>NW_024412421.1:24052853-24147658 GCF_014898765.1 Herpailurus yagouaroundi | reverse complement strand
GAAGCCGTCTTAGAGCTTCTGGAATGGAAAGAGTCCTGGAATTCCTGACTTGGTCCACTGGGACAGTCTTGAGAGTTGCTCAAGTGACATCAGCTCAGAAGCCTGCACCCAAGGGTCTATTCTTTAAAGGCTAGAAGGTTTGGAGTACCTGGTACAGTCCTTTATCATGAGGCTGTAGACTGCCCTTTGTCACTGAAAACACAAACTGCAGCCTGCCCCTTAGAGCAGAACCTTCAGGGAAGCATCAAACGACAACATCTGTGAGGTGGCAAAGACGGCTCGGCTGTACCTACTTTCTTACTCTCACCAATATCATCAGAATGGAGGAGAGTAGACATCTCTATCTGGGTACAGCACAGAACTCGTTCCTGAGACTTTAGATGGGTGCTTCCCCTGAGGGAAAAAAACATACGGGCAGTGAGGGCACTGACAAATCTCCAGGGACTTCCCACAAAACACAAACACGCACATTTTCTAAAATACTTACATTAACATCGCATCCATGTAAGCTTCACTTCAGGAAGGCGGAACGGGTCTTCTGATCTGACAACCCCTCTGTGCGAATCTTACAACAGTAACACATCACACAAACCTCATTATTTCCAGCAGCTCTCTTTTAATAAGGAGCAAAAACAAATCTTTTGTGATTCTCCGGGATTCCTCTGGGGCATCTCAAACATCACTGTAGGTTGGAAAGATATCCTGAAAGTACCCTTTCATTCCCGCCACCCCTGTATATTTATTAAATTATTTGGTGAGGCAAAATCTAAAGAGTTGTCAGAAGAGATTTGGACACTTGATTAACCTGTATCACAGGTGCCCGAGAAAAAAACCTTTGGTTACACATGTAATTAAGTGGTAACATTTAAAAGTAAACAGATCCAAGAGAATTAGAAGACACACAAAAACTTGCACACAGTGTTCACAGCAGCGTTATTCATAATAATCAAAGAGTGGAAGCAAGTCTAATGACCATCAACTGATGGATAAACAAAATACGGTTATATCCATACAATGGGATATTAATTGCCCACAAAATGCAATGAAGTACTGATATGTGCTACAATATGGATGAACCTTGAAAACATTAAGTAAAAGAGGCCAGACAAAAAAAGGCCACATATCGTGTGACTCCATGTATATTATATGTTCATGACAGGCAAATCCATTGAGACCAGAGGTAGATTAATGGTGGCCTAGGCGGGGGGGTGGGAGGGGCAGGGGTGAGAGGTAAGGGGGAGTGACTGCTTATATCAGGAATTGGGGATTCTTTAGGGCCTTAACAAATGGGAATTAGGAATTCTACCTGGAATCAGGCAGAATTAGATGGTGGGGATGGTTGCACAGCTTAATAATAAAAACCACTAACCAATACTCTTTTCAAAGGTGAATAATATCTTAGTTTTCTTTAAAAAAAAAAAAAGCCTGTGCAAGATATGGATTGTAAAATAAATAAGCAAAATAAACAGGAAAGTATACATATGGCATGTTCATAAGTGATGAGTTTTGTTCTTTGTGTTTTAAAATCACCTATTCTAGGACATGACAAATTCAACATAAGGCACCAAAAAGTGTCCTGATAAGACACAGAATCTCTGCTATCTAGAATAACCCTCCATATTGCAGGCAATTATCAGTAAATCAAGGAGGCAAGCCCATCAAACCTGAGCAAACTTTGCTAAAATACAATATATTTCATAGTTTCTTTTCCGATGCAGGTATTTTTTAAATAATATAAATGAAATTCACTTTCCAAACTTTATCCTCCATAGTGCCCTTTTTCACATTCTGGAACAAACTGACACTTTACTACAGGATAGGAGTCTGCAGGATCACAACTATTTTCATAATAATGTTAAAATATTATTTATGTTAATTTGCAATGTGTTCACCATTGCTACTGCAAATGAATCGATAAATATTTAATACAAACGTCTGTCTCAATGTCTAATGTGGCAAGAATTGATAGTTTTAACCCACATAAACAAAAACTCTTTGGGTAATCCCAATAGGTTTTAAGCATGGAGAGGGAAAGATCGCATCTTAGAACATAGGGTTGAATGAAAAACAAAAAAAAAGAATAAGAAATGGTATAACAATACCATCTATGTGAATTAAACGAGCTTATACACAAGATAGCAATGATGTTTTGTTAGAGCATTCAAAAAAAGAAAAGACCAAAGACATTCCAGAAGGACAGCATCCTGGGAGAGGGAGGAATGACCATGGGAAATTTCATCCAAAGGAATTAAAACACCAAGAGAAGGACCTTGCACAGACCACAGATAATGATCTGCCAAGAACTGAGGAGTGCTCCCACACCCCCCACCCAAAGGAAAACACCTGTGGGCTCTCCCACCCAGCGGCAGCTGCCCAGGACAGAGTGGACACCACAAAGAGACAGACCCTCTCACAGGCTCCCGGCACCATCTCCCTTCCCGGAGATGCCGCACCTGGAGGATTTTCTCCAGCAAATCCAGGCATGGTAAAGGAACAAAGGAGCATGGGTGGCCTAGGATAGGGAAGGCCAGTGGAGGTTGGTAGATCACTCAGGAGCAATGCAACCATCTTTATTATGTTCAGACCACCCACACTGACCAAATAGTTTGTTCAGTTGCAGGGATGAGGGTGGGAGGGCTGGGGGAGGGAGGGAAGGTGCAGGAAGCATATGTCATCCTGTTCAGTGGGCATTTTTGACATGCATAAGCTAGAGTGCCATGGTGCCCATTTGGGGAGGTGGTGGGGGTTAGGAAAAAGGAACCCAGCAGAGACACAAAGAATCCTGACTGGAGGGCCAAAGGCTGAGAGAACAAAGTTCTTCGGGAGGCACAGAATGATCCCCAAGTTCAGGGCCACAGACATGTATGTACCAAAGAGGGCATGCTCCATCATGTGAAACCAACAACAGAAATATCAGTGATCAACACCAAGTGAGGAGCTGGTTTCTGCCTAACCGGCGTGCTGACCGGGAGGAAACTTGCCCCTTGCCAAAGAAGCACATCCCACTGTCATGCAGCTTGGTTATGAAGTCTGCCGTTGTTCCCACAACTATTCTTTGGAGCATTCGGTATGGGTGGTGAGTCTGCACCCACACTGGGGTCATTGAGTGAAGAACCAAAGCAGACCCATCCATGCCCGCCTGGGGCTCCCAGTCTGATGAGATGGCAAATAAACACTTGGCTGTTCTTGCCTCCTTGAGTCCCATACAAAATGCCTCAACTCATCCTATTCATCCCACTGAATTTAAGATGGCTCCTTCCCTCCGTCTGCACTTGCTCTCCTCAACCTCAGCCTCTTCCCAACGCTAAATGAAAACACACGGCCTCCTCCTTCCAAAAATTATGAAGAATTTCAAGACAATGACAGCAGAGCATTAAACCAAGCAGAGGCTGCAAGTCCCTGAAGCCAGCCTGCCCACCCCCATGGGACAAAGAGAGAGAAACGAACTGGCAACCACTAAGGCAGGGCAGGGCAGGACAGGCCGACAGCACCCAGTTCTGGTCAGTGGGGCAGCGGCTCGTCAGCTTGTCTTGCCATGAGGAGGGGATTGGCTCTCACCACCAATGGCTCCAATAGGACCCAGAATCTCACCAATTCCCCTTAAAAGGGATAGCTAAAATTTGTTAGAGCAGAAATTGCAAACAGAACTTAAAGGTTAAAGAAAAAGCAAGGTTTCTGAATGGTAGTTTTAAAACCCAAAGTAAAATTCTGAAGAGTTCTTCCCAATGACAAAACTAGGCTCTAAATCACAAAAGCCCAAGCAGCCCACCCTGGCTGTGGCAGCTGGGGACAGGGCCACGTGTCTCCTGGGGGTGGGGGGTTACTGTCAGCTCACAGAAAGGAAAAGCTGATGGGGTGCCAGCTGCCTCCTGGAGTCACAGCCTAGAGGTGAGAGTCTTTGTCTCTCTCCAAAGGTGGCCTCTGTGACTCCTGGGAAGGGGGCTGCTGCTAACGACTCCCTTTCCAGGGTGACTTTCCTTGGCCTCTGGTTTTGGGAAAATCACTGAAGTCAGTCACACTCTTCAGAAAACAGGATATTTCAACAAAGACTAAGCAGCTGAAACCATAGCTGGCTTAAAGGGTAAGGAGATGAAGAGTCACAGGCAAGAGAAATTGGCCCAAAAAGGTGAGGAGGCTACAAAAGTTCTGGAGAGTTAACACCTGCCAGCACCCCTCCGCCAAGGAGACTGGACAGAGTCTGTGCATTCACACCCCCGATTCCTTGTGCCATTTACCAAGGCTCCCAGCAATACCCCCAGAATCCAATGCGCCACAAGTCAGAAAGCAGCTGAAGCCCAGGATGAGAAAATACAAAGTCAGATGATAATGTCAGATCACAATCATCCCAGGACAAAATACTGCCCACAATGGCTGGAGAGGGGCAACCCTTTCTGTTCTAAAAGGAGAGGGGGGCATCACTATGCCATAGCAGGAAGAACTGGAAATATGTATGGCCCAAAAGCTACCACAAAAATTGAGAAGAACATCACACAAGCCTTCAGAAGGCCACCAGCAACAAGTCAGGGCTCCGCAACACAGAGTCAGGAAGAAAGAGAGTGGTTTGAAAGAAATGCAGCCTTCCAATCCCAAGTGAGATCATGTGTCCAGTGGGCAAGAATTAGAAGAAAACATAAAGCGATGAAGGAGGCAGATGCTCCCAGAATTCAGTCAGTGCTCTCCTGGAACATGAAGGCAACACCATACAGGCCCTAACGAAGGCCATGGGCAACAAGCCACATTCATGCACAGACAGCTGATCAGGAAGGACAAAGAGCAGAAGCTGCTTGAGGAGGTGAAAATGGAACCAGCAGAAAATCCAAGACCTGGAGAAAAAAGTTTTAAAGCAGGAAAGGTCCTCTAAAATCTACGTTTGGGTTGATGGGGGGGTGGGAGGGAGGGGTGGGTGGGTGATGGGTACTGAGAAGGGCACCTTTTGGGATGAGCACTGGGTGTTGTATGGAAACCAATTTGACAATAAACTTCATATATTGAAAAAAAAATAAAAGATAAATAAATAAATAAATAAATAAATAAATAAATAAATAAATAAATAAAATTTACGTTTGTATTGTAAACAGGAGAGCCATGAACTCTCATTCACAGCACAGGATGTTAAAAGGGCTCTTGCCACAGAGAAGAGGGGACCTGCCAATTTGAGGTACATTTTAGGACAAACACACCAAGAAAGAGAGAGAGACTTCAACAAACAGTGTCCCTCAAAACAGCTCCAAGAAGTAAGCAGTCACCAGAAACTTCCTGGAAGGCGCCCTCAATGACCAGAGAGTTCCTCTGGCCCAGCCCCCAAAACAGGTGAGACCTGGCTCCCAGCACCAATAATAAGCCGACCCGTGGGGTCTTTCTCTTCTTCCCAAAGGAGCCCAGCCTGGACTTGGAAGCCACAACACCAATTCCTAGGGGTCATGTGGGCCCTCAATTTCATGGCATGCCTCCTAGCAGGCACAACTGTGGTCCCACCAATGAAGACAAAAAATCCTTCTCCTCTAAAGAGCTGGATGTCACAGGCCACCTGTCATTTCCACAATTTCCACGATTTCTAAGACTAAGATGCCCAGCCCACTGGGGAGACCACCATCCCACCCAGAAGGACCTCCTGTCCTTCTACCTTTGGTTCTTCTTAGACAGTAGCTACTGAGAAAACACAATCCACACTTTCCCCAAGTAAGAACTTCCTTTTGCCCAAAAGGGTACATGCAGACAACAATCTGAGGTTTAGGGTTTTAAAAATCTGTGTGACCACTATAAAGACCACTGCTCCACCTGTTTCTTCCCAGCACCAACAATGAGCCAAACCGTAAGATCCTCCTTGTCCCTCCCGGGGGCGGCTTAGCCTAGACTAGGGTCAAGGCCTGCTGAGCACACCCCCACACTTTGTCCTGTGCTCATCTGGGGCCTCAGCTCCTGACTCCCTATCTGTGCTGCGCCCAAACCCTTCACTTCCACAGGGAAGCACAGGAAAACCACTGTGTCTGTCAGTGTCCTAAAGGAACCAGCTCAGGGGCCATGAAGAGGGCCAATCCTGGGCTAACCCAGTCAGCACCGCCCCCTCCCACCAAGCCTCCTGGCTCTTCCAAATAAGAATGACGAGATTGTGGCCCCGCTGTGTGGATACTGGACACCCTCCAGCACCAGCTCTACTGTCCACACAGCAAATGGGAGGACTCCACACTGTTAAGACAATTTGCACCACAATCTTTGGTGCAGTTCGCCCGGCTTGAAGAGACTCCTTCTCAGAGGGGCCACCTGCAACTAACGTCAGACCTGATACCCCAGCCCCATGGTTGCCATGCCCATCTGGGAAATGGAATCTCCCACAGCTATGAGGACCCGCAGCATCAACTGGGTCTACACAATACAGCGTCCTGGTGCATGATTGAGAAATCCCAGGATAAGAGCCACATTGGCCCTGCAGAGGGCTGGCTCAATGTTTTTTGTGTTTTTGTTTTTGTTTTTTTTAATTTTTTTTTTAATTTTTTTTTTCAACGTTTATTTATTTTTGGGACAGAGAGAGACAGAGCATGAACGGGGGAGGAGCAGAGAGAGAGGGAGACACAGAATCGGAAACAGGCTCCAGGCTCTGAGCCATCAGCCCAGAGCCTGATGCGGGGCTCGAACTCACGGACTGCGAGATCGTGACCTGGCTGAAGTCGGATGCTTAACCGACTGCGCCACCCAGGCGCCCCTGGCTCAATGTTTTTAAAGCATCTAGCATCATTGCTGTGGTTCACAACACTTACCCAACCCTAGACATCTCTGTGTGTCACCTTTGTCATGGCACCACCACGGTGGTGTCACCAGGTGCTAGCTGGAATCCTTATCGTTGAGCTCACAGGACCAGCTGTGCAGACGATGGTCCAGGTCCACACAAAAGCCAAGGGGACTCAAATGGCCACACTCAGTGCTGTAGACATGCACCTCCAAGAGCCGGATTCTGTGTAGATTCTTATACTTGGGTTAAGTGACAAGATCCCCAAACCCCACTGGGCAGAGGAGAGACTCAGGCAAAAAACAGCCTCTGGTCCCCTTTGTCAGAGTCAATCCATCACCCAAGCATGCTGCAACCACAGCATTTCCAAACCTTGCTTCTGCTGTCTACTACCAGGCATCACAGTACCAACGATAAGATACCATTGTGCTGGCAAACCCACAGTGGAAGAACTGCCCAAAAGCAAGCTCCATGAGCATTCTGAAAAAAAAAAAAAAAAAAAAAAAAAGCTGCCAAAGTCTGGAGGAACATTCTTCTTCACTCCTGGGCAGTGACACAAGAATTCCTGGGGAGATGTTAGAGCAGACATACGAGGAGTTAAGCAAGAGAAGGAGAGCTGAACCTTATTCATCTATGGAGGAGGATTTATCCTTTAAAAGTCGGGAAGTCAAAACCCTCATCATAGACCGGATGCCTCCCGCCACAAGGGCACCCAGTGTAGGGTATTCTTAGACCACCTGCTAAACATTGCGGACGTCAAATGCTTCCAATTCTTCTACCATATCTGTTTCCTGCTGGGCCTTCTCCTTAAAACCCTTCTCTGGCCTTTCCCCTGAATGAGGAACTACCAATTTGAGGTTTGTGGTCTAAAAAAAGAAAAAAAATGTATTCACCACAAAAGATTACCTCAAGACCATGTTCTCCACAGAATGAACTGTTTAACTTTCATTATAGCCCAGGTTTCAACAGTAAATGACTGAGTGATTTATGTTGCATTTTAATGCTCTAAAAACCCTTTAAGTGAAAAGAAATACAATAAAAACCAAGTTCCAATCGATCCAGCTGCCCAGCCAGGTTAAGGAACCAGTCATTTATATCAAACGGGGCCAGGGCTTGGAAAGCCTGTGGTCCATCAACTTTGAAAAACCCTCTGTCAGGATGTCACTGGATCCCCCCCCCCCCAGACAGTGCATAGAAGTAGGCAGACACACTGAGATTCAGAAAATAACCTTGGTATATGAACTTCAGCACAGCCAGCCACTCACTGCCACTAACTGCGGGTTCATGGCATAGAAAGCTTTGCAAGGCAGAAATTCTCCCCCGGAGGCAGTCTGTCTCCCTCTCACCTCCCTGAGGACATTTAGCAACATCTGGAGACATTTTTGGTTGCCACAACCAGCCTCTCCTGGGGAAGAGCTACAGATGCTGCTGATCATTGTACAACACGCAGGACAGCCCCCACCCCCTGCGACAAAGAGTTATCCGGACCCAAATGTCAACAGTGCTGAGCCTGAGAAACTCTGGTCAGGAATGAAGATACTTGAACCCTCCGAGGCATCCAATCTTGAGTCATGACCCTTTGGGCATCTTAGCACGTAGACCCTGTGCTTGAGGGGGAAAGCTACTTATGCACGCAGACACAGACACAAGGTTTTGCAGCTTGGGAGGGGGTGGTTCACCAGTCCCTGACACCATTCAACATCCCCCTGCCCCAGTATCAGGCACCCAAAGATATTGAGGTCAGGTACTCTTCTTAGGGAGTATTCCTATTTTTTAAAATCCTTCTAAGTAAAAGAAACCCTGCTCTAAAGAACCTCTAGCACTTATTGTTCCATTTAAACCTAACAGCCATCTAATCAGATAGGATCACCATGTGACAGAGAAGGACACCGAGGTACAGAGAGGTGACACAGCCAGTAAGTGGCAGAACTGCAGGCATGGCCCAGGCTCAGGCTGCCAGCGCATACCGGGCACTCCAACACCAGTCTGGCTTTCCGCGGGGTTCACACTCCTCGGCCGCCCTCCTCTCGCTGGGAGGTGGTTGGCCAGCTGCCCTATCACACTGGCCTCAGCAGGGACAGCGGCTCCAGAGGACGGCATGGACATGGACACCTGGCATAGAGCAGAGGCGGTGCCCTCCCCGTGGCCACCGAGTTTGCGGGGAGAGGGACCCTGCTCCGACTCTCCCAAGTTGAAGGTCTGGGCGGGTGTTGCCCTGGGATCAGGCAGGACAGGAAGCCACGGTCTGGGTCAGATCCTTCTCATCTCTAACCACGCTCACCTGTGAACGTGGCCTTCCACACCAGCAGCCGATCCGTGGAGTCAGCAAGTCAGCTCCGAGACACATCACCTGTGCATCTGCGGCCACCAAAGCTGCCCACCCAGACTTCTACCAGGCCCGGCTCTGTGCTCCTCAGAGGCCCACAGCCAGCCAATATCTGGAAAATAATGAGTGATGGTGAGTCCTCGAAGTTTCCTCATTTTTCCTTCATTAAACCTCTCCTTGTTCCCCCAAAATGCCTCTGCTTTTGTTTCACAGCAAGAGGTTGCTCGGGGAGCTGCTGTTCAGGGACCTCCCCCAGCTGAGACTGTGCCCCAGGACTCATCCTCCATCCTCACTTCCGGACGGCCACTCTTCAGTCTCCCCGCCGGCTTCCTGTTGAAAACCACCCAGCGTAGCACCTTCGCATCCCTGGAGGCCTGTGACAAGCAGGAAACTGCATCCAAGCAAACTGTCTTCACAGGCACATTTTTCTCAGTTTGCAAATACACATCCTCAAATCTAAAACTTCTGTTTCAGAAAACAACAGCCAGCCCAATTTAACAGACATTACCCATTTGCTGAGTGTGTACAATACAGCCCACATCTGCACCCTGTTTGGCTCATCTCTTAAGAGGCCCCAGCTCCTTCCCTTGACTGGCTATCTCATCACCGACCAGTCATGCACAGGCGGCTTCTGGGAAGGGGATGGGAAATGCCCAGTTCAGGACCAATCCCCACAGCAGGAGACAGTGGCTCTTCTGGATTCTGGTCCCCTAAGGGCACTGTCTGAGGCCACAAAGCATGGATGGCCCACACAGCAGCACTACAGCCCGGCATGATTTGGGGGATGCTCTGCATCCTGGAACAGGCTGGAAGCTGTGGACCCAGCCATTTGGTGGAGAGGAAATAGGCCCAGAGAGGTGAAGTGAATGTGTCAAGATCACACAGATACTCAGTGTGTCAAAGCGCATCCTTGGCCCCAGGGCCTTAGTGTATTTGTGAGCTGGTGGCATCAACAGAACCTTCTTACTTTTCATTCCTCGAGAACAGGCTGTGTAGACGAGGGTCTTCTTCCAGCACATTCAGCCCAGCTAAGAGGAGCCAGGCCAAGTGCGCTAGTGTTAACTTGTGGGCATCCTGCCACTGGGATCAGCATTTCTGCTCCAGACGGAGAGGACTAGGGCACCAGAAGTGGGGACCTAGGTGGGGCCAGAGCGCCCCCTGCTGTCTAATTGCTAAGCGACCCAAGCCTCACGTCTGCCTCCCTGATTTCTTGTGCTCCCTGCCCAGGAAAGTTGAGGGCTGAGTTCAGGGTACACTCCCTCCTGGGGAGTTTCTCATTTCATTCTAGACAACCCGGGGGAGTCCCCAGGCTCCCTGGTAGCGGAGTCATGCCCACCATGCTTTTCTGTTTCTCCCTTGCTGCACCCCTGAATGTGTCCAGTCAGCATCACATATTGAGGGCTTTCTGCGGCCCAGCCACTGGGTCTGGTACTTTAAGAACCAGAAATGACAAGCCATTGTTCCAGAAACCCCACCACCACCCCTGTGGAGTCTCTGGAATGAGGCAGATAACCAAGGAAAACAGTGAAGCAAAGATCTGACAGCGGTTGAGAGCCAAGGGATGGAGAACCGACCAAGTACCAAGGAAACGGGTCAGAGGGGCTCTAATGGCGGATGTGGTGAGTCTAAAGAGGAAACAAAAGCAGACAGACATGGAGAGAGGGGAAAGGCATTTCTGGGGGCAGGCACAGACACAGCCAACGCTCCTCCTCACTTGTCCCAACTGCTTCCCCTTCCTCCCGCTCTTCCTCCCAACTCACCATGGGTCATGGAGGCTGTCCACCTCAAGAATCCCCCCACCTCTCCTGACTGGCCTCTCTGGCCAGGTCCGTGTCTGCTGGGATTCCTATGACCCTCTCAGCCGTTTTACCTTGGCCCTGCTGATGAACACGTGGTTTCCTGAACCCTACACAAAAGCCTGTCTGCAATCTGGACCCTGGAGAATTCGATACATGGGACAAATTTCTTACGCAGGGGATTCAGTAAAGTCTAAATCATCCTTTGCCCCTAAGAAAGGGAAATCGTCCCAGGGAAGCAGGAAAGGTGCAAAGGAGTCATGCTGAGGGAAGTTTCTCTACAAGTTAGGTGGAAGGAGCAAGTTCACTCTGCACCCCGTGCAAGACAAGAGGAAGTGGGCAGGAAGGGATAGGATCCCCATGGAGAGACGGAGTTAAGAAGCAAAGACTTGGAGCAGGAAGGCCCAGGAGAGGTCTGTGGGACATTGCAAGGAGGAGAATTTCCCAGGAGGCAGCTGTAGGGTTGGAAGCAGGAAAGGGACATAGTAAAAAGTGTGTTTATAAAGATTCCTAGGACAAACAGTGCCCAGTCTCTCTACAGCGGCTCTGATCAACCTGTACTCCAGGGGCGACTGGGTGACTCAGTTGGTTAAGCGTCCAGCTCTTGATTTCCACTTACACCATAGTCTCATGGTTTGTGGGATCGAGCCCCAAGTCAGGCTCTGCACAGACAGCATGGAGCCTGCTTGGGATTCTCTCTCTCTCCTTCTCTCTCTGCATCTCTGTCTGTCTCTCTCTCTTTCTCTCTCAAGCTAAATAAATAAACTTTAAAAAAATGTTTTTCAACCTGCCCTCCAGCTGGGAAGGGTGGGGACAGCTTGAGATCACCAGCATTTAGCAGAGCCTTGGCCCTTGAAGGCATCCTGCAAATGACCGTCTCCATGGGATGCCAGTCTTTAACCCAAAGGCCATTTAATACTCAAGGTCCAGATCAGAACAGGAAATAGAAGGCCTACTTTTGTGACCTTAAGCTTGTTACAGCACAGAATGGGAACAATAATAAAACCTCCCTCATAAGGTTACAGTGAGAATTGTCTGTGATAATACACAGTCCTACCTGGCATCTAGTGGCTGCTTGAAATCACGACGACGATGTTCTACTTCTTAAAACCTGCTCTTCCCAGGGCTTCGGGGACTTTACACCGGTTTAGTAGCCTCTGCAGCCGCTTGACTTGCTCCCTCAATCTCCTGTTTTCCCTAATGAAATGGTAGCCTTTGTGAATACTGTACACACGTGAAAGCACTTTACATATGCAAGGCATTTAATCCTACAATGGTGCTTTGAAAACAGGTTCTATTCCTTCCCGATTTAAAGACTAAAGTCAAGGAAACTCCAGGACAGAGCTCCCACGTGCACACACCAGGGGTCCGAATGGACTGGGGTTACTGGATCAAACGCCCCTCCCCTGAGCACGCTTTCACATGGCCCCACAGTGAGACTGCCTGGGACTCTGCCTGGGCTCCTTCAGGACCCTGGAGCCACGCTTTCTTCCTCCATAGCCCCTCCTCTGGCTGCTGTGGGAACCCATCTCACTCTGCTTTGAGCCTCCATCTTCTCCTTTGATCAACAGACCCACATTTCCAAAGGCCAGTGAAATATATGCACATGGATATCTGTCTTCCCCTAAAACCCAACCAGCTCCAAGCTCCTGACCCTGTCCTCCAGCCTCAGCCTCAGGCACCTCCAAGAAAGCACTAGGTTCCTTCTATCCAGAAGTCTAGTTCTCATCCAGTAGGGGTCCTGGAGAGCAGCAACCTGTCCTCAGAGGCCACTCACAGACCCTAGCAGAGCAAATGTCGGACTCACCCATCTCAAACCAGTCAGCCCTCCCAGCTCCTCTCTTGTGGCTCACAGCGCCACCTTTCCTCCCATCCTCTGAGACCGAAGCTGTCCCCTGGACCCATCCCTCTCCAGCAGCCTTCTCACTCCCCCAACAGTCCTTTAGCCTGGAAACTGTCTCCCAACTGCCTCTCGGATTGTTCCCTTCCCCAACATTCCAACTGACCAACCGGTCATCCGCTCATCCGCACCCCCCAACCCCCTTGAGTCTTGACCACAGTCTGGCTTCTGTCAGAATCAATTCCCAGTGTGCATCTTACCCAGTGGATCATAAACTCCTTGGGAACAGGAACTGGCTCTACTTATTTTCCATCCCCACGAAACTGATTGCCCTGGCACACAAAACCATTAATCTATTTTAAGTAAATAAATTTGGGGATTTACTTAAATCAGAAAGTGTCTGATTCAGAGGGAGCATTTGATTAAAAAATAGTCTCGGGGCACCTGGGTGGTTCAGTCAGTTAAGCATCCAACCTCAGCTCAGGTCATGATCTCACAGCTCATGAGTTCAAGCCCCACGTCGGGCTCTGTGCTGACAGCTCAGAGCCTGGAGCCTGCTTCAGATTCTGTGTCTCCCTCTTTCTCTGCCGCTCCACAGCACGTGAGCACAAGCGCTCTCTCTCTCTCAAAAATATACATTGAAAAAAAATTTTTTTAATTAGCCTGCAAGTTCTATATACTTCCTGACACAGAAACATGAAATTGCCCATACCCACAACCCAGGTCACCATGCCCCTTGTCATGCAGACATCACACCTACCCTGTCTTTATTGATTCATTTGTTTATTCTGTTTGAGCACTGACTGGTCACTCAAATATTTCTTGAGCAGAATGAATAAAAGAGATGTTAAAGTTCACCTGATCCAGGGGAATACTAGAAACACCCAGGGAGTTTGTTAAAAATACAACCCCTAGCCCCATTTCTAAGATTTACCAAATCAGAATCTCTGGAGGAAGACCCAAGGGCTTTCACTTTTATTCATTTGTTTTTAATTTTTCATTTTTTCTCTTAATTTTTAGACTTAGAAAATAGTTTGAAAATAAAAAGTTCCCACATACCCTTCAATGTTAACATTTACGTCACTGCTAACGCAATGATCGAGACAAGGAAATTAACATAGATATGTTTAACTAATCTACAGACTTCATTCAGATTTACCAGCTGCTCACTAATATCTTTTTACGTGTTCCAGGCGCCAATCCAAGTTACCATCCGGCACTCGGGGGGTTTAATTTACATATCTCTCCTTATGATCGTGCGTGCTTATATATGTTTTCATATGTTTGAGGACCATTTTAATTTGTGCATTGTGTGTGAATTGTCTCTTTGAGTCTTTTCTCATTTTTCTTTCAGATCATTCATCCTCTGTCACTCAATTTTCAAGAGTTCTCTACGTATTAGGGATTTTAGCTCTAAGTCTTTGTAGCAAAGCCCTTAGTTTTACATGTTGTGATTATTTTCTCCCAATTTTTTAGTTGTCTTTTGACTTTGTATATGGTGTGTTCTGCCGTGTCCAACTTACCAATGATTCATTTAATTGCCTCTGGATTCAGAGTCACGGTTTAAAATCCTTTCCTTACACTGAGGTCAAGTGGAATTTACCCAGGCTTTTTGTTCTTCCCTTTAGTACTTACTATGGTTTCCTTTTTTACATTTAAATTAATGATCCACTTGAGTGTATTTTTCCATAGGATGTGTGCTACGAATTTAGTTTTATCTTTTGAAATGACTCCCCAGTTTCCCAGCACCATTTATTGAAGAGTCTATCATTGCCTCTGAGATTGGGGAGGCCACCTTTGTCATACATGACGTTTCCATTTGCGTTCAGGTTTATTTCAGTTCTATTCTCTTCTATTGGTCTATCCACTCATGTGCCACAGCCCCACTGCTTTAATTACAGAGGCTTTATGGTTTGTTTCAATGTCCAGTGAATGAGACATTAAAAGACCTTCTTTCTTTTCAATGTTTCAGTGTTTCCCTGGATATTCTAGCAGGTTTATTTTTCATATGAACTTCACTATCAACAAACCATTTGTCCCTCGAAACAGCTCCAAGAAGTAAACAGGCACCAGAAACTTCCTAAAAGACACCCTCAGTAGTCAGAGAGTTCCTCGGGCCCAACCATCAAAACAGGTGAGAGCTGGCTCCCAGCACCAATAGTAAGCCAGCCTGTGGGGTCTTATTCTTGCCGGAGGAGCTCAACCTGGATTGGAGGCCCCAAAACCAGTTCCTAGGAGTCATTTGGGGCCTCAAGTGCATGGCATGCCTCCTATCAGACACAGCTGGGGTCCCACCAAGCCATGCAAGAAATCCTTCTCCTCTAAAGAGCTGGATGTCACAGACTACAGTCATCTCCATGATTTCATGATCACAACAAAACAAAGATGCCCACTCCACCAAGGAGCCCACAGCCCCACCCAAGAGGACCTCCTGTGCCCCCCCACCCCCATGCTTCCACATACAGTTCCATTAGACCCACCGAGAAGACACAATCTCTGCTTCCCCTGAGTAAGAACTTCCTTTTGCCCAAGAGGGTACATGCAGACAACAATCTGAGGTTTGGGTTTTCAGAAACAGTCGACCACTATAAAGATCACTGCCTACACCGTTTCCTTGTATAGAATGACCTTCTTAGTTCAGCTCCTCCCAGCCCTAGAAGTAACTTCGAAATTTATAATGAATTTAACGCTATAAAGAAGTACTTTCTGTAGATGGACAGCAAGCATTCCACAGTTATTCTGATGTGCAGCCGGGTTTGAGAACCAGGGAAATATAACCGACGGGATCAGGATGTGGTGACTCTGGGGACTGCTGCCACTCTCTCGCAGGAGCCCTTGAGAACAGCTGGACCCTTCACGCCAGCAGTGAGGAGGGGAGCTCAGCAATGCCAGAAAAGGTCCTCCAGTTCACAGTGGTCAAACGATCAGTGATGAGTAACAGTGACCACAGCTGCCTCTCCATGCTAGGTGGATACGCACACTCTAGAACAATATCTTCCTTCAATCTTCCGGCAGCCCAGCAAAGTAGATTCGGGTATGATCACCATTTTATGGGAACAGAGAGGTTAAGACAACCAATCATGGCCGACCTGGAGATGAGCAGAGCCACCTGACTCTGGCAGCTGTGCACGACTGTTTCCAAGACCTGGTCTTCTAAGGGCAGTACAAGAAATAGAATGGCCCTAGCCCTGGGGATTTATGGGATGCTAGTATCCCAGAATAAGCTGGAAGGGGACTGAACCTGTTGCTTCACAGAGGAGAAACAACCCCAGAAAGTGAAGACAGTTTCTTCAGATCACAAAGCCAGTCAATGTCAAAGCAGAAACCGGAGTCCAGGTCTCATAGGCAAGGTGCTTGGCATCTGTTATAAAGCAGTTAGGTGTTAGAGGCAATGCAAGGCTGCCCCCTGGAGGAAGGGCCAGAAACCTGCAGGCACCCCTTCCCAAGACCCTGGGCTGCTTCACTTTGCATGCTGGTAGATTTGGAGACACTGCCCCTCCAGGGATGGGGTCTCCTTTCTTTACTAGTGCCCCCCTGCAGAATCCCCAGGACCCTGTCAATGAAGTCCTATCAGGGGCCCAGTACACACAAAGCAGTTTTTCCTATCACTGCACCCCTGAAATCACGGACTCAAGAAACACCTTGAGGGAATGGATTTCACGTGAGAGGCACTGCGGTGGGTACAGTGGGGACAGAATCTGAGAAAATAAACCTGTCAGTCTCCTCAGAGGTTATGACTTGTTGGGTGTCCCAAACACAACCTGTGGTGAGCAGAGAGCTGGAGTGAAACAGAGGGGAAGATCAAATACCAACTCGTGGGCTCTTGGCAGGCATCCTGTCTGAGCTAAGAGTGAAGAGGCCAAGATTTCAGTAATGAAGAAGTCAGTAAGAAGGTCCTGGGGAAAGAGAGAAGGCAGGGCCTCCCCTCACATTCCCTGGTGCCTGCTTTTCCTCTCAGCTCCTCACACCCTGGCCACCCCCCATCCTAGGGCGTCTCCAACACTGACTCCTTCCAATGTGCCCCCACCCCCCACTGCACCTGCCTCTCCTCTCAGGCCCTCTCCTCTCAGGCCCTGTCAATAAGCTAAAACTAGTTCTTCTGTACTTGCTGCAGAGGACCCAGAAAATTTTCAAACCAATCTCTGCTCCCAAAGAAAGAGAAATCGCCTGAAGGAAAGAGCAAAGGTTGGGAAGAAGTGACAGAGAGAGAGAGAAACATCTCTGCTAGTTCCAGGCCACTGTGCAGGAGTAGCCCAGGAAGATTAGGATGAGCACACAGAAAGGGAGGAAGGCAGGAAGGCCCTGGATGGTTCTGCAGGACAGTCTGTCTGGTCTGGCTGGGAGGCTGAGGGTCAGCCTTATCACTGCAGGGCCCCGATGGCTATTTCCCCTAATGGGCAGTGAGGAACCACTCAAGATTGAGTAACAGGACGCCCTGCAAAATGTGTTTAGAGAGATTCCTGGAACAAACCGTGTCCTGCCCTCTGCACAGCGGGAGCTCGGGTTTCACAGCTCTGACAGCGCCTGAGAACCCCTCCAGCTGGGGGGGGGGGGGGGGGCCTGCCCGTCCTGCAGCCAAGTCTCCACCTCCAATTCTTGGGGCAGAATTTGTGCCACCCAGGATGAAAGGGAGGGGAAGCCACAAAGTCAAAGTTGGGTAGAGGCTGAGAGAAAACCAAAGCCAAGCCGCTGACTGTCCGTGCACTGCTGTTTGCTCAATGCACACTCTCCCTCCAGCTCGGAGTCTGGGCGGCAGATGGTAGCAGAAGGTGGCTTGGGGTGGGGCGCAGTGTCCCCCCAACCCATCCTTCTGAATGTGGGGTACTTAGGGTTGGCTCAGATCCTGTCCCTAGATGGCAGAACACCCAGTCAAAGGAGGAGGCAGGACTAACACATAGGAAACAGCTGAAAACAACCTCAAACCACAGGATGTGCTACAGGCACTTCGTGCCCTAGGAAATCCGGGCAGCAAGAAGGAATCAGTGTGAACTGTGGTACCAGAGACAGCCTGAAACCTGTTTCCAATCCAGCACCAAACCCTTAAAGGCGCAAAGAGGAGGAAGAGACCAGTCCTACCAGATATGAAAACATATTATTTATTACTCTGGCGAAAGCAAGAATTCCAAAAGAGCTGGAGAACCAAAAAGTTGACAAGTTAACACAATGCTCTTACCCCATAATAATCGCTGGGTAAATGGGATGCATGATGAGTCCTTCCACAGCAGAAATTTCCCTGCAGGAATAAAGAAGAAGGGCGGGGGAGAATAAGGAAGGAAGGCCTTCTTAGAAATGGTTGTATGTTCTGCCCACCCACCCATCCATCCACCCAGCAGTTTTATCACAATGAAACGTGAAACCCTGGTCAGGGGAAATGATGCCTCACTTCTGCCCTTCAAGACGAGATGCCCCTTCTAATGAGGGAGTAAATTATTGTTAAGAGGATACAAAAATACAGAATCCAATAAACTGGCAAGTCCAAGGTAACCATAATTTCTTCCCTGTGTTTTCCTACTGAATTCATCTCTCAAGAGTTTTCTGGAATCTTCTCTCGTTTCCCCTACCTCACTCCCACCCCTATTCCAGGACCTGGGCCTGGAGACCTCACGCCCCTAACGGCTCTCAGGCCCACTCTCCTCCTCATCCCGTTCTGTCCTCGCTCGCCTGCTACCAGGGCCTTACCCACCCCTGGCTCAGGGGCGCCTCCTGCCGCCCACCCGCAGCCGGTTCCAGCCCATCCAGCCTCAGTTCCCACCCGTCAGCACAGCGAGCCTCAGGTCCGCCCGCCCACTTGCCAGCTCGTCGCTGTCAGGATTGAAGGAATCGGCTCGGGCAGCCCCTCTCACCTGCCCTCCGCCGGAGCCAGGCGCTCGCCCTCTAAGTGCCCGAGCGCGCCGGAGGGGTCATCCTCGGAGGCTGTGCACCTGTCGGGAGCGCGGCTGCCCGGGGCCAGGTCCGCGTAGGGCTGCTGGGGCCCGGGGCGCGTTCCGTCTGCCAAGACCGCTCCTCTCCCTAAAGAGCGACCCTCCTTCCCCATGTTCCCCCAAATATCCCCGCGTATCTGCATGTGCCGGCGGCCTGGGACCCGCGGCGGGGACTCCCGGGTCTCTGCAGGGAGAGATGGACGCGCGGAAGCAGCTCGGGCGGCGGAAGGGGCCGTAGGCACTTCCCTTCAGTGGTAAAGAAGCCCTTCCTTCCAGCGGCCCTCTTGGCGCAGTGGGCAGCGCGTCAGTCTCATAATCTGAAGGTCCTGAGTTCGAGCCTCAGAGAGGGCACGGTCATTTTACTGTGCTCCAACGCGGCGTCTGCATTAAAACTAACGAAGGGTGCTTAGAAGCACCACAGGTAGAGGGATGCCCTCCGTAAAGCAGCGTCCTGCCCCGGCGGAACTAAATCCTGGCTCGGCACACAGATCCCCCAGCTTCGCTAAACGAGAAAGCCGCAGGCAAGAGGAAGGACCTCGGCCACCCTCTCGAGCCAAGAATAAAAACCTCTGAGAAAAAAACCCGCCGTGTTGGCGCGACTGGGGGGAAATGGACAAGGCGGTGCTGAGCGGTGCATCGTCTTTTACAACATCTGTGAAAACCAATCTCCTGGACCACTTCCGATCTCCCTTTTCTCCCCAGCTTCCAATACAAGGAGCAAAGCTGTGTCTGCACCTTCTTTTGAGGCTGTATCCAGAGACTGTACCCTCGCTCTATTCCAGACCAGCCTTTCGAGAGCGGAGCAACCTGGGTAGTCAGCGCCCGTCCTTCCACGTGGCCCGGGACCGAAAGGTGGGGCGTGGCACTGATAGCCCAGGCGACGCCAAGCTCCACCCAAGGCTCTAGCTGAAGACTTCAATTTTTGATTATTCGGTTTACAGTAGCTTCCAGTTACTTTGTGATTTAATCTCTAGTTATTATTTAGAAGTATATTTATTTTCCAAAATAGGGAGATTTCTAGTTTTATTATTCATTTCTATCTTAATTGGTTGCATTGTGGATGTAGGATATATATAATATGATATATATATTTCTTTTTAAAGTAAGTTTTTACCCACTGAGAGGCTTGAACTCACCACCCAGAGATCAAGAGTCACTTGCTCTACCAACTGAAGTAGCCAGGAGCCTGGGTCATAGAATATATTCTATAAGAATTAAATAGCTCAATGTATGCTCGTTTTGTAAATGCATTTTGAATATTTGGGGGAAGCATTCTGTACTGGTTGTGTGCATTGTACTAAATTTTCTAATCACGTTAATCTTCTATATTCTTTTTTTAATTCTTGTTATATTTTTGTATGTTTGAACTATTGGTTATTTTCGATTTTGTCATTTGTATATACTTTGAGGCTACATTAATAAATGCATAAAGCATAGAATTCTTGTATCTTCCTTGTGAATCAAACCTGAATTGAACACTTACGAAGTGTTCATCTTTATCACTAGTATTGCTTTTCATTTTAGACTACATGTGGCCTAACATTAATGTAATATCGGCTTGTTTTGATTTCGTGTGTACAAGAAACATCTTTTTCTAGTAGTTTCCTACTTCTATTATGCTTATGTTTTAATGTCTCTTTTAAACACCTACATTTCATGGGGTGCCTGGGTGGTTCAGTTAAGCATCCAGCTCTTAATTTCAGCTCAGGTCACGATCTCTCAGTTTGTGAGATCCAGCCCTGTGGCAGGCTCCACGGTGAGCCTGCTTGGGATTATCTCTCAAAAATAAACAAACGTTAAAAAAAAAAAATGCGTATATTTGAAATATTTTTAATCCAGTCAAATAACCTCTACAGATTAATAGGAATATTTACCTTATTTACATTTAATATAATTACTGATCTATTTGGATTTAAATCTACCATTTTAATAAGGTCTCCCTTTTTGTTCTGCCTGTTCTTTGTTGTGCATCTTCTTTTGGATTGCTTTATTATATTTACATTAATAAACTAATAGGTTAATGAGTTAATAGATTATATTATTAATATGAATAATAACATTAGTGTTATTATATTCTATTATGCTAGTTTTTTCCCTCTATTTGGAAACTATACCCTTGTTTACTATTCTTTTAGTAACTAACCTTGAAGTTCCAATGCTACTACTTGACTTAATGAATACTGCTATTATTTGGGACTTTTACCTTTTACTTTTCTTGCGGGGGGGGGGGGTTACCTCTACACCCAACATGGGGCTTGAACTCTTGACCCCCTGAGATCAAGAGTTTCATGCTCTACAGACTGAGCCAGCAAGGGGCCCCAGCACTCTTACCTTTTTTCCAAAAAAAATTTTTAAATTCTATTCCTTTATCACTCCGGTTGTGACCCCCTCAACTTATGTGCTTTTTCTTTTTTCAATTCTCTTGGACATATTCCTAACAGTGGAATTGCTAGGTCATATGTTAACTCTAGGTTAAACATTTTGAACTACCAAACTGTTTTTCAAAGCAGCTGTACTTTTTTTACAATCCCAACAGCAGTGTATGGGGGCTCCAATTTCTCCACATCCTTACCAACACTTGCTGTTGTCTCTGTTTTAGTCCATTTGTCCTCGCAGGTGTGAAGTGGTATTTCATTGTGGGCTTGATGAGCATTTTCCTAATGGCCTTGTTGAACATCCTTTCATGTGATTACTGGCCATTTCTATACCATCTCTGGAGAAATGTCCATTCAAATCCTTTGCCCTTTTTGAAATTGGCTTATGTGTCTTTTTATGGTTGCATTATAAGACTTATTTATATATTTTAGATATAAAGAAATTGGATTTGCTAATATTTTCTCCCCTTCTATGGGTTGCCTGTCCCCTTTCCTGTCTCCCTTGAAGCAATTTTATTTTGATGAACTTTTTTTTTGAAGAAATAAACGTTGCAGAGAGTTGAAGCTCCCGTCTATGACCCAATTTCGCTGCCTCCCTCTTCAGAGATTACTATTCTAAATGTGATCTTTTTAATTCCCCAATTTTGTTTTGTTTAATTATGCAAAATACCCATAAATGTTAACATCTTAACCACTGCAAGGTGTACGGATCAGTGGCACTAAGTATATTCACACAATTTGCCACCAACACCACATCCAGCTCTAGAGTTTTTTTTTTCATCTTGCACAGTTGAAACTCTATCCCAATTAAACCCTAATCTTCCATTTTTCGCTCAGGCCCTGTAACCACCATTCTGCTCTCCATGAATGTTGTAAATACCTCCTATGAATAGAATCACAGTATTTGTCTTTGTGTGACTGGCTTATGTCAACTTACCATAAGGTCTTCAAAGTTCATCCATGTTGTAGCAGGTGTCAGGATCTCCTTCCTTTTAAGGGTTGAATAACATTCCATTGTGTGTGTGTACATTACATGTACATCACATTTGCTAATCCATTCATCTATAAATGGACACTTGTTATAAATGTGTCTATTTGTCTATAGCCCAGTGGGCTAGATCTTCTATTGACCTCTACCCTCTGTATCATATTTTTGAATGGATTTCAATTATGTATGTTATTTAGAGGCACTCTGGCTTTGACCAGCACACCAAATTTGTCCCACTGCCTGTTATATATATACAATTCCATTGGAGCACAGCCACATTCATTCATTTATCTATTGTCTATGGCTGCTTTCATGCTACAACAGCAGAGTTGAGGGACTGGGGCAAAAACCATATGGCAAAACCTAAAATATTTACTATCTGGCCCCTTAAGTAAGTCTGCTGTTTCCAAGGCAATAGTAACAAATAGATTCCAAAATGTGTAACAGCTCAAACACCAGCTTCTCTTCCACAGCATAGTCCAAAGCCAGCAGTTTTCTCCATGTTTGATTCACGTACACAGGATGCTTCCACTGCACGGCTCTGCAATCCCCAAGGGCCTCCATGTCTTTGCCTTGAGCTAGTAGAAGGGGATCAAGAACCTGGAGGGGACCCCCGTACTCCTTTAGCCTCGGTCCAGGAACGGAACTCATTTCTCACTCATGATTCATCAGCAAGAACTAGGTGCCTGACAATATCTCAAAGTAAAGAACGGCACATTCATGCCTCCTCCCAGTGACACAAGCTACAAATTTCAGTGGGAGGCCAGCTGTCTCAGCCATGCCAACACCCAGCAAGTGAAGAATCAGAATGAGCAAGAAAGCAGGCCGATATGGCTTGATTTCAGGAGATGGGCTTTTTCTGCCTGGAGAGAGCCAGATGGAATATTATAGAAAGCCAGAATGAAGAGCAGGCCTTTCAAAGATTCAGATAAAACTAGGTATCATCAAGCAGTTGCTAAAAGGAGAGAGAGAGAGAGAGAGCCCTTCCTTGGGATATGGTTAGACCAGCTCATGGACTCTTAACCTGGATCAAGAATTGAGTGTTGGGGGCGCCTGGGTGGCTTAGTCAGTTGAGCGCCCGACTTTTGCTCAGATCATGATCTTGTGGTTTTTTAGTTCGAGACCCGCATCAGGCTCTCTGCTGACAGTGCAAAGCCCACTTTGCATCCTCTGTCTCCCTCTCTCTCTGCCCCTCATTCGCTCACACACACTCTCTCTCTCCCACTCTCTCAAAAATAAATATTAAAAAAAAAAAAGAATTGAGTGTTGGTGGTCTAATGACACCCCAATACAGTCTGAAAGTTTACACAGGTAAATAGGTTTCTTCTTGAGCTTTCTGAAGGCTCCAAGAATTCTCTGACCCCCCTCCAAAAAGTTACAAACAAAACTAAGTGTGGTCTAAAATTCCTTCCACATCCTGGAAGCTGCTGAGTGGGGGCATAAGCAATCCATCACCATAAGTTTGTTATTTGGAAAAACTGACCACATCTTAGGCCATTTTGGTTTTTGCTTTTCTATTTTGTTAGTTATAAAGTCAGGTTTCCCCACCCAAACCCAGAAATCAGTGGTAGAAAAATAACAAAGGAAAAACCCCTAAGCCATCTCATAAAAACCTGAGAGCACAGGCTGAGCGTGTGCCAGGGGTGGGGGGAATGGACAGATGACGGTCCATCGAGGGTTAAGGTGGAGGTATCCAGGGCATGGAAGTGGTCATCTGCTCTACCTGCTGACCTTCCCTGGGTCTTCGCCAGCAGGATCACAGCATGCCAACCTTCAATACAAGAGCTGGTAAACGGTGGCACTGTTCTTGGAGCCTGTGACCAGATACTGGTTGTCAGAGGACACATCACAACACAGGATATCTGTAGACTCCTCTGCCTACAAGGAAAGAGAAGCCAAGAGTAACTACAGGCAGGGGCCACGCTCGGGCCAGAGATGAAGCCCTCACTTAGGGCTGTGTCAAGGCTAAGGACAGACCTGAGCCTCAGTCTGGAGACAACAGGGCAGGTCTCGTGGTTCAAGGTGAAGCCCATGAGTTCACTGGACCTTGGGTCCTCATTCCCCTTGATGTATTAAACGGCCCAGATACCACCCCGGAGGTACTTTCCAGCACTGTCCTTGGGACCTGACATAATGGATCTGAGGCTATGAGCTCTGAGTGCCTGGGTATGCCCATCCCTCCTCCCAATACCTGAAACAACCTTTGTAGAGAAGGTACGGCTAAGCAATGGATCGATTCATCCAGCGTGGTCACAAAATAGCTCCCTGGCAAAGGAAAGGCAGATGGAGAGGCCAGACACCAAGCTTGCATTCCAATCCCAGCCTCATTCCCAAGGGGACTAGGGAAAGGGCAACTCCTTCTCTGCCTCAGTTTCCCCATCTATAAAAATCAGAGATAAGACCCAAGCCATTCCTTCATCTGGTCCTACCCTCCTGCTACACGTGGGATCATGGTCAGTATCACTGAACAAAAAAAAGGACAATCAGATGGGATTTCATGTCTCTTCTGCCTGCCTGTGTCTTCAGGCTGCTGTTCTGTGTAGGAAGGCACCATTACAGAGAGAGCCAGAAAGGAGAGGGAGGGGGACAGAAGACAAACAGGGTGCCAGACCACAGCAGGAGAGGAAGCAGTGGGGAAGGGTAGGTGGGTGCAGAGGCAAGAGCAGCAGGCAGGAGAGTCGACACCTGGGTCTTGGCTTGGCTGCGCTTGGGGCTGGAGGGTGAGGAACAGACCCTGCAACAAGGCTGGGCCCAGATTCTGCAGATAGGTAGACACCCCATGGACAGGGCCCCTAGAGGTATCACCTGGCTTCAACTCACCACAGGAGGAAAACTTGAGGTTGTGGCGGTGGATGTATTTGTTAAAGAAAATCTTCAACTTCTCCCTCCGGTGCGTGTGTAGGATTATGATGTCACTGTTTCTCAAGCCTACTAGCACCCACTCTTCACTGGGGTCATGGGTAATGCTGAGGATCTATTTGGGAAAAAAATTGGAGTCAGGGGTGCCTGGGTAGCTCAGTTGGTTAAGCATCAGACTTCGGCTCAGGTCATGATCTCCCAGTTCATGGATTCAGGCCCCGTGTTGGGCTCTGTGCTGACAGCTCAGAGCCTGGAGCCTGCTTCAGATTCTGTGTCTCCCTCTCTCTCTGTGTGCCTCCCATGCTTCTGCTAGCGCTCACTCTCTCTCTCTCAAAAATAAACGTTAAGAAAAAATTTTTTAATTAAAAAAAAAAAAAGAAAAGAAAAGAAAAAGGACTAGAGTCAGTGCTCCAAGCTGCCAACACCATCATTTGTGTCTCCTCTTGAAACCCGGCTCTTCCTCCTGCAGGACCCCCAGCTCCCAGCCACCATGACTGCCCTCAGCCCTGGCACCTCATGCCGGAAATGGTGCTCCTGCACCCTCTGGTAGTTCCTCAGATCCCAGGAATACAGGCTGGCGTCTTCACCTCCTGTCCAGAACTTATTGCCTGCGATGTCCACGCATCGGGATCCGTATTCAGGGACTTCGTGCTTCCTGGAGGGAAAACAACTCATAGAGATTCACGCACTGGTTAAACACTGGGAAGTTCTGGGCCCAGGAAGCCCCCAGGAGTGCCCCCCCCACCATATCTTCTCCTCACAGACTCCCCTGATCCTACCGCACAGAGCGGGGAAGCGCTGTCCAGAAAGGGACACAGGCTTTCCCAAACACCTTACTGTCAAGCCCTCCCCTAGGTCATACCTGATCAAGATTTGGTTCTGCAAGTCCCAAATCTCAACAAATCCTTTGAAACAAGCCAAGCAGATCTGGGCATTGGAGGAGAGAGCCAGGGAATAGCACATGGGGCCTGTGGAGGCCAGCTGTGCCCTGACTCGAGGCGTGGGTGCCAGATCCCAAAGAGTCAGGTTCCGGGACAGACCCCCAGTGATCAGGCTCTGCTCATCAGGCAGCAGCTTGCAGGCGAGGACACGGCTCTGATGGTCCTGCAGGGACAGTTCCCACCCTCACATCACCACCTTAAGGCATGGGGTCAGAGTCTCACACCAGAGATCATACCCGGGCTCCCCAAGCCTATCCCAAACATCCCTCACCTGGAAGTCCAGCTGGGCCTGTGGGGCTTTGTTGCAGGCATGCAGAGCGCTCTCGTCCCACACCTTAATGTAGCCATGCCCACACGTGTACACGTGGTGAGTCGAGCCGCTGATGGCAATGGCGTAGACCTTCTTTCCATGGCGGACATTGCCAACCTTCCAGGACTCCCGTGGGGCTCTCTGCCTGACCACCACTTCATCAGGAACGGGAGGCTAGGGACAGGAGAAGGTAGGCGGCCATCAAAGGGCATAGCCCCAGCCTACTGTCATCCACAGCCTGCCGGTCCGCTGACTGAATTCCTAACTGTTCACCCAACAGCCCTCTCTGACCCGGGGCGAAACCACGTTCTTATCTGGGGACCCCAGACCATAGACATCCTCCTGCACTAGCCACATGGTGCCCAGGCTTCCCTCCTTGACACACAGAGCCACATTTTGAGACAATTCTGTGCACCAGCAGGAAGAGCAGGACCCGGCACAGCCCCCTGAGGACACAGCTTTCGAAGAGGTGACACTGTGAGCTGAGGGCCCTACATCTTGGTGACGAGGGCAGGGTAGCCTAGCTCAGAAGAAGTAGGGAGCTGCAGGACCACCCCACCACCACCACCACCACCACCACCACCACCACCACCACCGCCTAAGGGAGAGAGAATGAGGACACACTGCGTGCCCTCACCTTCTTCTTACTAGCTTCTTATTTGGGGCAGAGCAGGGGAAGGCAAAGATCCCAAGTTTGGAAAAATAACACACTTACAATTGCCCTGAGGAATGACCAGACTTCTTCACTGGGAGGTGGCGAGGGGCAAGGCTGGCCTGCAGGGAAATATCAACACCCACCCGCTCACAGAGAGGGGCAACGGATAGCAACAGAACCGCAGGATTCAAGGAGAGGGCCGCTGTCCTGACACCAGGCCTGAGTCTTGTCCCCCACCTTCCCTGCCCACGCATCCCACCTGGGACTTACCACACTCGGGTCCTGGCAGGAAGCTATGACACATAGAGAGCAGAGAGGGGACAGCGCGTGAAATGCAGGGCTCTGTGCTGGGATCCCCTCTCCCACCACCAGTCTTGTTCAAGGGGAGACCTACCTGCGATCCAGTTCTGCTGCTACTTCTGGCTCCGCCTCAGAAAGCCAGCTGGCCTGGAGCTCAGATCTGTCCAGAGGCTGGAGGACCCACTGTTGTGGGGCCCCAGAGCTCGTCTCCTGATAAAGCGGGCCATGCGACGTCTGGGGAGCCGGGGGCTGCTGAGGCATCCCATACTCCCCCTCTGCTTGGGACTGTGCTTGGTGCTCATGCTGGGAGGAAATGCCAGAGCTTTCTAGCACGTTCCTCCACTCCTCTGGTTCATCATAAATTCTGAGTGTACTAAACGAGGCCCCCTCCTTCTCTCTATTCATGTTCTTAGATCAATCAAGTGTCTGAGCCACCCGGTTTTGGGCTTGAGAAATGAGTCCATCAAACAGCTCCCGGGGTTACCAGTTCGTCCTGATCCCCTGTAGCAAGAGAGAACAGATGCAGAGACACAGATGTGCAGCATTCAGGGCCTGTTTAGGAGGCTCTGAGAACACCTCTCATGGTGAGAGGATTCAAAAGACGGGTGGCCGACTAATGTTTTACCCTAAATGCTGGCAGTGATGGTGTCAAAGGTGAACGTTTCTCACAGACACTTTGAGATGTTAGTAGCAGGTGTTGGGTTTTTCCTAGACCCATCTAGAAAGATGGCATTTCCAGTCCTTTTAAATCCGAGTCACCCTTTAATCTGGCAATATACCTTTCAGATGAGGACTCACCCCCAATGTAAACATGGGGTAAGGGGAAACTCCACTCATGCCACAGGCGCTTTCCCTGCCTTCAGGGGATCCCCGAAGGCAGTATGCAGACATGATGTTCCATTTGGATGGAGCAAGGTCACACAACCACAGAGTTTGCTGGTGGGGACATTCATCTATCCCACCCTATATGGTCATTCTGAGAACTAAATGGAATCCCGTGTAGAATACTCAGAATTGTGCAAGGCTACTGGCAGACCTTCCTTAAATGGCAGTGAGTGCATTTATCTGCGGACTGTGCCAGGGACCAGACCTTTGAGGATTTAAAACAGACCATCTGCCTTCCCCCAGGCCACCCAACAGCAAGCCCTTGGACGGGCCTGGGGAGACCCAGCGTTCCAGAACACAGCAGAGCAAAAGCTCAGCCAAAAAATGAGAGGTGGTCTGGGGAAGGGGTCTTCCCCTGTCTATGGAGACCATGCCTGGACGACCAAACTCAGTCCTTGGTTCTCAGAACCCACCCTCTGCAAATGCCCCATGGTCACCCCAGAGAGGCCGGGTTGCCTGCCTTTGGGAAGATGTAGTTGTATCACCAGACTCCACTCCTCTGAACACTTTGAGCTCTTACTATGTGTTTAGCCTTGAACCAAACACACTCCTCACAACCGTGTGAGCCACATTTCACAGATTTTAAAAACCGAAGCTCAACTTTGGTTATTTAACCAGAAAGCACAGGGAAAAGGATCAAATCCCGCCCTGTCTGGTTCTAAACAGTCTCCTTTCCTGACTCTCCACGAGGAGAAGGAAGACAAATATCCACTGTCTTTACAAAAGTGGTTACCTGGGGAACCTGAGTGGCTCAGTGGATTAAGGGTCCGACTTAGGCTCAGGTCATGATCTCGTGGTTCACGGGGTTAAGGCCCGCATCACTCTCTGTGCTAACAGCATGGAGCCTGCTTCAGATTCTGTGTCTCCCTCTCTCTCTGCCCCACCCCCATTCCCGCGCGCGGGTGCGCTCTCTCTCTCTCTCTCTCTCTAAAATAAATTTTAAAAAATTAAAAAAACAAATGTGGTTACTCTCCTACCTAACACTGCCACTTTTAGGGATTTAGCCTGAAGGTGCACTTAAATATACACAAAAAGGACACCTGTACAAGCAGAAGCACCACAGCACTGTTTGTGACAGCAGATGACTGGAAAAATCCAATGGCCACAGGAAGGGACTGGTGAAATGTCACAGTGTATGCATTCTGCAGAATACTACACAACTGTTAAATGTAATAAGGACACATCTTTAAAGACTGGAGAAAAATCCAAGGTGTGTTAAGGAGGGGAGGGGTGGATCTAAGGTTCAGACAAATGTGCATAATAGCAGCTTTGGTGGAAAAGAAGGATGGAAATTAGAACCTATCTTTGCATATGTTTGTATGCACAGAAGAAATCAGGAAAAGCAGTCGTCTTTGGGAATGCAAATTGACCCAAAGGAAAGAAGAATGGAAGATTTGGCCACCGTAGAACCTGGGATAGTTTTTGCATCTGTGTGGCTCCTGGAATCTAAATGTAAAATAGTTAGACCTTGAATCTTTTCCTTGACCAAATCCATCTTTCTCACCTTCCCCCAAATGATAATTTGGGGTCCTTGTGATGCTCAGTTACTTGTTTAAATAATTTAACCAATTCATCCTGACGCCTTCAGCCTGCATTAAATGGGCCACGAGGGCTGGCTCACCCTGCTGAGGGTGGAGGCCCAGAGTACCCACATTCCCAGCCAGCGTGACGAGGATGAGCAAGCGGGGACTGGAAGCGAGCTGCCCTTGGGTAAAGCTTAAAGGCAGTGAGGCCACTTAGCCAGTATTTCACAGATGAAGAAGATTTCACCCTAAGAGTAAGACAAGGCTTTCTAGAAAGAGCAGAAGGAAGAGTCACTATCACTGAACCCCGCTCTGCTCTATCCCCAGAGCTGCAAATGTAGAGACCCCACCCCTTACCAAGCAACTCCTACCCCAGGTTCCACACAAAACGCTAGTGCTGGGGCTCCATCCTGCCCACAAGGCAAGCACTCACCAATCCCCATGGCTGGAAACTCACCCTGGAAGGCAGAAAGCCAAACCCCAGAGAAGGGAAGGCAGCAGCAGAACGGAGACCTCACTGGGGCTGAAACCCTTCCTCTCACACCCAGGCACAGCCCCCTCCTGAACTGCTGCTATTTTTAAACCTTAGCTTAATTGATAATCAAGCCCTGGGTCAGAACCTGGGTCAGGTGTCCTGGCCCTGAATGGTACCTGAATGGTTCCTCAATTCCTGGGTGGGCGTGGCCACAACCTGCCATTTCCAATTAGACCCTGTGTCCTTGGAAGAGAGATAAGATGGAGGTCTGCCAAGTAAGGTCAAGGCAGGAGGCAAGATGGAGCCAGAAACTTTTGTGGGGGAAGTCTCTGGATCGGGTTCGGGCCGCCCACTAGAGCCAGCATTTGCACAGAGGCCGAGAACTGGGTAGAGCTGTCCCCAAGAGCTGGTTTAGATTCATGTCTTCTGGTGAATCTCTTTGGGATTGAAGGCTGGTTTGGGGCTGAGGCCAATATGGGCTTTGATGGGAGGAGAAGGGGGCCACTAGAAGGGAAGACCAGGGAAGCCTTTCTTTTCAGGCACCCCTCATCCAGTGGTTCTTAAATATGACACCTGGAGTGCAGCCCCCACCCCCACCCCCCCTTGCCACAGAGACTCAGATTCTGTAGGTGTGGGGTGGGGACTGAGACTGCCTTTCTAACAGGTTCCTGGGTGCCACATTTGAGAACCACTGCCAGCCCCTCAGTCTGGTGGTCCCCTCCTGCAGGAGAGAATGGCGGTGAAGCTGGATCCCCTCCTGCTCTCCCCGCCCCCCCAACCTCTTGCTCACCCTTCCAATTGAACACACTCTCTTCCACTCTGGTTCCTTTCTCATTTGCTGGCTTCCTTCTTTTGAAGCAGCAGTCCTGAAATGGCTGCTGTCCACAAAGAAATCTTTTGACCCCCTAATCTCCAAAACCCACTGTCTCTCCCTTTCTCTTTCCCCCTAACACACCCCTCATCCCCAAAAATTTTATTACTGCCTGTGGTCTCCCAGATAATGCCTGGCATTATCCTTGGCCCAGTATTTGAGATCTGTCCCCATCCAGGCTCAGCCTGTTCTCGCTTTTTCCCTGACTGCACCCTAACCTGACCCCAAAAGAACTTGACTGCACCTTTCCATCCTCATACTTCCCTATGCTGTTCCTTCATCCAAGAATGTTGTTCCTTGTCCACTCATGCGTCAAATTTACACTCCCATGTACTCTGAGCATGGTGCCAAGGACCAGTGATCAAACTAAGACATGGCCCAAGTCCTTAGGGAGCTCTGATTTTAGAGGACAGGACAGAGGGTGGTTGATGTAATTCCTGAACTGACGCATGACCATTTGGGGGGAGTTATCCCTTTTTTGACGAGTTATCCCTTTTTTGATTCTCACAGGAAACACACAGCAGTGAGGCATGGATTTTATTGCTAGTTTGGAAATATGAGAATTAATTCGGGGGGTCAGAACATCACAGAGACTTATCCAGGGTCTCACTGAACAGGTAGGAGAGCAAGGGTCCAAAGCCAGGCCGATCTGATTTTTAAAAATATGCTTGAGAGAGAGCTGTACTGAATCATAGGAGCTCTTTCTATACTCTGCGTATGAATCCTTTGGCAGAACATGTGCCCTGCCTGTGTCTCTTGCCAACCTGTGGCTGGCCTTTTAGCTCTTAATGGTGTCTGTAGATGAATGGAAGTTCTTAATTTTAATTCAGTCCAGTTTATCTATTCTTTTAAGGTTAGTCTTTTTTTTTTTTTTTTGTCTTATTTAGGAAATATTTTCTGCCTTCAATACCATGATAATACTCTCCATTGTTTTATTCTAGAAGCTTCTCTATTTTACCCTCTACATGTAAATCTACAAAACTTGGCAATATCTAGAAAGGGAACACAGAGGGTCCAGAGAAGCCTGGGCCTCTCTTGAAGGGGGAAGCAGCAAGCAAAATGGTGAGGAGCCCAACCCTTCCATCAAACTCCTGATTTGAAGCCCAGGCCTGCCACTTCTCGGTTGCCAGCCTGTGCCTCAGCTTTCACATCTGTAAAATGGAGATGACAAGATTACATCCTTCTTAAAGCTGAGATCAGACCTGGAGGTTTAAGAGGGCTTTGAAGAGGCCAGGTTTCATGTAAATGCTCACTGAGGGTGAGCAATTCTTAGGGCCTACCAAAGAGGAAAGAAAAAGAGAGGCGAGAGAGGCCAGTGGGAAGTCCCCTGTGCAGTGAGGCAGCCCACAGAGGAGAGAGTTGCCAGCAGAGGCATAGGGTCTGGATCCTAATAGGCTGCATTGCTGGGCACTGGGCATGCTTCTCTGTGTCATCACTGCCCCCTCTCGGCTGCCCCAGGAGGGAAGTCACATCTAAGGAAAATGAGGTTCAAAGAGTTTAAGTACCTTGCTCAAGATCACACAGCAAGGAAGGGCTGGAGTGAGGGTTTGAGGCCAGGTTCACACAACCCCACACGGCCCTCTTTCAGGCTGCAGGGAGATGGAAAATGCCGGGAACAGGGGGCCATTTGGCTTTAGCAGCCTGGAAGTGGTGGTTTCTGTGCATTCTTGGGCCAGACACTAGAATGCTAATATGTGAATTGTCAGACGTTGAGAACAGAAGTGAGGGTACAGAGTACTTAACTGAGACATTTGAACAAAAGAAGAAGTGGGGCAGCCTCTGTGGGGTACAGTGTCAAGAACAGTGGTTCCCAAGCTCAGAGGCAAGTTAAGGTAACCCAGGTACTTACCAATGCTCAGGTATCTGTGCCCTCCCCATTCCCATTAGTAGGGAAGCAGCCTGGGCAACAGCATTTTTCAGACCTCCCACTGTGATTCCAATGCAAGCTAAGGTTGAAAACCACTCAAGTAGAGGGTTTTGCAGAGAAGGGTAACAGGACCACAGAGATTGTGAGAGAGGGTAGAGGGAAGAGGTTGGGAGATATTCCAGAGGCTGGGGAAGGAGGGACAAAAATGATAAAGGAAGACCCCTGTGGTCTTGGGAATGGTTGAGGTCATGGGCACAGGAGGAATTTAGTTTGAGATGGAAAGGGAAAATGACCACAAAAAGATGGGCAAGGACAGTTTCACCCTATTGTCCCTCTGCCGAGCCCATGGATGGAGGTGCCCATCCTGAGCCCAGGCTATACTAGGGTTGGTGGCCAACAGGTAGGACCAAAATTGTGTGAACCAGAGTGTTGGAGCTTCCAGGAAAGGAAACAAAATGGGTCCAGGACTGCAATCAAATGCATCTGTGCACCCACCCACTCACTCACCACCCTTCCCTCCAAGTGGCCAGTGAGCACAGTTTTACTGCTCCCTGGTTGCACTGGTCTGGGAGGACACAGGGCTGAGCCTACAAACCTGGCCTTGACCCTTGTGAATTTAGGTCTTTGGAGTGAAACTAACAGTTGAACTGTCAATTATAAATCAGAGTGGAGAGTGTGACCTGATGAACTTAGGGAGGGTGTGACAGGGGAATACAGATAAGGGGGACACACCAGATGTGAAAGATCATGAGTGATCCGTGAGGTGTGCGACATGAAGGATGGGAGGCATCAGTGGGGAAAGCGGTGGGAGGATGGGGAGGAGAGCATGGGAGAATGTTCTAGGCAGAGAGCATAGCAGGTACAAAGGTTTGGAGAAGTGTATTTTATTTTTTTAAATGTTTATTCATTTTTGAGAAACAGAGAGAGAGTGCGAATAGGGGAGGGGTAGAGAGGTAGACACAGAATCCAAAGCAGGCTCCAGGCTGTCAGCACAGAGCCCAATGTGGGGCTTGAACCCATGAACCATGAGATCATGACCTGAGCTGAAGTCGGATCCTCAACTGACTGAGCCATCCAGGCGCCTCTGGAGAAGTACATTTTAACAAATGGGAGAATTTTCTAGGAGCTGGAGCACAGGGAGTATGTTGTGAGGGCAGGGAGGGCAGGGATGTGTGTTCTAATCTAGGGAGACTAGGTGGGGAGCAGCAAAGGATTCTGAGCTGGGGGAGACAGGAACGGACTTGTGTTTTGAAAGGACCAGGCCTTCAGTGGATAGTTTAGGGGAAGGCGGCAAGATTGGAGTCTGGAGACCAGTTAAAAATGCTCAACATTAGCAGTCGTTAGGGAAATATAAACCAAAAGCACAATGAGATACCACTTCCCATCCACTAGGATGGCTAACACAACAACAACAACAACAACAACTAAGAAAATGATAAATATTGGTGAGGATATGGAGAGACTGGAATGCCAGGGCATTGTTGGTGGGAATGTAAAATGATGCTGCTGCCGCGGAAAGCAGTTTGGCAGTTCCTCAAGAAAGTTAAACACAGAATGACCATATAACCTAGCAATTCCACTCCTAGGTACATACCTGAGAGAACTGAAAACAGAGGCTCAAACAGATTTTTGTACACCAACATTCACAGCAGCATTATTCACAATAGCCAAAAGGTACAAATAACCCAAGCATCCATCAACGGACGGCTGGATAAACGAAATGTGGTCCATCCATACAAGGACTGTTAGTCACCAACAAAAAGAAATGAAGTGCTGACCATAGTACAACACGGATGAACCTTAAAAACCTTACACTAAATGAAAGAAGCCAGACACAAAGCCTGCATATCGTATGATCCCATTTACATGAAATGTCCAGAATTGGCAAATCCAGAGAGACAGAGAGCAGATTAGTGGCTGCCAGGGCCTGGGGAGCCGGGAGCGATTTCTTAATATGGGGTTCCTTTTGGAGTGATGAAAAAGATCTGAGATTTTGACAGTGGTGATGGGTACACAACACTGTGAATGTACCTAATGCTACTGAAGTACACACTTTGAAACAGTTAAAACGGTAAATTTTATATTATGTGTATTTTACAACAATAAAATAAAATCAGACATTGTGTCATGAGCTACAGGCCTCGCAAGTTACCATAGCATTTTTCCTCTTCCTTCATCCAGCAGATACCAGGCAGTTTAGCTGGTGGTTTTCTTAACTTTTGCTCCCCTAGTAGAAGAGCCAGCCAGCTGCAGGTGCCCCCGCCCCCAGACACCCTTGCCAGCTATAGTCAAATGGCAGCATGGGGCGGGGTGGGGGGTGGGGAACGTTAACAGGGTGGGGAAGTTTGGGGGGGTGGGTTACAGTGAGGAGCAGCACTCAGTGGGCAAACACTGAGGTCACTGTTTGGATCCTCAAAGCCTGGGCTCAAATATCGACCTTCAGATCTCTATTTGGGGGGTGCAGAGCCCTTTGGCGGGCAACTGGAAAGCAAGCAAATTCTAAGATTGCGCTCACAGGCCAGTGTGCGCACTTGATGGTTGCTCTCATCGGAGGCTCCCTGACCCCAGGAGTTTCTCTTTCAGCACTAGACCCTCCTCGGGAATCCACCTGGACACCCGTTGCTGATGAAAACGTATATAAAGCATATAAACATAGACACAAAACATTTCTTCCCTTACTGATTTACTAACATCATCCACTCAACTGAAATTATTCAACTAGCAAGGTCCTGCCCAGCCCAATAAGCTGTCCCCACTCCCACCCCCAGTGACTTTGTGGTCCACAGGGTAAGGCTGGAAAACACAAGCTCCAGGTAGAGGGCTCAGAGAGCTGGTGGAGGACACAGCACAGGGGACCCGAAGGAGAGGGGGGAGAGCCAGCAAGGGGGCAGTGGTGTTGGGCTGAGCTCAGTGTGAAGGCAGGGAAAGCCCTCTGGGTATTAACACCGCAGGGCTGGGCCCCTGCCCACTGTGTACCTGGTCCCTGCACTTCCTCTAACTCCACTGTCATGGGGAGGCCCCAACCCACTGTTCTTTACTATGTGCCCTTCCCAGGGCTGTGGATCCCACCTCCCTTATCTATTGTTCTTCCTACCCAACTCACACTCGCGGCCCTGCTGTGGAACGCTTGGATTCTGTGGAACGCATTCCGATTTCTGTCTTGGATACCCCTGTTTCCAAGACATCTTTAGGCACAAACCCCCTGACCTTTACTCTCGGGCCCACTGGCAACTGGCTCCTTCACAGTCTCCCACAGGGGCTCAACTGAGGTGAGTTTGCAGTATGCGCCTCTGAATAAGATTTCTCCGGGCGGGGGAGGGCGGGGCGGTGGAGGAGTATGCTTCTTTAAGAGTTTGCAGTGCCCTGGCCTAAGCCTTCTGTGCGTTCCAACGGTTGTCTAAGGTAGTGTCCACCCCACCCCCACCACCGGTGGATCCCCAGTTGAGCTTTCCACCAAAAGCTCGGACCGGGCTGCCCCAGGAACACCCCTGGGATCTGGGTAGGGAGGAAAGGTCCTGCATCCGGGCAGCCTCACAGTGGGAGGTTCTGTGCTTCCAGTCCCTCCTGGAGAGCGGCCCGGGCTTCTTGCGCCCTGCAGTGAGCGAAATGGCCACAGGGGGCAGCAGGGGGGCCGAGACTGGTGGCCAGTGGCTGCTAATGGCTTCTCAACTGCGAGCCCCAGAGCCCTGGACACGCAGGCCCGACGCCCCTGCCCTTTCTTGTTCAGGGGCCAAAACAGTGCCCTGGTGGGAAGGCTGCCACCTGGCTACCCACGCCGCGCGCTGTGGCCCAGGACGGATGGGACTCAGAGCCTCAGGTCCCCACCCTGGGAGCGCGTGGGACCGGGGCTCGCCGGCCAAGGACGGGTGGCAGACACGAGGTACAGGTAGCCGAACTGCCCCTTACCGTGGCGGGCTGGAGAAAATCGGCCGCGCAGCGCGAGGTCTTCCTGGAGGCTGGGCCTGTGCTGAGTGCCTGTGCGATTTCAGCGGCTGGCAGGGGCTGGAGGCACAATGCAGGATCACCGGAGCCACCCGGGGACTGGCAAGCTGTTGCAGGCAGAGCTGGACCAAGAGGGAGGCTCTGGCCGCTGGCTGCCCGAGGCCAGTTGGAGCCAGGGCCCAGCAGAGCAGGTTCAGACGGGGAGCTAGAGTCTCGGGAGCCTTGAGACCAGTTGGATTTGCTGGGGACCACGTGGTCTGTGCTGCATTCTGGCCTCAGAGCTGGGGGAAGGGACTTGCAGGGAGCTCTCCCAACCGGTAGACTGGGGACTTGCGGAGAAGGCCAAGATTCGCTCATCTCCTGGTCCCCAGCACTTGGTCGACCCTGGCCTGTGGCAAGGGGAAGGGTGTCCTCAGTTCCCTATCAAGAGACAGGATAGCACATAGAGTGGGGTTGTACTCTGGGGAGAATGCAGACGTCAGAGGCAGAGAGGACAGAAGAGTCCAGAGGCATCTTCTCAGAATTCTCTGCCAGGAGGAGAGGGATGATAGCCCAGGGGTAGCTGTGCTGGGCCTCTTGTTCCCAAGATGACATTGGAGGCCTGTCCTGCCTTGGCCTCTCTCCCCAGGCCATCCCCTCACCTGCTGGGTGCTGGGCAGCCATATTTCCCTCTAAGCCTCAATTTACCATCCTGACCTGGACAGGGCAGGAGCAGATGTTCTCTGAGGACCCTTCCAATGTGACAGGCCAGGGTAGAAGGGTGTGCTGCAGGGACAGAACATGCTGATGGGGACTGAGGGACAAAGGCTTTATTTAATCCTGGCCCTTCCAGGCTCACAGCTCCAGTTCAGAAAAAGAGAAGAGCTTTTGTGAGGGGACAGAGGTCTCCAGTGCCATGGCTCCTCTTTGTCCTGATGAGGCTTCCACTGGGCCCAGGCAGCTCTGGGCTGGAGTCACCTATGAGCACTGAGGCTACAGGATATCAGGACCACTGGTTGATGGAGCCATTCGACTTCATGAGGCTTTGCAGGTATCTATTTTCTGTTTCCTCTTGTCCTTAGTATCAGAATAGAGCATCTGCCCTGGATAGTAACAGACCTACAGACAAAGAGAAAACCCTCAGGGACCATCTGGGTGGGAACAGCCTTGAGTTCTGTTGCCAGCCCTCACCCTGCACTGACAAGGGCCTGAGACCCAGAAACCATGGTCACATAGAACATTGGTATCAGATCCCGGACAGATTGTCCTCAGCGGCTGATTCTCCTAGAATCCCTGCCTCAGTCTTGCCTCAGCAGAGAAACTGCCAGATGCTAGTGACTGCTCATGAACCAGGATGGTTGGCGAGTGCTGTGGCTTTCTGGCCTGTGTAAGAGACATTAGCAGCTGATTTGCTGGGTGACCAGGCCATCCACCTTTGGGCCTGTTTCTAAATAAATGGCCTGGGGCACTTTGAAGTCTGGAACTACCCAGAAGTTCAGGTTCAGATAGTCAGGGGGAAGGCCTTGTTCCCTCCTATGTTCTGAGGGGTTCCAGGCTCTGCCTCCACGCCCACTTAGTTCCCAGGAGCCTGGGGGCAGAGCAGTGGATAGGGATTTCTACAACAATGGCATCCCCAGGACACTCTGCTGAGGTCCTACACCACATCATTAGCTTTCTAACAGGAATGGTGCCTTTGAAATACTCCAGATAGTACCCCTGGCCAACACCGGTAGCTCGAGCTACACAGCATGCAGCAGCGGGTGTCAGTGCCTCAGGGAGTGTACGGTCTCTGTATACGTAGGGTACACTGTGTCTGTGACCAGAAGTGTATCTATGGGAGGGTCTGTGGAAGAGAGGTTTGGGGGCTCCCTGTGTATGACTGTGTGCGTGGTTTTTCACGCCTTAGAGGACTGAGCCTGAGCATCTCTTCATTAGTCATTTTTACATCTTTTTAAAAACTGCCTGCTAGTATCATTTTCTGGGCTTTATTATATTACTTATCTCTTAATTGTAAGACCTTTTTATATATTAAGCTTTTATATCACAAAACTTACAAGGGTATTTCCACTTTTTGTGCTTTATCTTTTAACTGTATTTGGAATTATTGAGAACATATGTATTTAATTTTGAAAACTCAGTGTTTTGGTATGTTTGCTTATGGTTGGTTTCTAGCTTTCATATGGTGCTCAGGAAAGGTTTTCTCCATTCCATGAAAATACAAAATGTACTCATCTTTTCTAAGGAAATTTTTATTGTTCATCCTCTTTACAAAAGTGATACATGCTTGTTGTCAAAGGGAAGTAAATTTAGGTAGAGTGAATATCTTGAGTTTTCCTGGCTAAGAACAAGGTTTCTCTCTCTCCCCATTAATTTTTCCTTTTGTGGCCCTTACTGGAGATTTACTTCTCCATAGACCTGTGTATAATAATTAAGTTTATCCCAAGAAAATCCACTTTTCTTGATGCTGTTGGGAATGGGATCCGTTCTTTCATTATACTTTCTAATTGGTTGTTGGTATAGAACAAGCTATTCACTTTTGGATGTTACTTTTTAACCAGTCCTCATTCTTGATTTTAAAAGATGGAAAAGATTTGTTTCCATGTGAAGATGCCCCATTCATTTCCCTCTCAGGGTTTTCTACCAGGGGGAATCTGATGATACTTGATCCATTTCATTAACCTTGAGAGTTTTCTGCCACCTCCTCCTCATTAAGATTTGCCTTCACCATGGACACTTTGATGCTGACTAAGTTGGAAGCTAAACCTGAAGGCTTTCCCACACACATTACACACAAAGGGTTTCTTCCAAGTATGGACAGTCTGATGTATTATACAATCAGAACTATAGCTGAACCCTTTTCCACACTCCACACATCTAAAGGGTTTCTCCCCAGTGTGGCTTCTCTGATGCCGAATTAAATGGGCATTAACATGGAAGGCTTTTCCACACTCCTTACATTGAAAGGGTTTCTCTCCAGTATGGATCCTCTGATGTACAATATAGTCAGAACTACAGCTAAATGCTTTTTCACATTCCATACATTTGAAAGGTTTCTCCCCAGTGTGTATTCTCTGATGCCTAGTTAGTTTGGCATTGATAGTGAAGGCTTTCCCACATTCCTTACATTGGTAAGGTTTTTCTCCAGTATGGATTCGATGATGATCAAGTAGGTTTCTTTTAGAAGTAAAGCATTTCCCACACTCATTACATTCAAAGGGTTTCTCCCCAGTGTGAATCCTCTGATGTTGCATTAGTTTTGCATTAACGTTGAAGGCCTTTCCACACTCATTACACTCATAAGGCTTCTCCCCGGTGTGGATTCTCAGATGCTGCCGCAGCTGAGAGTTACACCTGAAGGCTTTCCCACACTCATTACAACCATAGGGTTTCTCACCCGTGTGGATTCTCTGGTGCTGGATTAACTTCCCTTTGACACTAAAGGCTTTTCCACATTCAGTACACTCATAGGGTTTCTCACCTGTGTGGATTCTTTGATGCTGAATGAGTTTTGCATTATTACTGAAGGCTTTTCCACACTCTTTACACTGATAAGGCTTCTCCCCAGTGTGGATGCTCTGATGCTGCCTAAGCTGGGAACTGCACCTGAAGCCTTTCCCACACTCATTACATTCATAAGGTTTCTCTCCAGTGTGGATTCTCTGATGTTGAATTAATTTGGCATTAACATTGAAAGCTTTCCCACAGTCCGTGCACTCGTAAGGCTTCTCCCCAGTGTGGACTCTCTGATGTGTGATATATGCGGAACTGCAGCTGAAGCCGTTTCCACACTCCTTGCACTGATAGGGCTTCTCCCCTGTATGGATTCTCTGATGCCTGTTCAGACTCCCATTAACGCTGAAGGCTTTCCCACACACCTTACACTGATAGGGCTTCTCCCCGCTGTGGGTGGTCTGATGTGTGATATAATGGGAACTGTAACTGAAGCTTTTCCCACACTCCACACATTTGAAGGGCTTCTCCCCGCTATGAAGTCTTTGATGCCAAATTAATTTTGCATTAACGCTAAAGGCTTTGCCACACTCCTTACACTGATAGGGCTTTCCCCCAGTGTAGCTGTTTTGATGCTGAGAGTTACACCTGAAGGTTTCCACTAATTCTTCACATTTAAAAGTTCTTTCCCCAGAATTAATTAGTTCATGCTGAATAAGTTTTGTATCAAAGCTGAAGCCTTTCTCCAATCCCATATGTTCAAGGGGCTGCTGTCCAGTGGTGACGGTGTGACAATGAAAGAAGTTTGAACTCTGACTAAAGAAACATTCCTCCACGGGGCTGGTGTTGTCTTTCACCGTTGCATCAATGATGCTGCTGTTTTCTTTCTTCATGCTTCCTACTAAATGGACTTCCTGCTGTTTCTCTAGAATACAGGCTTCTGAAAAGTCTGTTTCCTGGAAAAAGTCCCTCTGAAGTTCAAATGATGTACTATGTGTTTCTTTATATATTTCCTTTGTCAAGTTATTGTCAGTCTGGCTCTCAATATCTACTATAAAAAAAAAAAAACAGAAAACAAAATATCATGTAAGAACCATGTTAGAAAAAAAAAAAGAATGGTGGTAAAAGTAATAAAGAATCATAGTTAATCAGGATTTCTTGACAGTCACCACACTAGGTCAAAGAATCTAAGGTGCATCCATAAGATGGAATAATATATAGTTGGCAATCAATCAATCAATCAATCCATATATGCTGACCTGAAAAGATGTCCAAGATACACTGTTAAATGGAAAAACAAGTTGAGAAACGGATATAAATTAGATTCCATTTCTATAAAGGAAAATAAAACGGGATAATAAATACATATAGATTTGTATATGTATGCCTAGAAAACTACTGGAAGAATACACAAGAAACCGAGCAATCTGGCACAGGAAGTTTCAGCGACTTGTTTCTCCAGTGTGCTTTATACACTCTCTGTACAGTTTTGAGCATGAATGATTTAAGATGATGTTCCAGTAACATAAAAGTTAAAAGTGACAGCAGTAGAACAAAATCCTAGGTCTTCTCCACCAGATGAGCATTCTTTTTATCACACCACACTTTACTACACGCTGCAGTTTTTTTCTCAGCTGTCCATGGTTAATAAGAATGGAAACTACTTACAAAGGAAAAGGCATAGGATCCAACAACTTGTAGCAACGCTGAGGGTGGCAAGTGTTTGCAGCACCAGGAAGTGAAAGAGAAATAATCTTATTTCTTTTCTTGGAACTTAAACTCTAGGCTCTCTAAAATTCCTCCTTCACCTTCTGCTTTCTCTGCTTACAAAGGCAATCTTTAGGGGCATCTGGGTGGTTCAGTCAGTTAAGCGTCCAGCTCTTGATTTTGGCTCAAGTCATGATCTCACGCTCAGCACAGAGCCTGCTTGGGATTCTCTCTCCCTCTCTTTCTGCCCCTCCCCACTTTGCATGCACATGTGCGCTCCCTCTCTCTAAAATAAACATTAAAAAAAAAAAAAAAGACAATCTTTTGGCCCGCTTTATCCCTTTGATCCATCTCTTCCCACCCCTCCAGAACACTGCTGCATTCTCCTGGTCTTTCCTTCTACTTCCTCCCTCAATCCTGAAAGTGGTCAGTCCCTAACGTTCTTTTTAGAATTCCTACAGTTCCAATGGAGCCAGGATCTGTCTTTGCTCCCAAATCTCTTAAAATTGGCCTCAAAATGCTGCCTGTATTTTTTCATCTCCCATCTCTCCTCAACCACATGTAATAAGCCCACTTCCCCAGTATTTCTCCCTCAAAAGATCCAAATGACCTAGATTTCCCTAGCAAGCATTTTCAAAATACTGTTGGTCTTTTCCCAATTATAAAACTAATATTCATCTCTAATATCAGAAACATGCAAAGAAAAAAATTCAAATTACCTGAAATACAACCACCTAACAACAACTACAGCTAATCTTCTGATGTATTTCCTCCCTCAACCATTTTCCTTCCAATCATTCTTCTAAAAACATTTTTTCAAAAATGAAAATATTTTTCTTTCCTAACATTAATAAGGATAATTTTCCAGTATCTTTAGATATTCTGTAAAAATATTTTAAAGGGGTGCCTGGGTGGCTCAGTCGGTTAAGCGTCTGACTTCGGCTCAGGTCATGATCTCACAGCTCGTGTGTTCGAGCCCCGCGTCGGGCTCTGTGCTGACAGCTCAGACCCTGGAGCCTGTTTCAGATTCTGTGTCTCCCTCTCTCTCTCTGACCCTCCCCTGTTCATGCTCTGTCTCTCTCTGTCCCAAAAGTAAATAAACGTTAAAAAAAAAAAAAATTTTTTTAAACTTAAAAAAAATTTTTAAAAATGGCTAAATAAGCATTCCATCCTAAAGAGGCATGTTAATTTAATCAATTATCTCTATCCTGATTATTCAGGTTATTTCCAACATTTTATTATATAAAATTATGATGAACTTCCATGCATGTACATCTTTGTTTATATCCCTGATTATTATCAGGACACCCTAGGAGGGAATTTCCAGGCTATCGAGGACAAACTTTTAAAAGGCTTTTGATATGTATCGCTAAAGTACTTTCTAGAAAGACTACTGATTCTCATTCACCTCCAGAAGTCTATTCCAGTTTGGTGTATTCTCTCCATCCCTTACTATAATTGTTCTCAGTATGAGCGAGGAAAACTGAGGGGACTCCATGAAAAACTACTTGCTTCTGTTCCTGCTTCTCTTCTTTCTAGGACCTGCACTTTGGCCACGTACATGCCTTATGGAACAAATGATGTATGTCCTTCCTGTGTGAGTTAGAAGTTAATGATTTTTTACACTCTTCCAGCACAGGTGGTAACATCTATGGAATGACTAAGCAAGGCTGTCATGTATGTTTTCCAGACCACTGACTCTAGACACCTGATGCCAAAACCCCCTGGCAGCAGGGAATAAGTGAATTATGGAGGACACCCGGACACTTGTCTTTGTTCTGACCAGTTCCTGGGTGCCATGTACATTCTGAATAGAAACCCCAGACCCTGAGCAAAGGAGAGACTCACTCTCCTTTCTTTTCTCAGTCTCCCAGACACTCATCTGCTATACTCTATCACTTATGCTATTCAGTAAACTCTGCTTTCACTTTATCCTGCCTCGCAACTTGATTTCTATCCTGCTCAAACCAAGGACCATCTTTGCTGGCCCTGCAGACCCTCTCTGGGTCTTCAGACCCACCCTGCCTATGTCAAGTATGTTAGGTGAAACATCTGTTTTAATTTCTTTTTCATTGCTTTCTATTGAGGGTGAAGATTTTTCATTGATTTAAATTTGTACTTCTTATGTGGATCAAACATTTATATTCTTTGCCAATTTTTCTATACTAGTGACCTTCTATTTGCCAATCCTACAGTGTGAGAGATGCTACCGGTTTCTTAACCAGTATCCATTCTCCCTTTCTTCCTTACTAGCACAGCCTCCAATGTGTTTGAGGTAGCAGTAAAAACTACAGCTAAAAACTATTTTCTGCCCTCTCCTGCAGTAGGGGGACCAGAAGACACAGTTGTAGCAAATGAGATATAAACAGATGTCACTATGTGGGCCTTCTGAAGAAGCTTTTTAACAGAGAATCAACTCGGCTGACATGGGCCTTGTGCCCTAGGCCTTCCCCTTCTGTCTACCTAAAAAGCCATCTGATTCCTCACTCCAATTAACAAACACAAACTAATTGGATTGATGTTCCCATTCTCAGCTAAGATCACGATGGGTTATTCAAAAACTTTAAAGACTTCAGGATTGTCTGTTGCCTATGGAATGAAATCCAGACTCCTTTGAGGAGATCCACGATTATATGGAGCTTCCTCCATATTATATGCAATGTGCTTTAAACTCTTGATTTTGCAAAACATGTCTTCCTTTGTCAGGAATCATCTGGTTGAATGACTACAAGGAACAAAAATCCACTGAATCTTTAAAGGATTCATGGGACACTTGAGTGGCTTAATCAGTTAAGTGTCTAACTTCAGCTCAGGTCATAATCTCGTGGCCCATGAGTTCAAGCCCCACATGGGGCTCTGTGCTGACAGCTCGAGCCTGGAGCCTGCTTCAGGATTCTGTGTCTCCCTCTCTCTGCCCCTCCCCCACTCATGCTCTGTCTCTCCCTCTCTCTAAAATAAACAAACATTACAAAAAAGTTTTTTTAAGTAAATAAATAAGAGGATTCGTTGAAAGGACACAAGAGAATCTTATGGACCACAAACGCAGAGAAGTAAATAGGAAATCACAAGAAATGGGAAATCGTCTGGCAACTACTCTGTTTAAGCCAATGAGAAGCTTGCTACTTCAAGTAAGATCTGGGAAACAGATACATTGGCAGAACCTGAGAATTAACAGAAATGTAGACTCTTGGCCCCATGCCAGACTTACTAAATGACAATATGCATATTTACAAGATACCCAGAGGTGATTCATTTGCACATCATTTGAGAAGCACTGAACTGAGAGCACTTCCTTCCACCTTATTTCCCACAGCTTAAGCTGTCTTCTCCACAAAAAAAAATAATAAAAACTAATATTTCACTGAGCACACACTATAAGTTACACATTTAATATGTATTATCTCATGTAATCCTCAACCCACAAGACTAGCACTGTTCTCTCATTTTATTATTCCATTTTCAGGGATAAAAACATTGAATCTTAGAGAACTCAAATAACTGACCTACTCAAAGTCACAACTAGGAAATCCTGTAACTAGGAATAGCAGTTGGGATTGAACCTCAGGGAAGTCTACTCCAAAGACTGTACTTTTAACCACCAGGCTATTCTGCCTTTCTGTACAAAAAGACTGTTAATTCTCCATCCATCACATTAAGTGTACAATGTTTAGAAAGTAGCAAGGACCCCAAAATACTGAATCCATTCATTTCATCTGAGAAAGGCAGAATTCCAAAATTAGAACTGAAAAGAATTAGAATAAGGCATTTGAAAAAAAGATCTGTTCTTGGAATTACAAAGAAACAGCAAACTGCAAAAATAATCAGGTCTCAACTGTACATATCTCTATAAATCATCAACATTATTTAAATTTTATTTTCTACAGCTGGCTCATAAATGTGGCATGCTTATATGTTGCTAACGTTGGTTTTCTTCCTAAAGAGTTTAACTCCCCCATAAAAGGCAGCTGTGTGTCCCTTACCAGTCCAGACACCCTGGGAGCCTATTTCTGTTCCAGCCACCAGTGGAGATGGGTCCCCCAGCTCACCTGCTCCCTCCAGTTGCAATATCACAGCAGGTTTGAGAAGCGAAAATCCTGTTTAGGGGGAAAGAAAGAGGAGAGAGAGGTGAATAATCTCCCAGAAATGAGTTCTTAAGCCTCTTCTCCAACTGTCTTGGCAATGGGAAGGGAAAATAAGAGCTGTAGGGGATCCCATGCCTAAAGACGACAGGAAAGGGGGGAATGGCTTGGAAAGTGTATGTGTGTATGTTGCGGGGTGGGGGGAGGAGTGCCTGAGAAGGTGTGGGAGGAGTTGGGAATGGCCTGGACTGTAAGCCCGAAAGACCAAGATATGCAGGTCAGATGAGGGTGAATGTGAAGATAATGCTGTGGAACAGTAAGTTTCTTTTTCCCACACTGTATCCAAACCACAACTTCTAGAGGATGGATAAAGAGTGCACACTAGTCCCAGCAAAATCCTATATTGGCCCAATAAAGGCTTGGGATTCACCCTTTCCAGCAACCCCTAACTCAAGGGGGATTAGGAATCTCAACCCCTGGGGTTCCGACTCAGTAAAGGATTTCTACAGACCCCACCTGCAACCTGTCAGGGGTCAATAAGCCGGGAAACCCCAACTGGCAGAGTCTGGGTCCCAGGGGGAGAGAGGCCTTACCCAGGGAGGCCACATTTCCATAATTCTCCAGCATCACATCCCTGTACAGGGCCCTCTGTGCAGGGGACAGGCCATTCCATTCCGTCTGAGTGAAGTACACAGCCACGTCCTCGAAGGTCACCGACTTCTGAAACAACAGGTTCCTGCTGCCCTAGGGCCAGTTCCATGGCTCAGGCCCTAGGTGAGGGGCAGAGGGCAGTATAAGGGCTTGGGGAGGGAGCTTGTGAAGAGCACAAAATTAATAAAAAAGTGAAAGGTTTGAGAAAAAGCACCTGGAAAGTAAACCATGGAGAATTATCTGACCTTTCTCATGGCAGGGAAACCTCATGCCATATTTTACATTTATATCCTAAGTTGGGATGACAGAAAAAAATTCCCATAATCAAGTTCCCCAAAAGCAACTCCATTCTTTCTGCTAACCATGTCTTCAGGGGCAGATACGGCTCAGGACTTGCCCACCAGCATGCCCACCCTGATCCCTACCCCCATAAACATCCAGCCACCCCCAGAGAACAGCTATGGCCTCCATCTCAACCAGCCCCCATCTGGATTCCTGTCACTGACCCTGCCACGAGGGGCTGTGCAACTGCCTGAGCACCTCTAGCAGCTCAGTGCTGCCCAGACTGGCTGAGGCAGGAACGGCAACCCATTCTGCTTCCAGATGGGTCTTGCTGAAAACCCGATTTTGTTACACGCTCCCATCAGGCCTCATCCTTTCCAACTTTACCCAAGAACTCACTGTTTCTCCAGGGTTCGGGAAAGAGGGTAGATCAGCCTTCCTAGTGGCCAGGTGCTCTGCCACCATTCCAGCTGCTCATCTCTGCATCACTACACCGTGCACCCGGCACAGGCCCTGCATCAGGATTGATGCCTCCCTTCCGGGCAGCTGCGGCCTCTGGTTGCGCTTTCTCCCTGCCCACCTCAGTCCTCTGTAATAACCTGGGTGACACACTGGCAGGGATATACCCTCAATTCCTTTCTGCCAGGATTTTGCTTGATTCTACTGACCCCCACCCATCAACAAGCATAGTCCAACCACTGGGTGAGTCTAAGTGTCACTCATCTGTGACCTTGGATGGGCCAAGGAACTTCTCTGCACAAAATTAAATACCTTCACTGCCCACCACCACCACCCTTTACCCCAGCAAGTTGGAGGCTCCTGAATTCAACCCAACCCCACCCCACCCCACCCCACCCCACCCCACCCCCTCCACTATCCGTGCAGGAAACGTCAGCTAGAATCCTGGGAAATGTTCCTGACTCCTCCCTCTCTCTTACTCTACCCTCAATCCTGACTCTCCATATCCTAAAGATTTTGTTAAGCATTACTTGAATTGGGTTCTTTTTTTTTTTTTTAACTACTTTCCTTGATGAAGCCCATTATCACCTGGACCAATGGAATTCTTTCTAAGTGGACACCTTCCTCTTGAATCACCCTGAAAATTATTCCCTACACAGCCATGACAAATCTGACCACCTTAACGTCACTGATTGCACAGGTCACAGGAATGAGCAGAGAAGAATCAAGTAACAGCTGTGTGACTTTGGGCAAGGCTCTCTGCTCCCCTTTGCCTTCCTATGTTTTGTAGCAGAGTGAGCACAACACAGCACCTATGTCAAGGGCAAGGAATCAAGACTGAGCGATCCATGTAAGTGCTTAGTATTATGCCTGCAGCATAGCAAGCCGCAAACAATGCTACTGGAATTACTGTGACTATGATTATTCCCAACCTGTAGTCCATGGAGGTCCATGGATGTGCTTCAGGGTGTCCGTGAAGTCCCTGATATTGTATGGAAAATTTGGTTTGCGTGCTTATTTTTCTAAGGGAGGGGGAGGGTCCAGAGCTTTTATCAGAAACCTAAAGTTTGAGCCCCTGCACCCAAGCCCTGAAAGTCTCTCCAGGACACAATGAGACATCCTGTCCCATAGGACTTCCTGTTTTTTCCCTCTCCAGACCCCACTACCCTCGTCTCCACACCATATTAGAGGCACAGCCATCCTTTGTGTTGACCTGGTCCTACTACTCCTTTTCACCTATGCCCTGGTTTCTGGACATCCTAAGCCGGTGCTACCCTCCTCCATTCACATCCGTGCACGGAGCATCCTCCATGGGCAGCTTCCTGTCGCCTATTCACCAGAGGAGCAAAGAACCTCAGTGTGCAGAACACTTCACCCCTGCCTTCAGGGATGCTCTCCTGCTGCTTCCATCCCTTCACGTCACCGCTCTTCCCATGAGTTCCAGGTGGAAGCGAGGAAGACCCTTCCAACTTCCATCACAAAGCTCACCAGCTTCCCTTCTTCAATGTGAAACTGCTCAGAGGAAGAGCTGAAGGACCCACAGCTCACCTGGGGCCAGGCTGTCAGGAGCATGGCTGCCATTACCTGCTCTCCCTCTCAGAGAAGGCCTGGAGCTGAGGAAAAACAGAGAGACAGATGTGAAGCAAGTCCCGCCCCTGCAGGAACAACACAGCCCCTCAGAGATGTGAGACACAGGCAGCCAGTGTCCAGACAGGAATGCAAGCGGGAGCTGCCACAAGAAGGGGGTGATCCAGTGCCCAGGACCCCTCCCACCGATGACATTGATCCTAGGAACCCTAGGGTTTTACAATTCTGACACATATCACATACACTAGAGCATACATAAAATGTATAGAGAGCCTAAAGAATAATAAAGCAACAATTCAGCTCAAGAAATAGAACATTACCAAGATCATGGACTTACTTCTTTTTCTCTAAACAAGGATCATCCTCGATTACACTGCAAGGGAAGCCAGGCCAGCACGGCTGCAGCCCCAGCACAGAGGCCTGAGAGTCATGCTCCAGGGAGCTGGAGGAGACAGCTATTCCCCTACATCCTGCTTATTCCCTTACATAACTGAGTGTTCTCAAGAGCCCTGATACCTCAGGAGAGATCTTGGGAGGCCAGCCTCCCACATGGCCCAGGTTTACCTTTGGGGTCCCATGCTGCCTCCTCATACTTTCCAGCCCTCTGATAGTGAAGAAGCCAGGGCCTCAGCATCCTGAGGGGTCACTCAATTATCTAGGGTCCCGTGACCGAGCACTCCTTGTTCATTGTATTCAAAACACATGGACTGGTTATTTTCTGGTTACTGCTCCCAAAGTCAGTCTTGAAAACCTGTGTTTTCCTAAAATATCATCTATGTCTTCTAGGGTTTCACTTTAGTGCAGAACTGTGGAAAACACTGGTTCATGATTCGTTCCATTTCTTCCATATCTGGAACTACTTTGTTTTTCCCACTTCTTTTGAATATGTGTGCTTTCTAGACCCCTTCCCCTTTGTTAATGTTATGGATGGAACATGTCTCCCCACCCCCCCAAATTCATATGATGAAGTCCTCTCCCCCAACATGACTATATGTGGATATAGATCCTATGAGGTAATAAGGTGAAACAAAGCCATAATCTGAGAGGTCTGGTGCCCCTATAAAAAAGCAGAAGAGACACCAGAGTTCATTTTCTACCATGTGAGGACACAATGAGAAGACAGCCAACTGTAACTCAAAGAGAGCCCTTATCAAGAACCGAATTGTGTGGCATCTTAATCTTGGGCTCCCAGCCTCCAGAACTGTGAGAAATAAATCTCTGTGGTTTAAGCCAAATATCTTACTGTATTTTGTTACGGCAGCCTGAGCAGACTAATAAAGTCAAGTGGAACAATGATTTGTCTATTTGAATGTTGTTTTCTTTTATTTTTAAAGAATAAGCTTTTCTATTTATTTAGAACATCACTCCTCTATTTCCTTCATTACGTTCTGCTTTCTTTGTTTCTTTAGCTCTGTAAGAGATACTTTATGTACCACTCCAAATCCTCTGGTCTCAGCCCAGTTCCAGAGGCTTTGATCAGCTTTGCACAGGGACAACCTACCAATGCCTCCTCAAGGATCTATACCACATGTGGCTGGCTCCTGCCCTGGGGCTTTTCTGGCATCCTGTGTGGGACATCTGCAGATACCTGTGGATACCTGCTAGGTCCCGAAACACAGACAAGTTAAGGCTTGTGAGGCCACCCTTGACCAATAGGGGATACAAGTCAATGGATAAATATTTTACCCTTTAGTCCCCTACATTAGCAGCCATGAGATTCCAAGGCTGCTCAAAGATCCTGCAAGAATGAGCGCCAGGGGCCTATAGACAGGCCAGCCTGACAACACATCCTTGTATTGGCTCTCCCTCCTCTGTTTTACTCCCCTTGCTGTTCACTCTGCCCTTGGAATACATTCCCAAATAAAGTGCCTGCACAGAAACCTCTGTCCTGTGTTTTGCTTCTGGGGGAAGCTAGACTGCAAAAGGTTTTTTTCTACCTTCCTGAGGATGCATGATTTATTCATTTATGTTTATTCTTTACTATTTAGCAATTAAAATCTGTATGGCCATAAATTTTCCCTCTGAATACACTATTACCCACAGGCCAGAGGTTTTGAAAAAAATATTTTATGTTTTAATTATATTAATTATATTTTATAGCTGGTCAGCAACTGTGTTTTGTCTCTGACCACAGAATTGTTTAGGATAGTTTGTTATTAATTTCTTCTCTGTTCATAATTTTGGCTTTATTGCATGGTGTTTAAATAACCTGATCTATTTACTTCTGCTTTACAAAGTTTTGGGGGCTTTTTGTTTTGTTTTTTTTAGCTGAAATGCCTAAAAAAAATTCTATGAATGCTTTTAAAAAGAAAACCTATCCTATAATGGAAGAACATATAATTCTATTTCAATCTAATAAATCAACTCTACTTATTTTGTTATGTAGATATTTTTCTGTAATCCATGATCACTTTTACCTAATTAAACTGAGATAGCCAGTAAAGAGCAAATGCTCACAAAACAATGAACCCACATGTATCATGAACAAATCTTTTCAAGTCTTTAAGAAACGAGTAGTTCTAACAGTACTGAAACTGTAGACAAAAACAGCAAAATAAGTTTTCCAGTCCTTTTTATGACAGCACAATACTGATGTAAAAACCACAGACCAGTCTCATTTATGAATACTCACAGAAAAATCCCCACTATAAAGGAATAGACTCCAGTAGTTCATTAAAGTGACATGCCATGACTAAAAGGGATCATCCCAGGAAAGTAAGTAAAGCTCAATATCAAGATACAGATTAGTATACTTTTCACATGAATAAATCAAAGAAAAATAAACACACTCTCCATCCCAACAGATGTCAAAGGAATTTAATCAAATTCAATATTCATGCCTAAATTTAAAAATGTATGCCCTAGAGAAACTCTCATATGTAGAAAATATGTACAAAATTATTATCAGTATTTTAATTAAAAAAAACTGGAAACAACCTACATATCCACTGAGAGTACATAAACTGTCTTATCTTTAAAAAAAAAAAATTATGTTTTTAGTTTACATTTGAAAGACAGAGAGAGAGAGAGAGAGAGAGGGAATGAGTGGGGGAAGGGCAGAGAGAGAGAGACACACACAGAATCCGAAGCAGGCTCCACGCTCTGAGCTGTCAGCACAGAGCCCAATGTGGGACTCGAAATCACGAATCATGAGATCATGACATGAGATGAAGTCAGACGCTCAACTGACTGAGTCACCCAGGTGCCCCTGTCCTATCATTTTTTAAATGAACATTACCCACCCCCACCAAAAAATGAACATTACCCAGCAGCAAAAATGAACAGCTCACAATTACACACAACAAAAAAGATGACTTCAGGAACATAATCTTGAGTTACAAGAGGGGCACCTGGGTGGCTCAGTTGGTTAAGTATCAGACTTTAGATATCAGCCCAGGTCATGATCTCACAGTCGTGAGATCAAGCCCCACATCAGGCTCTGCGCTGGGTGTGGATCCTACTTGGGATTCTCTCTCTTCTGTCTGTCTCTCTCTACCCCTCCCTGCACACATGTGAATTCTCTCTCTCAAAAAAAAATTAACTGATATAAAATTATAAAAATAAAAATGTTTTCTTTTTTAAAAATTGAATTATACAAGCCCCAGATGACTAGAGACACTACAATGCCATTTTCATAAAGCTCAAAAACAAAATGTTTACAGACATATTTTGTGTGATAAAATTATTTCTATAAATAGGTAAGATGACGATTAATACAAAATTCTAGTTGTTACCTCTAGGGGTAGGAAGTTGGGAGCTGGGTTGAGAAGGAGCACACAGAGAGATGCACCAATACCAGAAATGTTCTCCTCCTTAAAGGGGTGGTGTGTTCATGGGTGCTCATTTTACCATTATGCTTCTTTTTTTTTTTTTTTTTTTTTTAATTTTTTTTTTCAACGTTTATTTATTTTTGGGACAGAGAGAGACAGAGCTTGAACGGGGGAGGGGCAGAGAGAGAGGGAGACACAGAATCGGAAACAGGCTCCAGGCTCCGAGCCATCAGCCCAGAGCCCGACGCGGGGCTCGAACCCACGAACCGCGAGATCGTGACCTGGCTGAAGTCGGACGCTCAACCGACTGCGCCACCCAGGCGCCCCCCATTATGCTTCTTAAATGTCATGCTAGATGCAGTCTTCAGTATACATGAATACATGAATACATGAATAACGTTTTTTAAAAAGATACTTATCTCTATGATATGGAGTGGTTTCCAGAATATATCTTCAAATGAAACAAGCAAATGCAAAAGGTAGAGTGCTACCTTTTGTGTACCAAAAAATGGGAGTATAAGAAAATACACATGTATCTGGCCAATTGTACCAAAAAAAAAAAAAAAAGAAGGATAAATCAGAAACTAAGGAGAATGGTTGCCTCAAATATGGGTAGGAAGTGAAAGGAGCCTGTGATGCAAACAGGCTGGAAGGAAATAGGGTAGATGAGATTGGCAGGGGAAAGGAGGGCGTGACAGGCTTCTCTGAGTGTGCCTTTTTGTTCTGACACTCATAACCATAGTAATGTTTCACATATCCAAATATACAGACATTAAGCCAACCAACCAGGATGGGATAGGGTGGTGAGCCAAAAAGGAATACAAACAACAGCAAATGAGCCTAACTATACTACAATTGACTAACATAACCACACTGAAGTGGTGGGAAAGAAAAGAACTAAATAACTTTGGAAAACAGTGTTTTAACTAGATACAAGGCTAAAAAAACCTGCGCCCAAATGCTTCTTGAGGATACATGATTTATTTACTCATTTCATTCTTCCCTATTTGGCAATTAAAACCTATTAAGGCCATAAATTTTCCTTTGCATACACTACGAGCCACATTCCAGAGATATATACATATATATATATATAGATAGATACATATATATAGATATATAGATATATACATATATGTGTGTGTGTGTGTGTAATTTCTCGTGTTAATTACTATAATTTAGTGTAGTATAGTGTTTTCGTAAAATTGCTTCTCATGAAGGTATGAATGAGGAATTCTGGGGCTATTTTATGTGTATTCTAGAACTTCGCAAATAAGTGATTATAAATCATCCCCAGATCATTGTCATCCCAACGGCCCAGGAGTAGGGCCAAGTTACCTTTTGGAACGCACAGCTCCAGGAGACAGTGCCCTTCAAAAGCCGGGCTGGTTCTGCTCCCCGGTGTCTGGGAGGGCTCTGCTTTTTCTGCGCTCTCACTGAACTCTGATTCACGACCCTATGTTAGTTAGGAGTCAGGAGGCATACGGTCCATACTTGAAATGCATATAGCTAAGAGCCCCTGTACGACTTCAACATGTTAAAACACTAGTGATATCACCTCAAGCCGCTTCACTCCTGCCAATATTCCACCCCCTGGCTGCTCCGACATATCTTCCCAAAAGGTCAGTAGTATCTTCCCCGAACAAAATGCTAAATGCTCGGGGCTCCGAGGTTGTGACGGTAATCCGGCTTCGCCTTCCACGGGATGGAACGTATTCGGCCACCAAGTCCAAAGTGGGAGTCGAGGAGGGGCGGAGGAGGACCGCGGGCCGCCGTTCTACCCACTCCTGCAAGGGCGGGAGACCCATCCCCACAGCACCCACAGCTACCCGCCGGGGCACCGCCCCCGCCGCCTGCAGCCCCACACTCACCTCGCAGCAGGCGACTTCGTGGCGCGGCAGGAAGTGCGTCACCAGGCCGCGGCCGAGCCTCTCTAGGAGCAGCGTTGCTACCAGTGGGTAGCACTCTGGCCCCGCCTCTGCGCTCTGAGTCTCGGTGTCGGAGGCTCCTGCGCTCTATGCTCAGGTCCTGCAGGTCTGAGCAGCAGGGCAGTTGTTCCTCGAGGTGGGCTGGGGAAGAGTCGGGAGCCGGCAATGACGCCGGGGATCTGTATCTTAGTAAAGCTCCCGGTTCTACCGGATTCAGGAGTTTCCGGACTGGGCCAGTGGATCAATCACACGCCGACAGACCTTAAGGCAGCCTTTTTGTAACAAATATTTCCTAGTGACTGCTTTATTCTCCTGTCGTGAAACTTACGATCATGACTTAGAAGATCATAGGTAATATAAACAACCTACATTTTAAAAATTAATATTATGCTTTAATAGAGGAGATAAAATACACCTTTCAATATGCAAATGTATGCTCGTGACTGCTATAGGAGACCTAATGAAGTGGTAGATAATTTGCCTTTTCACATGGAATGTGCCTGAACGCCAAAGCCATAATGCTGTCTGTCTTACGCTGCTGTTTCAAAAATCACAAGGTACGATCCAAAATGGTGAACACTTTTTGGTAAAGTTTAAGTGAAACAGTACAATCTTCTTTTGATTTTATAGGTATAGTAATTATATTTCTGGAGAATCAACGTATGTTAATTAAAACTGTGTAGAAATCGTTGTGTTTAGGGGAACCTGGGTGGTTCAGTCGGTTAAGCCTCTGACTTTGGCTCAGGTCAGGATCTTGCGGGTCACTGGCAGTGCCGAGCCTGCTTGGGATCCTCTCTCACACTGTCTCTGTCTCTCTCTCTCTCTGCCCCTCCCCCACTTGTGCACGTGCACACTCGCTCGCGCTCTCTCTCTCTCAATCTGTCTCTCAAAATAAATGAATTAACTTAAAAAAATTAGTTGTGTCTAGCTGAAAACACTTTCTAGACTCAGGTCATTTATAAAGTTTTTACCTACATGAATGTCCTGAAAGTATGTGAAAACTATGTCAAATAAGTGGAACCCTTCTGTGCATTGCAGGATTCCTGGCTCTCCAGGCTCCCATCAAACACCACCAAACACTGTAACAAAAATACTCCGATAAAATTCCAAAATGGGAGGTGGGGAGAGGCGGGGAACAGCACTAAAAGCCACTGGATTGGACCATCCTTAGGTTCTGATCCCGCAATGCTACAGCACTGGAATGTGATTGGTGGTAGGCCCCACCCACCTCTCCAGCCTCTCACCACACCTATTCTTCCTCCTCTATCAACTTCAGCCCCACTTTCCGAACAGGGCTCCCTAAACCTAGAATACCCTTCCTACTCTCCAATCTTGACTATTCCTTGAAGTCTCTGCTCAAATCCCATTTCCCTTGGAAAGCAAGCCTTCCCTGAGCACCTAGAATAAGGCAGGCCCGCCAGTTATGTGCCATCACAGCACTCTGTATTTCTCCGTACTTGGCACATGTGTGCTTTTTTAATGATACCAATTTATTTAACTGTCTTCTCTGCTCACTCCAAGAAGCAAGGACTATATCTATCTTGTTCGACACCATTATCCTCAGCTAAAGCACAAGGCCTGGCACAAAGGAAGTATGCAACAAACATTTGTCATTGACATCGTCCAAAGGCTCCAACCCCAACTCCAGAGTAGAACCCTTCTTCATTTCTGTGCCACTAGAGGTGGGATATATATTATGCCTGGAATCATAACATTGACCAGGAGCCCTTCTCAGTTTTGCCTTGACCTTGATCATCACTGTTTTCCTAAAATGAGCACTTTCATGGCTTCTCTTGTTCAGATAGAAAAATGGTCCCAGGATTCAGCACAGTGATAGCTGGAGATTACATTGTTCTTGGCATTACATGGTTTGTTTGTTTTGTTTTTGTTGTTGTTTTCCTTTAGCAGACCTTTAGCTAGGACTGAGGGCTTGACTGAAGAAATAGGAAGGAATTAGTAGATCACAGTGTCACAGAAGTCCTGGGCCCAAATGTTAGATCATAAATCAGTCAGTCATCTTACAGATAAGAAAATAAGGCCTCCAAAGTAACCACGAAGCTCTGACTCCTAAGTGTATGAGGACAAGCACACACCAAGTTACAAAAGGCCTGAAGAAGCAGAGACCACTTGTTTGTTGATCTCTATTCTTCCCTTATATAGTAACGGAATCTATAGCAAGCCAAAGACAGTCCAGAAAAAATAACACGTTTTCTGGCTCTCTTTAAATCCAAGCGTGACAACACGACCAACTTCTGATAAACAGACTATAAGCAAAGGTGATGCCATGCCCTTAAATAGAAGGAACATGCATTTCCTGTCCCAGTATCCATCTGCTAGGTGGAACGCTGACAAGGGGGTGAGCATCTTGAACCATGTGAATGAGGATGTGGCTCCTAGGGTTGACATAGCTGCTGGGTGGTATCATAAAGCTGCTGTACCAGCCCTAGACTGCTTAACTTAATATGATACATAAGTGAGAAATAAGTTTTCATCATGTTTAACCACACTGATTTGGGTTCTTCAAATCAATACCCACAGCCATAGCCTTACCAATACCCCTAGGAATAAGGGATGATGGAAAAATCATACATACTTAAAAACAAACTTAAAAATTTAGGCTGGTTCTCATATTTCGCTGCTCTGGAAGGCTGGGCTTGCAGCCATGTTTCCCTCTGCTCGGTTCTAAGTATCCTCTGCCCCTTCAGTCCCAGGGCCTCCCTAAAACCTTTCTTCCCTTGCCCACCAGGAGAAACTGACAAATTTTCTCATGTTAAAAAAATATTTTTTGGTGTTTCTAGTCTTAAGATTACATAGTAAAGGTTGTTCTACCTGCGTTTCCTCTTGAAAATTGTGGGAAAACAACAAAGTCTGGGGTTCATTTCAAGAGTTCAAGAATGTTTCAATATTATAAAAATTCTCTTTACTTATTATGAATTAACAAACCATTCAACCTCCTATGTGGAGAAATAGGGCAGGAAGAGGTCTTATTCAAAAAAGCAACAAAGAAACCAAAAAGAACTTAAGGATAAACTTAATAATAAATGTTTAAGACACAGACGAAGAAAAATTTAAATACTCAGGGACTAAACCAACAAAAACAACAACAATAAAAACTTGTATAAATGAAAAAGCAAAGGTAATTTTTCAAAGAAAGGGCATTCATCTTGACTTGACCTGTAAGTCCAATTTCAAACTATTTTGAAAAAAAAAAGAAGAGGGGCGCCTGGGTGGCGCAGTCGGTTAAGCGTCCGACTTCAGCCAGGTCACGATCTCGCGGTCCCTGAGTTCGAGCCCCGCGTCAGGCTCTGGGCTGATGGCTTGGAGCCTGTTTCCGGTTCTGTGTCTCCCTCTCTCTCTGCCCCTCCCCCGTTCATGCTCTGTCTCTCTCTGTCCCAAAAAATAAAATAAAAAGCGTTGAAAAAAAAAATTAAAAAAAAAAAAAAAAGAAGAAAGTGGAAGGAATTGTCCTACACAAATAAAACGACAATAGGATTTGCTTGGGATCTTGTGAAGATGATTCTAAGGTTTATCTAGGGCAAAAATGTTATATATTCACAAGATATTACTAAAACAAAAATGCAAAAGGACTGAATGTTAAAGATATACCAGACAAGTATTAAGCTAAAGTAAAAATACCATTAACTATATTAATATAGTAATGAGTTTAAGACAAAAAATGTTATCAGGCAAGGTTCCATTTAAGGCAATATAGTGAAAGATATAAACTAGTATCCAGAAATTTAGGATAAGATACAATTTATGACATCATTTTATACCTAGCTCACAGGAAAGTATACCCAGGTACCAAACCTGAACAAGAAACTAAAACCAATGAGTTTAGCTGCATTGAATGCTTTGGCCAACACAAGTAGAAACAGTGGAGATTTGAAGATCTTGATACCTGAGGAGGCTGAATCATAGTATTCAGGAGGCCACATGAAACAAGTAGGAATTAGGGCTTCTCACAAACACATACACCCACTAAAATGCCTGGACCCAGGAAAGGATAAATTAGGGGGGAAAAAATCTTCCCACTAGCAAAGAGAGATAACAAAGAAGTCCTTTTGTAGGTTTTAGAGTGGTAGTGGGGATGTCCCGTAAGAATTTAGAATTATAGTCTGTATTACTGAATACATAGTTTAATACTACCTACCTGGACCAGTAACTCATAATCTAAGAACTAGAAAACTGATGAAATAGTCATTATAGATTTTGGAGACAATGGCATTTATTTTTTTTTTTTTAATTTTTTTCAACGTTTTTTAATTTATTTTTGGGACAGAGAGAGACAGAGCATGAACGGGGGAGGGGCAGAGAGAGAGGGAGACACAGAATCGGAAACAGGCTCCAGGCTCCGAGCCATCAGCCCAGAGCCTGACGCGGGGCTCGAACTCACGGACCGCGAGATCGTGACCTGGCTGAAGTCGGACGCTTAACCGACTGCGCCACCCAGGCGCCCCGACAATGGCATTTAAAGGTTATTATAACTGCATCTGCAGATTGAAAAATTAAATAGAGACATGGAAAATAGAGAAATGTCCTAAGTCAGGGGGATCTGGGTTGACTCAGTTGGTTAAGTATCTGACTCTTGATTTCGGCTCAGGTCACAATCTCACAGTTTGTGAGTTTGAGCCCCACATCGGGCTCTGTGCTGACAGTGCAGAGCCTGCTTGGGATTCTCTGCCCCTTCCCCAAGTACGTACACACACACACACACACACACACTCTCTCTCTCTCTCTCTCTCTCTCAAAATAAATAAACTGAAAAAAAAAAAAAATACACTGGACCAGAGGGGCACCTGGGTGGCTCAGTTGGTTGAGCATCTGACTCCTGATTTTGGTTCAGGTCATAATCCCAGGGTTGTGGGACTGAGCCCTTCATCAGGCTCCATGTTTGGCATGCTTGGCTTAAGATTCTCTCTCTCCCTCTGCCCCTCTTCCCCCACACTCCTGCTCTCCCTCTCTCTCTCGCTCAAATAAATTTTTAAAAATACACTAAACAGGGGGCGCCTGAGTGGCTCAGTCGGTTAAGCGTCTGACTTCAGCTCAGGTCATGATCTCACGGTTTGGGTTTGAGCCCCGCGTTGGGCTCTGGGCTGACAGTTCAGAGCCTGGAGCCCGCTTCAGATTCTGTGTCTCCCTCTGTCTGCCCCTCCGCTGCTTGCACTCTGTCTGTCTCATTGTCTCAAAAATAAATAAACATTAAAAAAATTTTTTAGAAAATACACTGAACAGAATTGAGTAGATTAGATATGGGGGGTGGGGGGGAGGAAACACTTTTTATTTTTTTTTCTTTTTTCTTTTTTATTTATTTTTGGGACAGAGAGAGACAGAGCATGAACGGGGGAGGGGCAGAGAGAGAGGGAGACACAGAATCGGAAACAGGCTCCAGGCTCCGAGCCATCAGCCCAGAGCCTGACGCGGGGCTCGAACTCACGGACCGCGAGATCGTGACCTGGCTGAAGTCGGACGCTTAACCGACTGCGCCACCCAGGCGCCCCGAGGAAACACTTTTTAAAAAAACATAGTGAACTTGAAGTCATAGCAGTAAAAACTATCCAAAAAGAAACAGAGAAAGGGGTGCCTGGGTGGCTCAGTCAATTGAGCATCCAACTTTGGCTCAGGTCATGATTTTATGGTTCATGGGTTCCAGCCCTTCATCAGTCTCTGTGCTGACAGCTCAGAGCCTGGAGCCTGCTTCGGATTCTGTCTCCATCTCTCTTTCTGCCCTTCCCCTGCTCGTGCTCTCTCTCTCTCTCAAATATAAATAAACATTAAAAAGTTTAAAAAGGGAAAGAAAAAGACACAGAAAAGAAAATTAAAAATAAATGAACACTAACAAAACATATACAACACTTGAATATTGACAACCACAAAATGCTGATGAAAGAATCAAAGAAGATCTACACAAATGGGGATAAATATCAGGTTCACAGATAGGAAGATTTAGCATAAGAAAGATGTGAGCTCTCCCCAAATTGATATACAGGTTTAATGCAACTCTTATCAAAATTCCAGCAGACTTTTTGAAGATATAAACAAGATTATTTTTAAATCCATATGGAAAGGCAAAGGATCTAGAATGAATAAGACAGCTTGAAAAAAGGAGAGTAACATGGGAAGAATTGGTCTATCCAATTTTAAGTCTTATATAGCTATAACAATCAAGACTGTGTTATTGGCAGAGGAATATACAATAGATAGATCAATGGAAAAGAATGAAGAACCCAGAAATAGACTCATACAACTATGCTGAACTTACTATTTTTTGCAAAAGTGTATAAGCAATTCAATAAAGGAAAGATGGCTTTTTCAAAAAGCAGTGGTAGAGCAACTGGGCATCCATAGGGAAAAAATGAATCCCAACCTGAGTATCACAACTTATAAGCCCAAAATGGATCACAGATATTAATGTGAAAATGTAAATGTAAAATGTTTATAAACAAATGAAAGAAAATCTTTAGGGCCTGGGGCTAGGCAAAGAGTTCTTAGACCTAACACAAAATTTATTAGCTGTAAGAGGAAAAGTTCTAAATTAGACTTCATCAAAATTTTTAAAAAATTTTCTATGTAAAAGATCCTGTTAGGAGGATGAAAAGCTATTGAGTAGGAGAAAATACATGCAAACCACATATCCAAGAAGTACTAGCACATACCTGATAATATATTTCCGGAATATATAAAGAACTCTCAAAACTTAACAGTATAAAACAAACAATCCAATTAGAAAATGGGCAAAATATGTGAAAAGACACTTCACTGAAGATACACAGATGACAAATAAACAAAAGATGTTCAACATCATTAGCCATGAGGGAAATGCAAATTAAACCACAATACAATAAACATCTATCAGAATGACTGAAATAAAACAACAGTGACACCACCAAATGCCGCCAAGGATGCAGAGCAACTGAATCACTCATATGTTACTGGTGGAAATGTAAAATAAAATGGTGCAGTCACCCTGGAAAACAGTTTTTCAGTTTCTTATTTATTTATTTAGAGAGGGACAGACACAGTGTGAGTGGGGGAGGGGCAGAGAGAGAGAGGAGAGAGAGAATCCCAAGCAGGCTCTGCGCTGTCAGCACCCAGCCTGACACAGGGCTCAAACCCACAAAGCCGTGAGATCATCACCTGAACCAAAACCAAGAGTCAGACAGTTAACTGCCTGAGCCACCCAGGCACCCACAGTTTGCCAGTTTCTTAGGAAACTATAAACATGCAGTTATCATATGACCCAGCAACTGTCCTTCTGGGCATTTATTCAAGACAACTGAAAACTTAGGGCACTTGGGTGTTTCAGTCGGTTAAGCGTCTGACTCTTGGTTTTGGCTCAGGTCATGATCTCACAGTTTCCTGGGTTTGAGCCCTGTGTCAGGCTCTGTGCTAGCAGTGCAGAGGCTGCTTGGGAGTCTCTCTCTCTGCCCCTTCTCTGCTCATGCTGTCTCTGTCTCTCTCTCAAAAAAAAAAAAAAAAAAAAAGACAACTGAAAACTTTCTTTCACACAAAAAACTGTATACAAATGTCCATCTATAGCAGCTCTATTCATAATAGCCAAAAACGAGAGATGGCTCAGCTGTCCTTCAATAGGTGAGTAGTTCAAGAAACTGTGGAGTATCTATACTATGGAATATATTCAGCAATAAAAAGGAACAGATTATTGATACATGTAGCAAAAATCTCAATGCATCTCCAGAGAATTACTCTGAGCAAAAAGGCCAATCTCAAAATGTTATATACTGTCTGGTAACATTTACATAACATTCTTAAAGTGATTTTTAAAAATGAAATAGAGAATAAGTTAGTGGCTTCCAGGAATAAGAGAGAGGGTTGTAAGTGGCTCTAGAAAGGCAAAATGAGAGATCCCTGTGAATATGGAAGTGTGTAGTATGTTGAGTTTTACCCATGTCAGTATCCTGATTGTTGTGTTACCTTTGGAGGAAACTGCGTAAAAGATACATAGGATCTCTCAATATTATTTCTTACAACTGCATGTCAGTCTACAATCATCTCAAAATTAAAAGTTTAAATAATAAATGAACAGATAATTCGTGAGCTGTGGGACAATTTCAAGCAACCTTAAAAGATTGAGAGGAGTAATGGAAGTACATTTTTATAAGGTTTTTATACTGTACATGAAGTGCTATAATATTAAAGGCAGAGTGTGCTAAGGTTATATAGTCTAAATCCTAGAAGAACCCTAAAACAAAAACTATTATAGCTAAACATCCACAAAAGGAGATAAAATGAAATCATAAAAATTATATTGATCCAAAAAAAGGCAGGAAGGGGTGGTGAGGAAGAACTATAGGACAAATAGAAAACAAATATGAAGATGATAGGCTTAAACCTAATATTAATTAATAAGTATATTAAATACAAGTGATTAAATATTTCAGTTAAAAAACAAAAGATCACACATGATGGTGGTGGTGGTGGTGATGATAAAAAAGCAGAGACTACGTCTATAGCCAAACCAGGTACTTCTGGTTCCTTAAGGTAGTTTTCCTTGAATTATCTCGTTTGGCTATATTACAAACCACATTGGATAATAGCAAACTGCTAAAACCCCAATGTCCTTTATATTCAGGTTATTTGAAAATGCAATATAGATGGTGGGCAGGAAATGAAAAAGAAACAAATACGTTTGTTATGTGTCATCAAGTGCACTAACTTCACACTGCCTAGTCAGTAAGTTCAAAACACCAGCCAGCTTTTGAGGCACTGTGACTTAGTAGGAATCATATTGAGGAGTTCTGGCTCCTTCCCTGACTAGCAATGAAACACTGGGCAATCACTTCATTTTTCTGAAACTCCATTCATCTGAAAAATGGGGTAATAGCACATAGTTGTTGTAAATACTATATGCTGTTTCACTTAAAGTACATACAATACAGGCATTGCTCAATTAATGTTAACTTCTTTCCTCTTCCACTTTATTTGTGGATCTCAGTAATAGCCAACCAGGGGTGCCTGGGTGGCTCAGTTGGTTGAGCGTCAGTCTTCACCTCGGCTCAAGTCACGATCTCATGGTTTGTGAGATCGAGACCCATATCGGGATCTACACTGACAGTGTGGAGCCTGCTTGGGATTCTCTTTCTCCCTCTCTCTGCCCCTCCCCTGATTGTGCTCTCTCGCTCTCAAAATAAATAGAGTTTAAAAAAATGAGTAATAGCCAAACAAAGATACCAGGTCCCACTTTCTGGACCTGTAAATGTTACTTTAAATGGCAGTTTTTGCCATCAAAAAGAATGAAATCTTGCCATTTGCAACAACATGGATGGAGCTAGAGTATATTATAAACAAAATAAGTCAGTAAGACACAAATACCATACGATTTCACTCGTGGAATTTAAGAAACAAAACAGATGAACATAGGAGAAGGGAAAAAAAAAGAGAGAGAGAGAGGGAAGCAAACCGTAAGAGATTCTTAACTATACAGAACAAACTGAGGGTTGCTGGAGGAAAGGTGGGGAGGGGAGGGGCTGAACTGGTGATGGGTATTAAGGGCACTTGTAGTGATAAGCACTGGGTGTTTAAGTGATGAATCACTGAATTCTGCTGAAGCCAACATTACATTATATGTTAACTAACTAGAATTTAAAATGAAAACTTAAAATATTTGAGGGGTGCCTGGGTAGCTCAGTTGGTTAAGGGTCCAACTTCAACACAGGTCATGATCTCGTGGTCTGTGAGTTTGAGCCTGGCATCAGGCTCTCTCCTGACAGCTCAGAGCCTGGAGCCTGGTTCGAATTCTGTGTCTCCCCATCTCTCTGCCCCTCCCCTGCTCATGCTCTGTCTCCCTCTCTCTGTCTCAAAAATAAATAAACATTATGGGGCAGCTGGGTGACTCATTCAGCTAAGCATCAGACTTTGCCTCAAGTCATGATCTCACGTGTTCGTTGGTTCAAGCCCTGCATCGGGCTCTGTGCTGACAGCTCAGAGCCTGAAGCCTGCTTCAGATTCTATGTCTCCCTTTCTCTCTGCTCCTCCCCCACTCACACTCTTGTGTCTCTCTCACTCTCAAAAATAAACATTAAATTAAAAACAATAAACATTAGGGGCGCCTGGGTGGCTCAGTCGGTTAAGCAGCCAACTTCGGCTCAGGTCATGATCTCGTGGTCCCTGAGTTCGAGCCCCGCGTTGGGCTCTGTGCTGACAGCTCAGAGCCTGGAGCCTGTTTCAGATTCTGTGTCTCCCTCTCTCTGACCCTCCCCCGTTCATGCTCTGTCTCTCTCTGTCTCAAAAATAAATGCTAAAAAAAAATTTTTTTTAAATAAAAACAATAAACATTAAAAATTATTTTAATAAAAAAAAAATTAGAAACAAAAATACACTTTAAAAATATAAAATACAGGGGTGCCTGGGTGGCTTAGTCAGTTAAGCATCAGACTTCGGCTCAGGTCATAATCTCACAGTTCGTGAGTTCGAGCCCCATGTCAGGCTCTGTGCTGACAGCTCAGAGCCTGGAGCCTGCTTCAGATTGTGTCTCCCTCTCTCTCTGCCCCTCCCCTGCTCATGCTCTATTTCTCTCTCTCTCTCTCCCTCAAAAGCAAATATTAAAAAAAAAATACAAATCTGAGAATTACATTTTTTTTAAAAGGCAGTTTTTACTGGTGTCATTTGGATTACCTGGGTGGGTCCTAAATGCCACAAGAGAAGCCAATGGAGATTAGACACACAGAGGTAAGACAGAAGCAGAGATTGGAGTGATGTGGCTACAAGCTAAGGAATGCTGGCAGCCACCAAAAGCTGGAAGAGACAAGGCACAGACTCGTCCCAGAGGCTCCCCAGGGAGTACAGCCTTTCCAACACCCTGACTCCAACCCAAGAAAACAGATTTCAGACTTCTGGCCTCCAAAACTCAGTTTCTTTTGTTTTATGCCACTAAATTTGTGGTATTTTGTCACAGCGATAGGAAACTAATACACTAACCATAACTAATTCAAAGGCAGTTACTCAGCTGGAGAAGGCTTTCTGATAACGGCACTGGGGTCAGGGACCATGGATGCAAACTACTTGATAATTAAGTACACAAAGATGAAAATGACTAATCACTAAGGCTTTCACCACATCTCAAGCCTGAAAACACCTCAGAGGAGCCAGCTCATTCAGGTACATGACAGAAAATATCCATTTTCCAATGGCGTTTCAGAGGGTTGAGGGACCTAAGAGCCAGGTCCTCTGCCTCCTGGGTATGCCATATTGAGACTATCTGTACTACACGTCTTACTGTTCTAGCTCAATCTATGCTTTCCCTCACTGTGTGAAGTCAGGCACAGGCCTCCTGATCTTGTTCCTGATATGCTCTTCCATCTCTAAGGAGTCCATCACTCTCCTCAAATAACCCGTCTTCTGGTACTGACCTTAACTCGGATCTCTATAGGAGAATACTGGGATAGCTAGGACACAGGTGCACTCTGAAACCAGACTGACTGCCCATGTCTGAAGCCCTACTCTGCTACCTCTGTGTCCTTGGGTGGCCTAATCAGTCTTTTCCTCAACTGCAACATGGAGCTAATTACAACACCCACTTGAGAGAATCGTTTAAGTGTGTGCAGTGACTAGGAAAGTGCCTGGCATAGGATGAGTGCCAAGGGTATTATTGCTGTGATATCATTTACTTAAGGGCAGCTGTGGCTCACATGGCAGCATGTGAAACCAAGTCCCAAAGCCTGTTTACTCTCACCAGTTTTATTCTGAGTGACTTTTAAATTATCTGCTCTCAAAATGATCCCCCTAGAAATAACTGAAATGCCTAGCAACAGTAGGCAATAATCGTGGTATGTTCAAGTAACAGAAAACCATGCAGCATTGAGAATGGATCTATACTGATGACTCCATTCATGTAAAAAATTGTGATGGTAGAAATCAGAAAAGAGGTTACTATGAGAGAGAAGTAATGACTAGAATGGGGTGCAAGGAGACACCAGGTCCTGGTATGTACTTTCCTGATTATAAGGCTATGCTCTTTATAACATTTTAAGTTGTACAACTATGATTTGTGCATTTTCCTGTATGTATATTATACCTCAATTCTTAAGTTAAGCGATCCCCCAGCCTATTACCCACTGGTCATTGCAAGGACATGATACAACTGCTCATTAAACTGCTGGCAAATAAGGAAGAGATGGTGAAGCCACCAGGTGCTGGATTTCAGGGAACAGGTAGTCTGGAATATGGCAGGGTGACTGCCACGATGGTTGGCAGCAAAAGGGCACTAGACAAAAGAGGGTGCAGACTACATTCATCATCTAAAGGGCCAGCTCTTTGTTTTCTTACTGAGACACCTCAGCACCCCTTCATATGAGAACCAGAGCTTTTCCTTGGCACACTAACCAGATCAAAGGGCAAGGTGGGCATGCTCTTCTAGACAAATTGGTAAATGCCACACTATTAAAGCTACAATAGCCTGGCATTTACCAGTTTAATCCCTAGAATAGCGTCCATTCCAAATAAAAACTGAGCAAACAAAATGACAGCTTTAAGAGTGGAAGCTTTTGGCTTTATAGTTAAGATTTATCTTGAGAATGGATTCATTGATGCAGACATAATTTTGTAGTAACATTGAAACTTGTCACAGAGCTTAAATAACTGAAAAAAACTGAAAAAAACTGAAAAAGTTTTTATTTATTTTGAGAAGCAAAGCAGGGGAGGGACAGAGAGGGAGAGAGAGAATTCCAAGCAGGCTCCATGCTGTCAGCACAGAACCTGACCTGGGACTTGATCTCACGAACTGTGAGATCATGACCGGAGCTGAAATCAAGAGTCAGACACACAACCAACTGAGCCACTCAGGTGCCCCTCAAATAGCTAGAACTTCTATATACTGGTGTCCTGATACAGCCCGTGCTCTTGAATTACAACGGGTTTTCCATTCTTATTACAATCACAGGAACTGCTGGAACACTAAACACTCTCCTTAAGATTTGTTATCCCTGAAGATTTTTGTTATGCTGGTAATGCTCTGTTGCAAGGAAAGAAAACCTACCCTAAACTTGCTTGAACAACAACAAACAAACACAACAGAACAAAAACAAAGCTAACTGTATTGGTTACTGGAATCAAAAAACCCAGATGTATTTCTGGCTTCAGATATGATTTAACGCAGTTGTTCAAACAGAAGATTCCAGGGTGATTGCTCTTCAACTATGATTCCTCTTTGACTCTGTTAACTTTATTCTGTCTCCACAAGAATCTAAGACTTCCTCTCCACTGTAAGACTAAGGAAAAAAAGAAGAGCATTTCTTCCTATTAATTCTTACCAAGTCCTGAGGCTCTAACTGGACCATTGTGGGCGAACTACTGACATCTGAACCAATAACTATAGCTAAGGGGAAGGAATCTGTGGCCAGGCCTGTGTCACACATCCCACTAGAGTAGAAGATGAAATCCAAAAGGAAATTTAGTGTACTATTACCAGTAAAAGGGGGTGAAAAATTCTGGGAGGCCAAAATGACAAATGTCCAGGACAGGTTTCTCTCCAGGGTAGACATGTTCATGATGACCTAGCCTGGAAGAAGTCCTAAAGGTTTTTTCATACTTGACACACTCATAGGGTTTCTGGCCAGTATGGATTCTTTGATGCTGAAGAAGATTTCTTTTGCTAGTGAAGACTTTTCCACACTCAGCACATAAAGAGGAAGACTCCTGAATATGGATCCTTAGATGCCTTTTTAATTGTTCCTGAGCACTAAAGCCTTTTCCACAATCTACACAGTCAAAGCGTTTCTCTATACTGTGGACTCTCTGGTGCCGAGTTAGTTTCGTATGAAAATTGAAGGCCTGCCCACATATTTTACAAGAATAAGGCTTTTCCCCTGTGTGAATACGTTGATGTTGGCTAAGATGAGAAGTCCTTCCAAAGCTTTTGCCACATTCATTACATTCATAGGGTTTCTCTCCAGTGTGGATTTTTTGATGTCGAAGCAGTGGTGAATTACCAACAAAAGCTTTTCCACACTCATTACACTCATAAGGTTTCTCCCCAGTGTGGATTCTCTGATGTATAACAAACTCAGAACTACTAGTAAAACTATTTCCACACTCTCCACAGAGATAGGGTCTGTCTCCACTGTGGATTCTCTGATGCCTGATCAGATTTGCATTATCATTAAAGGCTCTTCCACATTCTTCACACTGATAGGGTTTCTCTCCAGTGTGGATTCTCTGGTGCCGGATTAATGAAGAATTGCCATTAAAGGCTTTTCCACACTCATTACACTCAAAGGGTTTCTCCCCGGTGTGAATTCTCTGGTGTCTAACAAAGTAAGAAAAATAACTGAAGCATTTCCCACACTCCTCACATATGAAGGGTTTCCTTGCACAGTGGATTCTTGGAGCCTTTCCTTTAATATTTTTTACTGTGGAGATTTCCTGGTGTTTCTCCAGTTCACTGGTTTCTAGCAAGTTGGTTCCCTGAAGAACACTCTTCTGCAAACCATGTGACAACATGACATCTCTTTCTTCAGAAATTCCCTGTGTTGATGTGGACTCACTGTTAATGTTGGTCTCAGTATCTAACATAACAGAAAACACAAATGCCACCTGAGAATTATGCTAGAAACAAACTAACATCAAAAATTATAGGGCCTTTAAAACAAACAAACAAACAAATAAACAAAAAATTAATTATAGGGCCTTTAGAGATTACAATTCCAACCCCCACATCGGACTGTTAGCAAGAACAGGCTACTAAAATAAAAGTGCCAAGTATCACACAGAGAACAGTTGAGGAGAAACAGGGTATTGGTATACACAGCACACATTAGATTGCTTCCTAAGCTTTTCCAGACTCCATATTTTTTTAATGACTTCTCTCTAGTGTGTTTAATCTTCTGACCTTATCATAGTAATAGGCCTACAAAATATCAAAGGCAAAGGGCCCAAGAGCAAGTGGTGACCCTGGGGCTAGCAAGTACAAGAGAACAGAGTCAGGATACAAAGGTGATGCATGAACTGTTCTTTTAAAATATTCATACCCGGGGCGCCTGGGTGGCGCAGTCGGTTAAGCGTCCGACTTCAGCCAGGTCACGATCTCACGGTCTGGGAGTTCGAGCCCCGCGTCAGGCTCTGGGCTGATGGCTCGGGGCCTGGAGCCTGTTTCTGATTCTGTGTCTCCCTCTCTCTCTGCCCCTCCCCCATTCATGCTCTGTCTCTCTCTGTCCCAAAAAATAAATAAACGTTGAAAAAAAAAATTTTTTTTTTTAAAATAAAATATTCATACCCTGCAAATGTCCCAAAAGACTGGAGACACTGAGCATTAAAGGCACTAGGCTGTGGCAAGACAAAGAAAAAAATCACACTCAGAGGTTCTTAACTGCAGGACATCACCCCTAGAAGTTATTAACTGCAGGTCCATAGATGTCAATGAATACCCCAAAACTGCTGACAATTCCTGTCTTGTCATCAGACTCTCACAAAAGTCTGAATCTCAAAAATGCAGAGATTTTATATGGAAAGAATTCAGTTTACTTAGATACATCAAGACTGCAGAGCAGTCCTTCTCATATTAGCAAAAGGAAGAGAAACAGCCACCTATAAAATGGCATTTGTGTTCCAAAAGACTGGATGCCATTTTACCTAAGTTAAAGTCAATCTATTTTATACAAAATGTTAGACTAATTTTAACATTAATCTGGGTTATCTGGGACTCATCTGCTCATTAATCAAGTTCATCCTTTGAATGTGAGTTAAACAAGTAAGAACCCTTAAGAGGAAAGCAGTGGGAGAGGAGATGTCAGAGACTGAAGCAAATGGGAAAACCAGTAGTCTGGAAAAGGGTGATCATGACAATGGAGATCTGGTGGTCTGCTCTCATACCCTGCCTCCTTCTTGCTATAAAACCAGGACTGAGCAATCAATGACCAAAACACTCTATTTTCCTGCTACCTCATACTGTGCAATTCATCTGGATCAAGTTCCCCATAGCAGTTCTTCTAAGCAACCACATTCCTAGGTCTCTAGCCATTACCCCCACCTTCCTGCTGAAAGAACACAACTGCCCAGATGCAGTGGCCTCAATGTCTTTCCCTTCCATTTCCACACCCACTAGTCCCAAGCCATCCACTGCCCTCTCAAGTCACACTTCCCAGTCACCCCAATGCCATGTCTTCCCTTTCCCCTGCTACACTACTCTACCAGCTATATCATCCCTCCTTTTCATCACCAACCTCCTTCTGCAGGTCCTCAAATCCACTTGACCTGAACAATCTTCCCTTCACATCCAGCTTTTCTTATAGTAGTGTTTAATCAAACTGCCTACTCATTAGTTGAGAAATTGACATCGTGTCAATTTTTTAAATGAAATTCATTTTTTAAATGAAAACAATTTTTTAAATGAAATACACTAGCCTAACATAGAACAGTATTCACGTACATTGCAATGCCAAGGTAAATGTTGTTTCTTGATACTCCAGTCTCAGAGTACATAGTGAGGGTTTTGATGTAAAATGTAATACCCCATGAGGCTCATAATAAAAAAAAAGTTTGACAAACATTTGATATACTTATATTCCGTTTCTAAACTTACCAGAATAAACTTATCTAAAGTGCTGCCTCAATTTTGTCATCTCCTACTCCCTCCCTCTGTGCAAAATACCTATCCTGAAACTCCTACCTCTGGCTTCAGTTCCATGTTCCCTCATAGGGACCCTCCTCTGCCTATTTTCTCTTCCCTCTCTCTCAACAAAATTAAATAACCCTTAACACTTAAGATTCAGCCCTTTGTTCTCTCTGGGTGTCATTTCAATTAAAACTCTGGTAGAGTACACTTGCATCTACATCTGTAGACCTGACCTTTATCTCAGACTCTACATTTGCCTTCTCCATGGCCTGCTCTGGCCATCCACTTATACATATTCTAAAGGAACCTCAGACTCTATGCTCACATCTGAATTCACACGAATTAAAAAGCTCCTTTTATGTCATGACTTCCTAGTGTTATCTGAGTCAACTCTCCTCTTTGATGACCAAGTTTTGATAAGATCTGGTCGATTGTAGCTCCACACATACTCTTTCCTCTTTCATTTTTTTTTTTTTTTTAACTTTTTAAGTAGGTTTCATGCCCAGCACAGCACCCAACACGGGGCTCAAACTCATGACCCTGAAATCAAGACCTGAACTGAGATCAAGAACTGGGACGCTTAACCCACTGAGCCATGCAGGCACCCTTCCTTTTCCATTTTTGCAGTGCCACTATCCCCTATCCAATTCACTCACTCAAAAGTTAACTCTTGACATATAGTAATAGTTTAATAAGATTTTATTCCTTCAATTTCTTTCAGACCAATCCAAAGCACATACTATGTTAATACTTTGCAAATGCAACCAAATATGGGCCTGTGTCACTAGAGGCAAAGTCACTGTGACAGGGGTCACTGCTCCTGCTGCATGATTGGTTTTACCTGCTCTGTCATTTCCTATTCCCATGCCCTAAGTTCTTTAGGATAGAGCCCTCAGGTCCACCACAAACTCTGCAATCTAGATTTTTCACACAAAGTTCAATGGGTAAGACACCCCACTATATTCATCTCCATTGCTGGCTGAGTAAAGGGGGTGAGGGTATACTGTAAACTGCCAGCCCCAAATTCTAGGAAGTCTCGCTTAGGTTTGAGGTCTAAACCTCAGGCTCTTCCACTGCTTACTAGGATAGACAAATATTCCAGAAATACCCATTTTAAAATATGCTCCCCACTGGGGCACCCGGGTGGCCCAGTCGGTTAAGCATCCGACTTTGGCTCTGGTCATGATCTCACAGTTTGTGCATACAAGCGCCGTGTCAGGCTCTATGCTGACAGCTCAGAGCCTGAAGCCTGCTTCAGATTCTGTGTCTCCCTCTCTCTCTGCCTCTCCCTGCTTGTACTCTGTCTCTCTCTCTCTCTCTCAAAAATAAACAAACATTAAAAATAAATAAATAAAATTAGATTAAATATGCTCCCCCGGTGATTGTCCTGCATGTTAAACTGCAAAATTCTTCACAATGATTTACTGGATCCTCTATTGCTTTTCTCAAGCCAGATAATCCACCTTCTTTTTTTCCACGTGGGATCCACTGTAAGAAGTCAAATTTGGCACATACAGCCTGCCACTGAAGAAGCTTACCCGAGCTTCTACATGGGAATTCCTCCAAGTTCTCCTTCTGCTGTGCTCCCACAGCCCACTAGTACATACCAACACCAGTACTTAACACATTTTCCCCCCAGCTCTTTACATCTGTCTCCATAGCATGTATCATCCAGAACTTCTTAAAACAAAGCTTGGCACACGGCAAGTGCTGAAAACTGCCCTTGAACAAATCCATCCTGTCCAAAGAAGGACTACTAAAACGGGAAATGCTGAAACTCAGAAAAGAGTAATGGATTCAAAAATTGCATGAAATGATTAAGAGGAATTTGTTATCTTGATATGAGTTAAAATTAATGGGAAAAGTTTCATATTATTACCTATTAGGAGAAATAATCCATTTTATTTAAATCCTTCCCAGCATGGTTCATTTTAAAATACACTGCTCTCTCAAGCTCTATAGTGCCTGTTCTCAACCTGCCTCACTTACCTTCACAGAGGTCTTTGGTCCTCTCTGCAGATAGGTTATCCTGTGCCTCTAGGCCCCATGGCAAATTCCCTGCCTCCAGAAGCGAGATCAGGGCAGGTCTGGGAACTTGATATCCTGAAAAGGGGAGAAAGTGGTACCTTTCAGACATATGTCTGCTGTGTCAATATAAGGAAAACCCTAAGAGCCTCCATAAGAGTAAGATCTGCAGAAGAGGGCTCAGGATTGGGGAAAGCCAAGATTCTGATAAAGAAGAAACTGAGCATTTATGACTCTTCCTACTCAAGAGTAGGTAAGTTACTGAGATCCTATAAGACATATATGTAAACACAGGGAAGGGGTCACACCCTTCCCTAGACGAACTAAGAATTTAACTCTGGCAATGGAAACTACGTATTCCTTACTGCACAAAGCCCCTGGGAGGATGGGATGTACTCTTACCAGGGGATAGCAATTCCATACATTGGGACCAAACTGATCCAAGATCTCTCCCTATCTACCAACCTTTGAAGTGGGTCATTCAGTCTCAGCCCTGGAGCCACACACTGGAGGATACCAGAGACAACCACTCCCTCTCCACAATGCACACCCAGCCTATTAGGAGAAAACAAGGAAGGAAACAGGAAAGCATACACCTGAGTCCCAGGAGGAAAGCAACCTTACCCAGGGATGTCAAGTTCCCATAATTCTCCAGCATCACACTTCTGTACAGGGCCTTCTGTCCAGGAGAAAGACCAGTCCATTCTGTCCCAGTGAAGTAGACAGCCACGTCCTCAAAGGTCACCACCTCCTACAACAAGAAGTTCCTGCTGCCCCAGAGCCAATTCTCTGACTCGGCCTGGGTACAGTATGAGGGAGGGGTCCTATTAGGGATGACTAATGAGAAAAAGTGAAAGAACTGGATGTTAGACCATTAAAAGACTTTCTACAACCAAAAACCTAAAACTGCTCTAACAGAAGAGCTTGCACTAGAACATAAATTGTACTATTATAAAACACAGTAACATTTCAAAAACCTTAGAAAGCTTCCCATCAATTGAGCTTCCTAAAGCAGTTTCTTTGGTTTTGTAACTACTTTTAATCTTTTATTGTTATACCTACAAATGGACATTAGCTTCAATCGGTCTAGACACCCACTCACAGGTGGCATGTCAGGACCTGTTTTCCCCTTCACTGCCTCAGTGCCCAGCTAATCCATGTGTTCCCAGATGTGTTCATTCTGCCCCAAACCTCAAGCCTACATTAACAAGAATAATTTCATGGTTTGCTCTGATGAGCCATTCTCATCTAAGCCCCATCTGTGCTTGAAGAACTATCCTGCCTGTGCTCAAGAACGTCCAGCAGAGAAAGCTTAGTGCCGCCTGGAGCAGTCTATTCTGACAGACTTCCTGATGTGTCTTCCTGGGAGAATATACTTCTGGAATCAAATTGCTTCTGGGCAGCTCTTTTAGCTGCTTTTCTTTATATCTCCAAGACAATCTATAATAGCTTCTACCAGCCAAGTCTCATGATTTTTCAACAGCCCCAGTTTCCCTTCTCTGATGGCCCTGAGGCTCTATCTTCCCAGAAAGTTCTAGCATCTGGTTTATTTTTTTTTCAACGTTTATTTATTTTTGGGACAGAGAGAGACAGAGCATGAACGGGGGAGGGGCAGAGAGAGAGGGAGACACAGAATCGGAAACAGGCTCCAGGCTCTGAGCCATTAGCCCAGAGCCTGAGCCTGACGCGGGGCTCGAACCCACGGACCGCGAGATCGTGACCTGGCTGAAGTCGGACGCTTAACCAACTGCGCCACCCAGGCGCCCCTAGCATCTGGTTTAGATCCTCTCTATACTCCTCAGACTTTGGTATCAAACTGGTTACCTAAACATGCAAAGAATATCCTCCCACCTTCTTATGCCTCAACTGATTCTGTGGATCCCCACCTTCCACTAGTCCCAGCACTGCCTCAGACTCCCTGGTGACCTAATATGTCTGACCCACCAACTACACCAAATTTATCTTCAAACTGAAACTGGCTCCTTTTCTAAATCATATAAACTAATTGGCACAGTGAGCAACAATTTTGTTTCCCTACCTCAGTTAATGGTACCAATCTCAGCCCAGACTCCACTGGAAACTTGAGATTTCACCTAGACTAACTCGCCCCCAATCACTGCTCATTTCTGGCATGCAGTTGGTAATCAGATCCTGCCAGTTTCACCACCGAAATATTTCTACAGTCCAACTCTTCTTCACCATCACACAATCAGTACACGAGTTCAATAGCTGGGGGACACTTAAACAGCTCCAATTCCAGGCTGTCCTGCACTGAATCCATCCTCTGCCAGCACATAAAGTCATCAATTTAAAATGGCTCAGGTCATGATCTCACAGTTCATGAGTTCGAGTCCTGAGTCAGGCTCTGTGCTGACAGCTCAGAGCCTGGAGCCTGCTCCAGATTCTGTGTTTCCCTCTCTCTCTGCCCCTCCCCAGCTTGCACTCTCTCTCTCACTCTCTCTCAAAAATAAACATTAAAAAAAAAATTGTTTTAAATGACACCCTGGGGTGCCTGAGTGGCTCAGTCAGTTAAGCGTCCAACTCTTAATTTAGGATCAGGTCATGATCTCCCGGTCCGTGAGTTTGAGCCATGCATTGGGCTGTTTGGACAGTGTGGAGCCTGCTTGGGATTCTTTCTCTCCCTCTCTCTCTGTTCCTCCCCGAATTTGTGGTCTCTCTCTCTCAAAAATAAATGAACTTAAAAAAATTTTTTAATGATAACCTGACCCAGTCAACTCAATGACTTAATGAGTCACCACTAACCATAACAGTGGTTCTCAAAGTGTGATTCCCAGAGCAGCAGCAGCATCAACTGAGAACTTTTTGGAAAGCAAACTGATAGGCCCCACTGGAGAGCATTTCTGCTTCAATGAGCCCTCCAGGTAATTCTGGAGCACACTAAAATTTAAGAACCCAGGACGAGAGGATAAAGTCCAAGCTCAGGAAACTGAACTGCATCAGGTGACAGGCAGACAGTGAGAAGGAGGCACAAGATTGTACACAGAGAAACTAACTGGAATGCTCTGCTGATAAAATTCCAGAGAAGGAATGACAAACCCTGAAAGATGGAAATACAAAATACAGGACAAGTGGAAGAGATAGCAGGCAGAAGGAGCTGGACTTGGTGCCTCTCTAGAAGTGGTATCAAGGGAGAATAGGGTCAACAACTGCTCAGCAATCCGGAAACTGAGTGGTCAGGACAGTGATATGGTGGTACCAGTGACTCACCAGTACTTACAGAAGATCAGAAGAGGGTGGAAACTATATGGAAGATACTGTTTGGATTAAAGTCAGGGAGAGGGACCTGCCAGATGTCAGAAATCCAAGACTGGGACTTGGGATATGCTTCATGGATGCTAAGTCACTGGATAAGTAAATCCCAGGATGAGGAGATGGTAAAGCAACGCAGCAACTCACCAGTCCAAAAGTGAACCACAACTCAAGAAATCAATTTCCTAGTCCCACAAATGTAAGGTACTTAATGTTCACTTTACAGATGAAGTCTGTTAAGACACAAAGAGTTTAACTGATTGGCTCAAGACCACCGAGGCCCGATGGGATCCCTAAATTCAGGTGACCTGCCCTAATGCAGATTTGACCTAGTGCAGCAGATATCATAGTCTGCTGCTGCCTCACCTTAGTCAGCAGCACTGATCTTAAGAAGGATATATTTTCCTTGATTGTAAAGCCCAAACTTCTTTCTTTAGAAGGACAAATACTATAGACCCCCTCTTCTTATCTTCCTCCTACCAGCCCTCTTCTCCCACCTCCTAAGAATCTTGCAACTTCATCGATCTCGATCACTCCTACTAACAGTGGATACTTCTACCATCAGCCCAAGTCCCTCATTCTCACAGATCCCTCCTTTGTGGTCCCTACTGAACCAGTTCAGCAGAGATCCTTGGAGTACAGGAGGCTGTACTTCTGATTCCCTGGACACTTTCTCCAGCCAACACTTGTAGGACTCCTGGCTGCTCAGCCCCTCACCATCAACTTTCTCCCCAACATTCAGTCCTACTAGAAAGACTCAAGAGGTACTTTCCCACTGATTTGGTTCTAAGAGTCTTGCCAGAATTATCCCTCTCATAACCCATTTCCTTCGGATTAGATCTCTCGAAGGTTGACCTGAGGGAGTCATAGCTCACCTGGTGCCAGGAGTTCAGGGGCATGGCTGCCATCACCTGGGCTCCCTCTCAGTGAAGGGCAGAGGCTGAGGGAAGAAACAAAGAGAACCATGAGTGAGCTTGGCCCAGTCAAAGGCTCTCCTTTAAACCAACAAACCTGCTTGCCAGTAATAATACCAGCCATCATTTACTGAATGCCCACTGGGTAAGTGGCATATATTTCTTCTTTCAATCCACACTATACAATGAAGTTTGAATGCTGAGGAAACAGATTTTGAAAGAGTAAGTAACTTGCCCTCAGGCACCAGAGCAATGCTGCCTGTCCTGCATAAGACATGAGTACAGGGGGAATAGGAGTACACACAAGCAAAAAACAAACAAACAAAAAACCCCAAAGAAACAAACAAGTAAGCAAACAAACTAAAGCAAAACCTAACAAGAGGAAAAGGAAACCCAGACCCTTATTTTTTAAAAATAAACTTTTACTGAGAAACATAACAAGTTAAAAAAATAAGTTTTGGGGCGCCTGGGTGGCGCAGTCGGTTAAGCGTCCAACTTCAGCCAGGTCACAATCTCGCGGTCCGTGAGTTCGAGCCCTGCGTCAGGCTCTGGGCTGATGGCTCGGAGCCTGGAGCCTGTTTCCGATTCAGTGTCTCCCTCTCTCTCTGCCCCTCCCCCGTTCATGCTCTGTCTCTGTCCCATAAATAAATAAAAACGTTGAAAAAAAAATTTAAAAAAAAAAATAAGTTTTGGGGCGCCTGGGTGGCGCAGTCGGTTAAGCGTCCAACTTCAGCCAGGTCACGATCTCGCGGTCAGTGAGTTCGAGCCCCGCGTCAGGCTCTGGGCTGATGGCTCGGAGCCTGGAGCCTGTTTCCGATTCTGTGTCTCCCTCTCTCTCTGCCCCTCCCCCGTTCATGCTCTCTCTCTATCCCCCCCAAAAAATAAATAAATAAAATAAGTTTTGGATGTAAAATACACATCCCTTCAGTCAGTCTTCACTATAATCCTCTGAATTTTCTTCTCCCCAAATGAGAAAACAAGGCTAAGAGAATAATTCTCTCTACCAAGGTCACAAGGTGGTGGATGAATGAATTTGGATTCCAAACCAGATCTGTCAGAATTCCAAAGGCCATGTTCAGTAACTACATTAAATCACTTCCCATCATAATCCCAAGAGGATTTCTTTTAAAACCTGATAAAGTGATTCTGAAGTTAATATAGAAGGATAGAGTCACCGAGAAAATTCAGGAAAAGAATCAAAGGGGAAGTCTTCCTTTTCTTGGACCTTGGGGCAGGCATCTTTTTGCTCATCACTCCCTTCTGGGACCCAGTGATTACCAAAACTCATTAGCAAAGGACCCTGAAAGGCCACCTCAACATGCAAAATGTCTGGGTTATTATTTTAGTCGTATCCCCTACAGACACTGTATTCTTGCTAAGCGGTCATATTCTGCCCCAAAACCAGCATGTTCCCTAACTTCACTGCATGCTGTAATTTCCTGCTGGCCTTACATTATGCCACCCTTCTTGATTTAGCCATTCTGGCCTTCTTTCCGTTCCCTCTACGATGCTAACTCGGGATCTTTATACCTGCTGTTGTCTCTGTATGAACTACTCTGCTCCAACCTTAGGATCTTTTTAACGGACACTCTCTGCCTAGGATACTCTCCAGCAGCCTGACCCTTCCCGCAGGTAATGCCAGGTCATCCTTCACATCCTCTACAAACCAAGTCAGCTCCCCATGTTAAACACTCCACTCATACTTTGTTCACTTTCCTGTATACCACGTCTCCCAGATAGAGATTATACTCTTGCATTGATTTGTGCTTTCTTCACTCAACATGGTGAAGACTTCATTCATTATGGTAGACTTCATTCATTCCAGGCCAAGTGTGAGATATAGTGGAGACAGGGGAAAAGGGTGTAACCCCTTTTGTCATGGAGCTCAGTCTGAAGGACAGGCACACATTAATCAACGAATCTCATAAATAAGATCATAATTGTGATTACTGCCCGGGGAATCTATCCTAGATGGGTACATTTAGGGATAGGAATTAACTAGGTTAAAAAAACAAAAAACAAAAAACAAAAAAAACATGTTCTAGAGGTGAATGGCCAGGAAGGCCGTAGCAGAGCCGAGGAGAGTGTGCTGCAAAACGAGCGGATACAAGTCGCATAAGAGGACGCCATGCAGGGCGTTAGTCTTCGACCGAAAAGCAACCGGCCGCAGCCAATGGGTTACAAACAGAGTGAACTGGTCAGATTTAATGACTACGTGACTCCCATTAAACGGAAAGCTCCCTGAAGGCGGAGCCCACGCTGGTGTCCCCTACAACTGCCTCCCGGGAACCCCGAGCACCAGCTGGCCTTCGGCTGCTAGGTCAGGAGTGGCTGGCCCAATGAGCAGGGCTCTACAGCTGCGTCTGGCGCACGGGGCGTCTCTTTTCCAACCACCGCCTCCTTGTCCCAGAGCGGGCGCCGCGGGCCGGGGCGAGCGACGGCACCCGAGCGAGGGCGGCGCTGGCCCGCGAGCGGCCTTCACTGGCCTCCTCCACGGCTTCAGGGACCAAGGCGGCAGCCTCCTCCGGCGGTGACGGGCGCGCCGCTAGCGGAGACGACCGGGCGAACGAACCCACCACTCACCTCAGAAAAGGCGCAATGTGCGGCGTGACCGGAAGCGCGTCACTGCGGGGCCGCCGGGCCCGCGCCTCACGTGCTTCCTCTCTAGGAAGCCAGAGCGCGCCGCTCAGTGGTTCCCTGGCTTCACACCCCAGGCCGGGCGGGCGGGCGCGGCTGGGACCGCGGTCCTCGGAGACCCGGTAAAGGAGAGGCAGCTGACTGGGGTTTTCCCTGATCTCTAATCGAAATGTAGCATTTCCTTCAATTATGTGTTGGCAACAAACCCCAGTACCATCAGCAGGACCGTGCCTTTGTCACCAATAGAAATCACAGATACTTTCATATCGCCTCACAGTTGATGCAGATATCTCAAAATACGAGCTATTCTCTTCTTTAATTCGAAATTACCGTTGTTGTTATTAGGGCTCACCTTTAGATCTTGTCATTTGATTTCATCACAGTGGTAGAGACACGTATATTAATTACTGTATCACAGGTTTATTTTTTAAGCCATTTAACTGTATTTTAATATAACTAGTTTCAGAGTGGTCCACAAATGTCATCTCACTGCCAAAGAAGTAGTAAAGCCAAAAAACCAACCAAACTAAAAAAAAAAACACCTGTCCTCCTTAGGGGTAAAGATCCAGTCACATTAAGAAAGACCAGGACTGTGAAGAAGGGATACTACTGCAGAACTGTTTAGGAAGTGAAAACAGTGGAGATTTTTTAAAAGATTGAATAAGATGAGGGAGAGTGAGCAATTGATAATAGCCATAAACTTGGCTTGACCTGATAGAGAAAGGTGTCATTAACTGAGATTTAGTTAATTCAGTAATTCAGGAAGTGGAGCTGCAAGAAGACTACCGAATTCGGTTTTAGAAATACTGAATACACATACACACTTGGTTTTATTAAAATGTAATTCACATCCCATACTAATTCATCCATTGAAAGCACAAACGACACTCAATAGTTTTTGGTATATTCACAAAATTGTGCAACCATCGCCACAATCAATTTTAGAACATTTTCATCATTCCCAAAAAGAAACTCCATAACCATCAGCATTAGCATTCATTTTCCATTTTCCCTGGAATAGGCAGAATAATGTTCCCATCAGGGGCACCTGGGTGGCCTGGTATGTTAGGTTACGTGACAAAGAAGCATTAAGGTTGCAGATGGAATTAAGATTACTTATCAGCTGGTTAAAAAAAATTTTTTTTTCAACGTTTATTTATTTTTGGGACAGAGAGAGACAGAGCATGAACGGGGGAGGGGCAGAGAGAGAGAGAGAGAGAGACACAGAATCAGAAACAGGCTCCAGGCTCTGAGCCATCAGCCCAGAGCCTGACGCGGGGCTCGAACTCCCGGACCGCGAGATCGTGACCTGGCTGAAGTCGGACGTTTAACCGACTGCGCCACCCAGGCGCCCCACTTATCAGCTGATTTTAAAATAAGATTATCCCAGGACACCTGGGTGGCTCAGTGGGTTAAGTGGACAACTCTTGGTTTTCCCTCAGGTCATGATCTCATGGTTCATGAGTTCAAGCCCCACATCAGGCTCTAGGCTGACAGCATGGAGACTGCTTAGGATTTTCTCTCTCTCCATCTCTCTCTGCTCCTCCCCCTCCCCCACATGTGCTCGTGAGCATGCTCTCTCTCTCTCTCTCTCAACATAAATAAGCATTAATAAATAAGATAAGATTATCCTGGATTATCCAGATGGGCCCAATGTGATGAGTCCTTAAAAGTGGGAGAGGTCACTGGAAGAGAGAACCACAGAGGGGACAGAGAATGAGAAACTAGTCTTATCATTACTGGCTTTGAAGCTGGAGGAAAAGAGCCATGAATCAAGGAACTGGAGGATATTATGCTAAGTGAAATTAGTCAGTCAGAGAAAGACAAAAATCATATGACTTCACTCATCTGAGGACTTTAAGAGACAAAACAGATGAACATAAGGGAAGGGAAACAAAAATAATATAAAAACAGTGAGGCGGACAAAACAGAAGAGAATCATGGAGAACAAACTGAGGGTTACTGGAGGGGTTGTGGGAGGCGGGGTGGGTTAAATAGGTAAGGGGCACTAAGGAATCCCCTCCTGAAATCACTGTTGCACTATATGCTAACTAATTTGGATGTAAATTATAAAAATAAATAAATAAAAGCCCAACAAATGTATACTCTAAAAAAAAGTCTTTATTGTTGATAATTTTATTATTGTTTACAATAATGGAAACCTAGATGTTTGTTCAGTGGCAACACTTGGGAAGAGCTGGATTTTTTTGCATGGGGGAGGGGGTTGCTATACTTTTAAACTGCACAAACTCTCAACAACAACAAAGAATACCCCAGTGAGGAGAAATGTTTCAATTATCTCTGGTAAATGGCCATCACAGAGAAGCAGTGTGATTTTAGTTGTATTTTGAAGTGCTTTGGACAAACCACATACTGTGGCTAGAAGATGCCTTCTAGCAAGGCTTGAACTTAGGTGCCTGTTTCTCCATGATATTTTATTGATTTTTATACAAGTTTTGGTTTTTTTTCAAATCATTTAGTAATTCTATCAAGACTATTCTAGCAGGTGAAGGCCAGGTGAACAAGTACTGTCACAGGTGACTCCTGGGGAAGAATCAGCAGTTAAACAGTGTTGCCTATTGCCCGCATAGTCACTCACATTTTATAAGTCTGAGTGCATACTACTCTGGTCTCTTGATATTTAGAGAGAAATTTACTAGAATTTTGCATATGAATTTCCCTGACCAACACTCTAATCCAATGTCCTAAGACCTTTGTATGAGGAAAAGCTAGCCATCCTGAAATCTTCTTTTTGCTTAAATAGTCAGTAATTTCCACTCCCAGTTGTCTAGTCTCTTGGTGAGTCTTCAGGGTTAATAAATAGCTAATCGGTGCAGGCCTATTGTACCACCTACAAGAAAATGTATACTCATCATCAAACATAATTATCTTAAAGCTTCAGCCACTCCTCAGATTCCACTGGGAGCCACCTTCTCCCCTGGTCACCTCATGACCTGAATACCCAGCTCTCCCTCTAACTCCTTTGTTACCTGTCTTTAACAGCACTGCAAGATCAGGGGACCCGGGTTATAGTGTGTGATCATGGCACATTTGCTGTTATTCCTGACTTTAAAGTAGGGGGGAAAATATCAACTTCCCTCCCAGCTCTCTAAAAAGCCTAGGACTGAAGTTCTAGTGGGACTTCAATTTCATGCACAAAGTCATTTTTGCCTTGGCTACCCAAAAACGTACAGCTAAGCTCAATGTTTTGTCGCAGTGTCTACAATGAGAGAGGATTTGATGTGGATTACTTCCTTACAGCTGAAAACATACCAAATAGTGATAGAAAGAATGTCTTCCTTCCAAGATTGAGCACAAAGCAGGTATGTCTGCTCTTACCACTACTATTCAACACCATACTGGGAGTCCTAACAAGTGCAAGAAGGCCAGAAAAAGAAAGAAAGGGAATAGATTGAAAAGGAAGAAATAAAACTGCTACTATTTGCATGAGGACAAAACTGCCCACAGAGAAAATCCCAAAGAACCTACACAATCTCCTAGAATGAACAAGTGAGTTTAGCAAGGTCACAGAATCAAAGTCAAGGTACAAAAAAGAAAAAAACCAATTGTTGGAAACTGAAATTTCTTTTTTCTTTTTTTTTTTTTTTTTTTTTTTGGTGGAGAACGTGGGCATCGATCCCACCACCTCTCGCATGCCAAGCGGGAAACTGAAATTTCTGATAATAAAATTTGCTACAATACAATTTTAATAAATTTTCAAAAATAGTACCATTTACAACGCCACACAAAAAAATCATGAAATATTTAGGTATAAATCTAACAAAACATGTCTAAGATACACCTGCTGAGAACTACAAAATAATGACAAATGAAAACACTTAATAAATAGAGAGAGAGAAACACCGTATTCGTTGACTGAAAAACTCAATATTGTTGTCAATTCTCCCCAATTGATCTATATATTCAAAGCAATCCAATCAAAATCCCAGCAAGACCTTTTGTAGATATCAACAAAGTGATTCAATTGTATGTCAATCATACAATAAAGCTTAAAAAGAAAAAAGAGCAGTGGAGAAAGGAGGGCAAAACCGTGTAATGGTTAGACCATGAGCTCTGAAGTCAGACTGCCCCGGTTTGAATCTCTGCTCTTCCACTTATTAGCTGTATCTTTGGGCAAGCTACTAAACTTCCCTGTTCTTCAACTTCCTGACTGAAACAAGGTAACAGCATCTACTTCAAAGGCTGCTGGGAGGATTGAGTTAATGTGGAGTACCTAGCATAGGAAAGCACACAAAATGTTACTGGCTGTTAGCGTTTATTAAAAGGACAGCTATAACAAACAAAAGGCTAATATTCTGCAATGACTAGAACAAACAAACCTTGACTCAAGTAACTTCAACCATTTCTTTGCCTGAATCACTTTTGGTGTGTCTGCAGAATTACAAGTCCATTACTAAAAGGAGATCTCCCAGTGTCTTCTCCACTTGGGTGGACTGCTGTCAAATAAGGAGCTGGTAAAGCTGTCTTCTCAGGGCAAGATTTCAGACAGCAGGGTAAGTCTGGAATTGAGAACTGTCATGACAAGTAGTTGACAGTACAAAGTGGCATGGGAGGGAACAGGGCACAGACTGACATGCATCCAAAGAAGAGGACTAGCTCCTTATTTTTACAAAAACATACCTTAGGATCTCTCTAGATGGGTGAAGACTATTTTGATTTTCATGAGTGGGGGCAGGCAAGAGTGTTGCAAATAGTATCTAGTGGGCAGAAGTCATTGAGTAAGCTAAACATCCTATGGTGCATAGGATAGCGCCAACAAAAAACTATCAGGTCCCAAATGCTGATAGTGTCAAGTTTGAGAAACCCTGCTTTAGATGGATAACCCAGGCCATTTCTTAGGTTATAAGGTAATGGCAGACATGCTATTCTAGGCATTATAAGGACAAATGTCAAGCTTTTGCATGTAAATATATGAGTAATAGAACCATACAGATTTTGTCAACCAACAAATTTAAGAATGCCAAGGAGCATATATTGAAAATATTTTAAACAGGATACATTATCTGGGTAAAAGTCAGGGCTAATAATTTGTAAGTGTCAGTAAGAAACTATAAATTACAGGGGCACCTGGGCTCAGTCAGTTAAGCATCTGACTCTCGGTTTCAGCTCAGGTTATCTTAAGCTCGAGTCCTGCTTCAGGCTCCACAATGAGAGCACGGAAACTGTTTGGGATTCTCTCTCTCTCCCTCTCTCTCTGCCACTCCCCCATTTTCTCTCTCTCTCTCAAAATATATTTAAAAAATTAAAAAATTATAAGTTAGCAATATTGATTCAAGAAGAAATAGACAATGTAACTGGCTCAATGCCACAAAAGAACTTATAAAGTACTAAACATCTCTTCTCTTTTACTACCCCCAACAAAAGCAACTGGCCCAGCCAGCTTTATTAGGTGGATTTTTTTTTTTTCCAGATTTCCAAGGAACAGATAACTGCTAGGCTTCTGAAACTGTTCCGAAGCACAGAAAAAGAACAGCCTCATAGCTACTTCTAGCAATGCTGTATAAGTCAATTCCCAAATCTGGAGAAAGATGGAAAAATGGATGAACCTGGTCACCTGAACCTATCATTGTGGCAGAGGGAAGGAAGAGTATAGATGGGCTAGACTAGACCACAAGTACCACCCTTGCAGTGGGGAACAGAGCCACACCTATACCACAACAATTGTTGAGTGAGGGAAGAGTAGCTTTCCAAAAAAAGGAAGGCAGTAATTACCATGAAAAGGGGGTAAAAAATGCTGCGAGGCCAAAGGAACCAAGGTCCAGGACAGGCTTCTCCCTAGGGTGGGCATACTCAGGATGATGTAGCTGAGAGGAAGTCCTAAAGTTTTTCCCACACTTGAGACACTCGTATTTCTCTCCACTGTAGATTCTCTGATGCCGACTTAGTGTTGGCTTAACAGTGAAAGTTTTTCCACACTTCTTACCCTCATAAGGTTTCTCCCCAGTGTGGATTCTCTGGTGTATAACCAACTCAGAACTACTGGGGAAGCCATTTCCACACTCCTTGCAGAGATAAGGTCTGTCCCCACTGTGGATTCTCTGGTGCCTGATTAGATTGGCACTATTCTTGAAGGCTTGCCCACATTCTTCACACTGATAGGGTTTCTCTCCAGTGTGGATTCTCTGGTGCCGAATTAATGAAGAATTGCCATTAAAGGATTTCCCACACTCCTCACATGGGTAGGGTTTCTCCCTAGTGTGGATTCTCTGGTGTCTAACATAGTAAGAAAAAAAGCTGAAGCATCTCCCACATTCCTCACATCTGAAGGGTTTCCTTGCACAGAAGATTCTCTCATCCTTTCTTTTAATATTTTTCGTTGTGGAGATTTCCTGGTGTTTCTCCAGTTCACATGTTCCTGGAAATTCACTTTCCCGAGAAACACTCTGTAGCAGCCCACGTGATATCACATTTCTTTCTTCAGAAATTCTCTGTGTTGATGTGGACTCACTGTCAGTGTTGGTCTCAGCATCTGACATGAGAAATGGAAGACACATGCCACCTGAGAATTATACTAGAAACAACAGAGCACTGAAATTATAGGACCTTTAGAGATTACTATTCCAACCTCCGTGTAGCCTGCCAAAAATACAAACCTATTAAACTGGAAGAGCTAAGTATGACAGAGGTCGAAAATAGAAGCTGTGGAACAGGAAATGGGATTTTGAACCCAGGTCACTACACTTTCCAACAATGAAGACTACTTCCTAAGCTTCTCCAGACCTTCATGTCCCTATTAACTTGTGACTTCATAGTACTTAAATGCTTGAAAATGCTCATGGAAGAAGCAGCACGGGATCTAAGAACAAGAGGCAACACCTGATGGGCTACAAGAGTTGAGTGTATGCCATCTAACTGTTAGAAATGGCTGCGTGTGTGCTGTTGTTGGGACTCAAAACGTGTCTGCTCAGCTAGTCGGAAAGGGGGCAATTTGCTTTGAGGCAGGAGACTGCACAATGCCCCCTTTTTCATAGTGAGGAACAGGAAAACCTCAGGTGAGAAACAGACAACAATAACAGCCTGTCCAGTGACATTTGTATTTCCAAAGACTGGAAGATGACATTTTAATTAAGTTTGTTAAAATTTGATCCATTTTTTGGGGCGCCTGGGTGGCGCAGTCGGTTAGGCATCCGACTTCAGCCAGGTCACGATCTCGCGGTCTGTGAGTTCGAGCCCCGCGTCAGGCTCTGGGCTGATGGCTCAGAGCCTGGAGCCTGTTTCCGATTCTGTGTCTCCCTCTCTCTCTCTGCCCCTCCCCCGTTCATGCTCTGTCTCTCTCTGTCCCAAAAATAAATAAACGTTGAAAAAAAAAAAATTTTTTTTTAAAATTTGATCCATTTTTTTTTAAACTTTGAGTTCAATTTCATATTTAAGTGTTGATCTTTATCAATCTGTACTCTTGTTAATTAAACATCAGTATGCTAAAAGCAGATATTAGCATTTTTATGCCTTTTGCACAATAAAATTATGTGCAGAATGCTTGTTCATCTTTCCTTTTCTTTACAAATTAGCTGTCCTTGATCTTTTTTTTTTTTTTTCAACGTTTATTTATTTTTGGGACAGAGAGAGACAGAGCATGAAAGGGGGATGGGCAGAGAGAGAGGGAGACACAGAATCGGAAACAGGCTCCAGGCTCCGAGCCATCAGCCCAGAGCCCGACGCGGGGCTCGAACTCACGGACCGCGAGATCGTGACCTGGCTGAAGTCGGACGCTTAACCGACTGCGCCACCCAGGCGCCCCTAGCTGTCCTTGATCTTAAACCACTAGAACATAAGCTTCAGGAGAGCAGGGGCTTTGTTTTCTTTCTTGCTGTATCCTGGGTGTCTTGAGCAATTCTTGGCACACAGTAGGTACTAAATAAATACAATAAAATAAATGATTGAATAATTGCTACTCTGTATACACAAGCATACAACTTATATACTGCAATAATAAAATTATTATGGCTCAAAAATAATTGTATCTATGTTATAATGGCTGATCTACTTGTTTTGGTTAATATTTCCCTTTTTCAAAATGTTTTTTAAGATTATTTATTTATTTTGAAAGAGAGAGTGAGCGGGGAAAGGGCAGAGAGAGAGTGAGAGAGACAATTCCAAGCAGGCTCCACGCTGTCAGCACAGAGCCTGAGGCAGGGCTCGAACTCACCAACCATGAGATCCTAACCTGTTCCCAAACCAAGAGTCAGATGCTTAAGTGACTGAGCCACGCAGGTGCCCCTGCGAAGTTCTATTTTAATAGGGAGTGGGGGTTATCTACCAAGTTCTCTGTGTGTGTGAATTTGAGTGGGCTTCCTCAGAAGGGAAGTGCTGGGACACAGGAACAAGGAGACAGATGAAACTATGAACAGCAAAATAATCTGAAGCACAGTGACCAGAATAATGTGGAACCTGGAAGTCAATTATCAATTTCTCTTGCTGTTTGGTAAAAAGCAAGTGTCACATTATCCAGATTAGAATAACAGATGACAAGGAAACCCTTCTCCTTCCCTGACACCCTAGAACCCTATCATTCGACTGATCAGGTTCCCCACAGCGGTTCTTCCAGGCAATCACAACTTTCCCTAAAGCCCCACCTGCTCCCTTACCTAACTCTCCAGTCACTGCCACCTCTTCCTCACTGGGAAAACCAAGACGGCCTCAAAGGTGCTCCTCAACCTCCTCGCGCTCCACTCCCACACGGTGGCGCCCATTTCCCACCTTCCCTTTAGGGCTGCGCCTCTCCTCTCCGGGCAGCTCTTCCCACTCCTCTAGCGGAGCTCAGCAGGTATTTCCTCTCCCTTCTCCCCTTTCACTTCTTCTTACTTTCGCTATTCAGGTCCAATGGAGGGTAGTTATCTTTCCCAGACTAGCTTGATTTTTCTTTTTAATTGGCTGAGAACCACTAGTGGGTCATGAAATAGATGTAGCGGATTGTGAGCAGAAATCTTTCACTCAAAAATAAAAATATTTTATTTAACCCAATATATCCAAAATACTGTTTCAACATAAAGTCAACATAAAAAGTATAAATGAGATCATTTATACTTTTTTTGTACTAAATCTTCAAAATATGGTATTTTATACTTTTAGGACATTTCACCTTGAATTAGCCCCCCTTCAAGTGCTTAAGAGTAATTTAATAAAGCACACATAGCTAGTGGCTACCATGTTAACAACACAGAAGTCAACAAAAGGAAGTCCTACTTAGGCTTTCAGTCCTAAGCCTCGTGTTCTTTTTCTTTTTAAAGTTCATCTATTTTGGGGGGTGGGTTGGGGCGGAAAGTGAGAGAGACTCCCAATCAGGCTCTATGTTGACTACTGATCAACACAGAGCCCGACGCAGGGCACCCCCTAAGCCACATGTTCTTGAACGCTAACTTAAAAAGAAGAATAAATGCTCACAGGTGGACCTCAGAAATATCCATTTTAAAATAACACTCCCCAGGTAATTCTCCTGCACATCAAACCATGAAGCTCTTCACAATTTTATGGTGATATACATGATTAAGGTGTAGTGATATCTCACTGTGGTTTTAAATTGCATTTTCCTAATGGCTAATGTCAAGCATCTTTTCATTTGTGTTCTCTTTGGTGAAACATCTCTTCATACCCTTCACACATTTTCTAACCGCCTGTTTGTTTTTATTGCTGAACTTGAGAGTTGTTTATATACTCCAAATTCTAGTCCTTTTCCAGATATTATATTATGCCAGAAATTATATTGGATCTTTTATTATTCCCTTCCTCCAGCCAGACTATCTTCCCTTCCCACTCCTTCTGCAATGCATTCTTACATGCTGAACACAGAACACATGGCCTGCCACTGAAGGAGTGTTACCTGATCTTCTAAGTGAGAAATCCTCTAACCTCTCCTGCTGTGTCCCACAGCCTGCTGCACATATACCACCAGCACTTAACACATTCTCTCCATTTTAGCTCTCTACATCGGTCTCCATAACTAGTATCCTCCAGAGCTTCTCCAAGAAGTTCCATTTTGGCACCCAGCAAGTGCTCTAAAACTTGCAAACCATGCATCTAACAAAGGACTGTGGTTGATGGTTCTAAACCTGCCTCACCTACCTTGACAGACATCATTGGTACTCTTTGCAGGTGGATCATCCTGTGTCTCCAGGCCCCAAGACAAATCCCCTTCCTCCAGAAGTGACATCAGGGCAAGTCTGCAAACAGGGTATCCTGCAAAGGAGGAAGAAAATGGTGCTGGAGGGGAGTTCGCGTTAGTGCTCCTGAGGTACCCTGTAACCTTGTGTCTACAGTCGGAGGAGGAAACCCCAAAGCAGCTTAGTAAGGTTAAGGCCCACAGAAGTGGGCTGGAGGGTGGGGAATTTTTGATCAAGACGAAACTAAGCATTTGTGACCTCTTCATAAAAAACCATGCAGAGTTTGTTCGTGAGATCCTGTAAGACATTGCAAGCACGGAAAAGCAATGAGGGATGTCTTCCTTAGATCACAGGGAGAGCTGAAGGCATGAACTTCAACAGAGGATGTTTCTTTCCCACAGTGCCCTCCACAGAAGCCCTATGATGGGAACTGTTCTCACCAGAGAATGGCCAAACCCACATTAGACCCAATGTAACCTCAGACTTCCCCCTCCATCCCTGCCTGACATATTCTGGGGCTGAGGGTTTAGGAATTTTTGCCCCTGCAAATATGTGAAAGGTTGTGAGATTCATGTCACAATCCACCCTACCCTTGTCCAATGAGTCTGAGTCCCAAAGGCAAAGTGGCCTTACCCAGGGAAGTTAAGTTCCCATAATTTGTCAGCATCATTTCCCTGTACAGGTCCCTTTGTGCAGAAGAAAGGCCAGCCCATTCTGTCCGGGTGAAGTAGATAGCCAATCCTCGAAGGTCACCACCTCCTAAAACAGAGGTTCCTGCTGCACCAGAGCCAATCCTCTGGCTCAGAGCCAGAGTGTGGGGCCCAGGGGACAGTGTAGGGGCTGAGGGAGAGTCCCGTGATGGGCAGGAAATGAGGAGTGACAGGACACAGCCCTGAGTGCTGATGAATGACCACACCCATAGCCAGCAACTCCAAGACTGCCTTCACTATCAGAGCCTCTTCTAACTGCACATGAGACTATTACAAGAGACAATGTCACAACACAGAAAACTAAAACAGAATATCTTTTACAAATTCACCCTCCTGAAGTAAACCCTCATCATTTCTGCGCATGCTCTTCTGGTCTTTCAGATACTCCATGAACAGATGATTGGACTCCAACTGTACCTCTCATGGGTGACATCCCTCAATGTCCCTGCTACCTGTCCTCACTTTACTGATGAGAGTCCAGCCCAACCATCCTGCTCTCTGCACTTACCCACAGTCCTGCTGTGTGTCCACATCTGTCTGCCCTACCCCAATCCTCACACCCACCTACTGGGAACAGTCATGGTTTGTCAGAAAGGGCCCTGTTCCCTGAAACCTTCACCTGATGCACAACCTGGCTGTGCCACCACCCCTCCACCCTTAACAAAAGGGGGTGTTCTGCCCCTCCAGCAGAAAGGACTCTGGTGTTGGAAGAGCATCCTCACCTCCAGGGAGTCTTCCTAGGACAAAGTGTTTCCTGATTCTAACTGCTTCTAGGTGGCTCTTTGGCTATCTCTCTTTATATTTCTCAAATATTATGTCCTCCATCAACCAAAATGCCTACCACCCCGAAGTCTTCCTTCTCAGACGGCACCAATGTGGTCCTTCTCGTCTCCCTGGTGCCTTCCCCTTGTGGACATGATCCTCCCTCCAAGGTCTCACATGGTCCTGGCATCAGTCACATGCCTGCCTCAGATGCCCTAGTGATCTACATGTCAGTTATGTTCCTGACATGTCCAATTCTAAACTCATCACCCTCCCTAAAATGGCTACTTCTAATTCATATGACCTGCCTAGTACAAGGAGAAACAAACAAGTGCTCAAACCTGATGCTGGTCATTATCTTGATCCTCTGTCTCAATCAGTAGCACCACTTTCAGCTTGGTCTTCCTGGCTGGAAACCTGAGTATCATTCTCAACTATCCCCCTAGCCACTGCTTAGTTCTGGTAAGCAATCAGCAATCAAATGCTGCCAATTCTATCCCCTAAATATTTCTTGGATCTGATGCCTATGCAACATCATTAATCACCACATAATTCAAGTCCTCAGCAACTGTCCTTTGGACCAAGGCAATGGTCCCTAACTCCAGGTTTATCACCCAAATCCACCTTCTGTCCAACACCTATTACCATCTTTGTAAAATGCCAATCTGACTTCAACTCTCTGGGTTAAAGCTCTTAGATGGATCATCATACAATAACAAACTCAAATTCAAGAACCTGAGCCTGAGCTCTATAGGCAATAAATGTCAGATGACAAGAAAGCCCAAGACAAGACAAAGGAAACTACTGACAGGCTCTGCTGACAATATCCAGGAAGGGGATGATAAAATCAGGAGAACCATACAAAGAAGAGACAAATGGTTGCTGAGACAGGAAAAACAGGATTTGGATTGAATGGACAAGGTGACAAAGGAGACTGAACAGTCAATAATGACTAAAAATCTAAAAATGGTGACCAGGGATGGTGGCATGGGGATACTAGCAATTGGCAGAAGTGCAGGAGGAATGGGAGGGGCAAGGGATACAATGAGTTGTGCTTTGATGTGTTGAGATTAGGCTTCCAGGCAAAGCAATATTAGCCAAAAGGAACCCACAGACAATGGATGATCTGGGAACGGTACTTGGGATAAGATCACAGATGCTGAGATGTGACATAGAGAAGTCCCAAGAAGATAGAGCCCATCAAGCAGCACTCAACAACCCACCACGCTGCAGAGCTGAAAGGCACCTGGCAGAATCTTTTTCCCTAACCTGGAATGAATAGCATTCCTGCCATCTGACAGATGAGGTCAGCTGAGGCACAAAGAGGTCAAGTGATTAGCTCAAAGTTACAATGCCCTGGAGGGCTGATGGGGAATTACTCTGAAATTTCCTATCACCTAGTACCATGTTTCATATTGCAGCATGCTGCTTCCCTCAACTGACTCTCAAGACAGACATTCATTAAAAAAAAGAGAGAGAGAGAGATAGACATTCACATGCCCTTCCTGAACCAATTCTTTCGTCACTGATCCTGAACCCCCAACTTCACTCTCTTTTTGGAAGACAAATGGTATAGGCCCCCTTCTTTTCTTCCCCTTACCATCCCTCTGGTCCTGCCTCCCAAGAACCTTGCAACCTTGTTAATCTTGAACACTCCCACCAAACACTGGATATCTCCACCGTCAGCCTGAGTCCCATATCTCACGGGGTCCCTACTGAACCTGGGGGCCCTCCAGCTCAGCAGAGATTCTGGCAGTGCATGAGGCTGTACTTCTGATTCCTACTCTCTCTAGCCATCTCCAGCCATTGTTTCCTGCACCCTGGAGTCTCAGTCTATCATCATCAGCTCTCTCCCCGAGCATCCAGTCCCACTGTGAGGATGAACAGGGGCATCTGCTTTGGCTCTAACGCTTTTGCCAGAATTGACCCTCTTATCTCTCATTTCACTGAAATAAGATTTCTTGAAGGATCTGAGGGAGTCTCAGCTCACCTGGTGCCAGGTCTTCAGGTGCATGGCTGCCATCACCTGAGCTCCCTCTCAATGAAGGGCAGGGGCTGAGGGAAGAAGAAGAGAACCAAGAGTGAGATTGACCCAGGCAGTGACTTTCGTTTAAACTTGCAAACCTGCATTAGCTGCTAATAACAACTGACAGTCACTCTACCTTGCAATGTGCCAGCTTCAGAGCTCAGCACTTTCCATTCATTATAGTACTAGCAGATATGTAAAACTATTGTCCTCATTTTGCCAAAAAAAAAAATAAATAAATAAATGAGACTTAGAGGGTTTCAGTAATTATCTTAGGCCACAAGAGCTGTATTCATAACCACTAGGTAGTGCTATCTTTCCTACGTAAAACAATACAGTGGGGCAAAAATACATACAAACAAAAGCAAAACAAATCAAACCTTAAAAAAAAAAAAAAAAAAGCCAAGGGAGCACATGGGTGGCTCAGTTAAGCATCTGACTCTTGATTTCAGCTCAAATCATGATCTCATGGTTTTGTGAGTTTGAGCCCAGCTTTGAGTTCTGTATACTGACCGCAAGGAGCCTGCTTGGGATTCTCCCACTCATTCTCTCTCTCTGCCCATCTCCAGCTTGTGCTCGATCTCTCTAAATAAACTTAAAAAAAAAAAAAAGCCAATAAACTTAATAAAAAACATTACATTACAAGGGCACCTGGGTGGCTCAGGTCATGATCTCACAGCTCATGAGTTCAAGCCCCACATCAGGCTCTGTGCTGACAGCTAAGAACCTGGAGCCTGCCTCGGATTCTGTCTCTCTCTCTCTGTCCCTCCCCTGCTCATGCTCTGTCTCTGTCTCAAAAATAAATTAAACATTAAAAAAAATTTTTTGAATATAAGAAACATAACAAATTCATGTAAAGAAAATCAAAAATATTACTGAGAAACATAAATGAAAAGGCAAAACATGATCCTGGATGGAAACAATCAATATTAAACTTTTTGTAAACGCTGACCTTCCTCCAAACTAAGATACAAATTTAGTTATAGCTTCCTTTCATTAAGAGCTTGTACATGCTCAGCACCATGCTTCAATGCTTTATACACATCTACTCATTTAACCTCACAATATTCTTTTAAATGAGATTTAGGTTTTTGGGTCATTCCCCACCCACCAACCTCTCCAAACAGATGAGTAAACAGAAGCTAAAAGATTAAGGCACTTCACTAAGTTCACACAAAGAATAGATGGTCAAACTTGGATATTATGCCAAGTTTGCCAAATTTCAAGAGCCATACTTGGTTGTTATTTTGTTTTTGTTTTGTTTTTCTAATTTTAGAAACAGAGAG
>NW_024412421.1:24032028-24047853 GCF_014898765.1 Herpailurus yagouaroundi | reverse complement strand
TATATATATATATATATATATATATATATATATATATATATAAGCCCCCAAACTTTCATTCAATTTTGGTCAAAACTTTGTTGATACCATAAATCACAAGTAACAAGGGTATTTAATGAGAAATCTTAAAGGAATGAACATTCTTATACATGCTTTTGAGAAATCAATGCCTATGTTTTTCTGAAGAAGCACTTAAAAATATTACATACCATTTATCTAAAGGCATTAAAAAGAGAAGCGTTAAAAAGAGAAGCGTTAGCCAGATGGGATGCCAGTGTAGTCTCAGTTCAATCAATGCATACTATATGTGGTAGATACTGTGGAGTGGCTCACTTAACATCTTTTCCAGCCTTCTTCTGATGTGCCTTTCTGTACTACAAAGATGGAAGGCTAAACACCAAATCTCCCATATTCTTGTGGCTGGGCTTCTGGGTAGGTTCCACTGATAGATGTATTCATGCAGGATTAACTTTCGTGATTCAAGTGATGCAGTTCACTACAGAGGCAGCATGGTTCAGAAGCCCCCAACTGTTATCTAGAAGGCAGTTTCAAATCTATTGCAGGAATCATAGCACCTTTGACCTTTGATGGAATAAACCTGCAGTGTTGCTGTGGGAGTCATTCCCAGAAATTTACCTAAAATTTATTTCTTCAACCTCCCCAATTATTTTATAAGCTTCTAAAACCATGTAATAAATCTGGTTTGCTTAAACTCTGACAAACACACACTGTATCTTATTATAATGAATTTGGGTTTCTGTCTAATGCCTCCATTAATAAAGAGAAAGCTCTACTGCTGACTACATAAGTTTTATATTTGCCTCCAAGAGAACCTACTTTAGATGACAAGATTATGATATGATTACTGCAAACTTTTTTTTAAAACATATTTGTTGAGGGAAATTGTTTTAGCATGCTCTACTTGCTAAACAAAAAAGCACTTGTTGGGGCCCCTGGGTGGCTCAGTTGGTTAAGGGTCCCACTTCAGCTCAGGTCATGATCTTGTGGTCTTTGAATTCAAGCCCTGTGTTGGGCTTTGCGCTGACAGCTCAGAGCTCGGAGCCTGGAGCCTGCTTCAGATTCTTTGTCTCCTACTCATACTCTGTCTTTCTCGCTCTCAAAAATGAATAAATGTTAAAAATTTAAAAAAAAAAGTACTTGTTAGTATATGCTTGTTGTAGGAAATTGAATTTATTCATTTAATATGTAATGAGCACACTACATCTACTAATTTCTTTTTTTAATTGATTTATTATTATTATTTTAATTCACATCCAAGTTTGTTAGCATATGGTGCAACAGTGATTTCAGGTGTAGATTCCTTAATGCCCCTTACCTATTTAGCCTATTCCCCCCTCCCAGAACCCCTCCAGTAACCCTCTGTTTGTTCTCCATATTTAAGAGTCTCTTATGTTTTGTCCTCCTCCCTGTTTTTATATTATTTTTGCTTCACTTCCCTTATGTTCATCTCTTTTGTCTCTTAAAGTCCTCATATGAGTGAAGTCATAGGATATTTGTCTTTCTCTGACTAATTTTGCTTAGCATAATACCCTCCAATTCCATCCACGTAGTTGCAAATGGCAAGATTTCATTCTTTTTGATTGTCAAGTAATACTCCATTGTGTGTGTGTGTGTGTGTGTGTGTGTGTGTGTGTACCACATCTTCTTTATCCATTCATCCATTGATGGACATTTGGGCTCTTTCCATACTTTGGCTATTGCGGATTGTGCTGCTATAAACATTGGGTTGCATGTGTCCCTTCAAAATAGCATACCTGTATTCCTTGGATAAATACCTAGTAGTGCAATTGCTGGGTCATAGGGTAGTTCTATTTTTAATTTTTTGAGGAACCTCCATACTGTTTTCCAGAGTGGCAGCACCAGTTTGCATTCCCACCAGCAGGGCAAAAGAGATCCTCTCTCCACATCCTCGCCAACACCTGTTGTTGCCTGAGTTGTTAATGTTAGCCATTCTGACGGGTGTGAGGTGGTATCTCATTGTGATTTTGATGTGTATTTCCCTGAAGATGAGTGATGTTGAGCATATTTTCATGTGTTGATTGGCTATCTGGATGTCTTCTTTAGAGAAGTGTCTATTCATGTCTTTTGCCCATTTCTTCACTGGATTATTTGTTCTTTGGGTGTTGAGTTTGATAAGTTCTTTATAGATTTTGGATAATAACCCTTTATCTGATATGTCATTTGCAAATATCTTCTCCCATTCTGTCGGTTACCTTTTAATTTTGCTGATTGTTTCTTCGCTGTGCAGAAGTTTTTATTCTGATGAGGTCCCAATAGTTCATTTTTGCTTTTGTTTCCCTTGTCTCAAGAGACATGTTGAGTAAGAAGTTGCTGCGGTCAAGATCAAAGAGGTTTTTGCCTGCTTTGTCCTTGAGGATTTTGATGGCTTCCTATCTTACATTAAGGTCTTTCATCTATTTTGAGTTTATTTTTTGTGTATGGTGTAAGAAAGTCGTCTAGGTTCACTTTTCTGCATGCCACTGTCCAGTTTTCTCAGCACCACTTGCTGAAAAGACTGTCTTTATTCCATTGGATATTCTTTCCTGCTTTGTCAAAGCTTAGTTGGGCATATGTTTGTGAGTCCATTTCTGGGTTCTCTATTCTGTTCTATTGATCTAAGTGTCTGTTTTTGTGCCATACATCTACTGATTTCTTACTGAGTTATTACCTTCATTGTCTAACTCCCCTATTATAGAAGTAGAATGAACTTACCAATTATTTTCTTTTAATTGTTTTAACGTTTATTTATTTTTGAGAGAGAGAGAGAGCAGGAGCGGGAAAGGGGCAGAGAGAGAGGGAGACACAGAATCTGAAGCAATGCTCCAGGCTTTGAGCTATCAGCACAAATCCCGACACGGGACTCAAACCCATGAACTGTGAGATGATGGCCTGAGCTGAAGTCTGACACTTAACTAACTGAGCTACCCAGGCACCCCTGAATTTACCAACTATTAAACATGAAGACCCCTTTGCTTTGGCTCTCTCCCTATAGGCCTCTTTGAGTTGGTTTAACACATACAAGGATATTCACTATGGCACTTCTGGAAATTGTAAGAGTAGGTAAGTAGGCTGTAGAGAATTATATTCATTAGTTAAAATGATCTAGAGCTAGAAGCTTCAACATGATAATCTCATAAAAATCATGCTGAGTTTAAAAAAGAACATGACAAAAGGACACAGTGCAAAATGTTTTCATGTTTAAAAAATACATAAATTATAAATATACATAATATTTATGGATAATTTGATACACACTAACCCCAACATAGGTGTTTACACTGGGAGGAGGGGTAAGGGAGGGAGAAAGAAGGACAGGGGAAAGAAGAAGGGCAGGGGAAACAAGGCTTTAGTTGTGAAAGAAATATTTTTGAGATGTTGGTAAATGCCAATATTTGCTTAACCTGGATGGTGGGTACATGAAAATTGAAATATCAATTATTTCACATTGAAAACAAAAGATTTAAAAGTAGAAATAATGTCTTTATCACATTCATTACATTTTTAGACTTTCATCCTGGAATGGACTGTCAGATGCTATATTCATTCTGCTTTAATGCTAAAGCTTTCAGATGTATTGTTAGAACTTGTTTCCAAGGGTACACCCTGGGCTGTCTAAATTGGATGTAACTCTTGTTTTACAGCCAGTGGATTTCTCACCTCTGTAATGCATAATACCATTACAACTATAGCTGAAACCTTTCACGTGCTTCATACATATAGAGGTCCTTCCTATCATCATGCCCATTTAATTTTTCTTTAACAATATGGAATGTTTTCCTGTAGCACTTATATTTAGAGTTTTTCTCCAGTGTAGATACTCTGATGCATATCAAACTGGGAGGTACTTTCAGAACTACATTTAAAGCCCTTCTCATACAACAAGCAGTTTCTAAGTTCTTCCCATGGCAGATTCCTGAATGCCCAATTAATTTTGCATTAACAATGTGGAGGGCTCTTCTCAAGTACAGGTATTCTGATATTAACTCACTTGGAAGATACACCTGAAGGCCTTCCTGCAACCACTTCACTCATAAGGTGTCTTCCCAGTGTGGATTTCCTGATGCTGGCAAAGTGTGAAGTTACACGTTTAACAGCTTTCTCACACTTAATGGTTTCTCCCCACTGTGGATTTTTTCATGCTGAATTAATTTTGCATTGAGGCTGAAGCCTTTCCCATGTTCCTTACATTGAAACGGCTTCTCTCCAGTATGAATAAGCTGATGATTTCTGCATTGGGAGCTACATTTGAAGTCTTTCCCACACTCGTTATAGTCTCTTCCCCATGCAGATTTGTTTGATGTCAAAGATAGAATTACAACTGAAACCATCCCCATATTCCACACACAAATAAAGTTTGTCCCCATTATGGTTTCTTTGATGCCTGATTGGATTTGCATTGACATTGAAAGCTTTCCCAACATTCATTACATTTATAGGGCTTCTCTCCATTTAGATTCTTTATGTCTAATATAGCAAGAACTGTATTTGAAATTCTTTCCACATTCTACATATTTGAAGGGTTTTTCCACAGTGTGGCTTAGTGCCAAGTTAGTTTTGCACTCATATCAAAGGTTTTTGCCACCTTCCTTACATTGATATAGCTTCAAAACTCTAGTGTGGATTTATATGGTGCCAAGGTGGGAGTTACATCCAAAGGTTTTCTCACACTCTATACATTTGAAGGGTCTCACTTGCTTGTACATTCTTTGGTGCTGAATCCGTTTTGAATTAAAGCTGATGCCTTTCCCACGTATCTTACATTCACAGAACCTCTCCCTAGTGGGAATGCTCTGAAAATGATAAAATGTTTGTATATTGATTAAAATAACCCCTCCAGTGGAGACTCTCATCCTCTCCACGCCTACTGGAAAAAACTTTTATTCCCCACCATGGATATTTCCTATTGTCTCTTGAATTCATAGTCTTCTAAAAAGGTAGTTCCCTGGAAAATGTCTCTCTGGAGTTTACTAGAGAACATAATCTCTTCCTTTGCTATATTTTTTGTTGTTATGAATTCATTTGCAGTCTTGGTTCTATATTAAGAAAAAGAAAACAATATTGCACTTAAGAAATAAGTGGGAGGGAGGGGAGGGTGGGTGATGGGTATTGAGGAGGGCACCTTTTGGGATGAGCACTGGGTGTTGTATGGAAACCAATTTGACAATAAATTTGATATTAAAAAAATTAAAAAATAAAAAATGAAATTAAAAAAAATTGCTTCCGAAAAATCAACAGGATCAAAAAATCATAAGACTATTAAATATCATTGTCCAATCACCTCAACCAACCAACGACAAGCTGAGGCTGTTATAAAGGAAATATATAGTATCTTAAAAAAAGAAAATGGCCAAAGCAGAATAAACCAGGCCTTGTTGCCAGTTACATGTTCTTTCCATCATCTACAATGTACTTTCCCTCACCCTACATTTTGACCCAGCAATTCTAAGTATGTCATAGAAAAATAATTTCACATGTGCATGAGGAAACATGTCCAACAATGTTCACTGTATCAGTTTTTCAAAACCAAAAATTCCAAACAACTTAAAATGTCCACTATTAAGACAATGGCTAAGTCAATAGCTTTATCCCACAAAAATGAAATACTAAACATTAGTGGAAATGAATGAATTAAACAATGTGTTTAAATCTCAATTACACAATGTTGAATTTTAAAAGTAAGTTTGAATTTATGCAAATTCAAAATATGCAAAATAATGTTATGATGTTTATGGAAATAAGCATATATAACAACTTTAAAAGCATCTATGGGCACAATTAACACCATATTCAGATGGTAAACTGCTTCTGGAGCCACAGAGAGAGAAATGCAATTTAATACAGGGGACTTCAATTACATCTGTAACACTTTAATTCTTAGAAACATGTGAACAAGTCATGACAAAATGTTTACATATGATAAAACTAAGGGGAGGTACATAGATGTTTCTGATACTCTATACTTTTCTACACTTAAAATATTTCTAAGAATGTTTTAAATCTTAAGAGTACCACTAGTAGAATAAAAATAGGAGAAATATCTTCAAGAATAGCAAAAGATGATAAAAGAGCAAAGAAAGAGTCCAATAGCAGAAGGGACAAAATAGGACAGAAATAATCATCAAAAATTAAAAGCACTTAAGATGAGATATCAGACCAAATTTTATCACAATAAATGTAAATAGGTTAAAATACTCTTAAAAGCATCAATACATTAAATGGATGAGAAATACTCTGCCTAGATGACTGGGTTACTTTCCATAAGTACAAGGGTAAATAAGCCTGTGAATAGTGTGATTGCCTTTACCTAGACAGCCTTCACAAATGGGAGATCTTGTTTTTCTAATATCTGGAAAGCCCTTCCTCTTTTCACTGAGGACGAGACCCTATGTACTCATGAAGTATACTATCCTAAATAGAAATTACTGATTACTAATTAGTAATTACTAATTACTAACACAACAACTTAAACATAAGTGAGCTATCTTCTCACTATCCTCTTACAGTTCATATACAATACATTCTGTCCTGATATTTCTTGCCAAAGTCCAGTAATCATTAAAGACTGGGAACAATAACTTCTGTGTACCAGTTTCTCGTACCAAACTGGTGGATTTGGACGCTCCAAAACAAATGGACACTTACAACAGCCTTAGTTAAAAGCTGCAGCCTTTGGTGAGAAAACCCAGGAGGCTGCTCTCCCCATTTAAAACTTTTTAAATGTTTGTTTATTTATTTTGAGAAAGAGAGAGAGAGAGCAAGCAGGAGAGGGGCAGACACAGAATCTGAAGCAGGCTCCAGGCTGCTAGTGTCAGCACAGAGCCCAATTCAGGGTTTGAACTCACAAACCGCAAGATCATGACCTGAGCCAAAGTTGGAACCCTACCAACTGAGCCACCCCGGAACCAGCACTCTATATATGTTCTCCATAAGTTACAGGCTCAGCTGGCTTTGCCAGCCTCTCCAGATGTTCACAGCTTCTTTGTTTTCCAAAGTTCTCTTGATAGAAAGAAACCGGTGCTTACTAGATAGGATGAGTGGCACTACTCATCTGGCTTGGGATATATCCATTCTTACTGAATCAGTATTAAATAACAGTTTATAAAAACCCACTCCAGAAGTCCCAGGAATTTCCACCAGGGAACACTTCCCAAAGGAAACTCTATCAGGGCACTTGTTCTCAAACTTGGCTGCACATTGGAATCACCTGGGAAGATTTTTAAAACATAGATGTCTGGGTCCCACCTCCTACGGCAGTGATTCTCAACTGGGTGATTTGCAAATGTCTTTTTGTTGTAGGCTTCTAGTGCATAGAGCCCAGGGGCAGTGCTAAACATCCCACAATGCACAGGAAAGCCTCTCAAAGCAAAATATTACATAGTTCCGAATGTCAGTAGGGCCAACGTTGAGAAGGCTTGTTAAAGATTCGACTGTTTACGTAACAGGTTCGGCCCGGGCATGGGAATTTTAAAACCTTCCCAGGTAATTTTAATAAGCAGCAAAGTTTGAGGGGGGAAATCTCAACAGGGAGACATGTTGCTAGAGAATATTTGAGTAAGTGGCTAAATTCCTTTCAACCCTTTATCACTGAGTATTAACTGGAAACTTTCTATACCTTCCCATTTGATCATGAGTTGGGGGTTGAAGGTGGTTGGAAGGAGGAAGAGTTAGTTGCTTTTGTGAGGAACTGCAGGTTTCCCACAACATGCCAGAATGTACATCTCCACAAATGTAATTTTGCTGCTTATTATTGGCCTCACTTAGGAGTTGGCTTCCCTAGTGTAGTTCAGGAGGATCATTAACTAAGACAAACAATCACATCCCAGGAACAGCCCAGAAAGAGTTACACATGGGAGTAACAACTCCCTTGCTCCAGCTGCTGCCCTGGAGGATGACAGGGGCTTCTTTGGGGGAACCACCGGGAAGTGCCACCACAGCTATGCAAATCCACAGGGCTCTGTTCACAAAGAACACAATGTGACTGGTGCTCCCTGGCTCCAAGGTCCCCAAAGGAAATTTTTAGACTCACCAGATTGCCTAGACCTTTAAATCAGATCCCTTTGTTTTTTAATGTTTGTTTATTTTTGACAGAGAGAGAGAGAGAGCACGTGCATGCATTGGGGAGGGGCAGAGAGAGAGGGAGACAGAGGATCTGAGAGGGCTCTGCACTGAGAGCAGAGAGCCTGATGCTGGGCTTGAACTCACGAACCATGAGGTCATGACCCAAGTGGAAGTTGGATGCTTAACCGATTGAGCTACCTGAGTGTCCCTGAATCAGACCCTTTTAAGTCTTTTTGCCAAATAAAAACATCCAGGTAGCTCTCTAGGTATTTATTCTGACATTTACTTATGTTATCTCAGGTAATGCTAAGGAGAATATGTGTGTGTGTGTGTGTGTGTGTGTGTGTGTGTGTAGTATGTGTATATGTATATGTATACATTATAATATGAAAATGTTTTTAATGAAACCAGTTTCACATTATACATACGAACCTGCAACTTGCTTTTTTCATTTCATTTTCTATACTGTCCATGTCACAGGTCCAGACATGTAGATACATTATTCCATTTAACACTGTAGAGTATTATGCTGCATGGGACTGATAACCATAAAGAACCATTGCTTCTGAAATACAGGCAGAAAGAACACAGACATTTTCTGGACCCTATAACATGACATTAAAAGTACAAAAAGGATGAGAATCTACAAGGACATGAGAATGAAACGGGATGAAAACAGAGGAGAGCTGTTGACACTGTTGAGGGAGATGGAAAGGGATAGAGAAGTGATAACCAGAGACAAAGGGAAGCCTTGCACGGAAGCCAGGTGGGGATGGGTGGCTAGGACACATGGTTAATAGTACGGGACAAGCTGATTCACCCAGTGGAAAGGCTCAGGAATCAGCCATCAGGTGTCAGGTATTTTGCAAGGCAGAGATGAGCCATAGACCAGATGTACAAGGAGAAATTGGACCTGCAGGTCTTACCCACATGTACACAGCCCAGAGACTTCTCCCAAACCCTGCAACAATACACTTACTCTCTGGGGGGAAAAATAGCAAAGGGTCAGATTTAAGCAGTGGATTTAAAACAAGGAAATGAACGAAAGTGTATACACTGAACAGAGAAAAATCACAATGCTCCACCACTGCCCCCTGCCCATTCTCCCACCTGGCTCTCAAACACTCAACCAGGGTTATAGCCTTTGCATGGGAGCCTGGAAGAGCCTTCTTTACAGGCAATGGGCAGTGAATAATCCCAAATTAACAGACATCTTGGGTAAGGGTCTATCAACAAAAAATTTGGAAGTCTCTTGAGCTTTTCCTCCTGTAGAAGATTGCATGTGATTCTAAGGTCTCAAACATGTCCATGCCTATGGGTAGCTTGAATGTAACTGAAATAAAAAGGAAGCGGAAGGAATACTCTAGAAATAATGATTAAGGATACAGGTGATATTTTATGTTCACACTGGGACCCCTAAGGAACACAGTAATGGAGGTAATGGGGAGCTGTTGGAAGATGTCAGTCTGAGATGGACCAGAATGAAGTGAGAATCAAGAGCAGCAACCAGGATGTCTCCTTCCTAATTCCCATCAAGGAGGCAAGGGGGCTCAACGTGTCAGGGAACAGAGTATCACCAGTGCACAATCCAACCCCGTAAACATCCTGTGTGTAACTACTATGTTCCAGGTTCTGAGTTAGGGAACATATGTGGATATAGAACTAAGATGCTATTCTTGCCCTCAGTGAACTAGCAACCTATCCAGGGGAGACTGCCAATCATAAAGCTCCCTGCCATCCTAGAGCAGACACGTGGGCCCCAAGACTTTCCTGTTACCTTCACAGCCCCCTGCCTAAGCACAACTTAATGCAGCCGCACCCTCATTTCCTCACTCTCCTCCAGCCTGACACAGAACTGTCTTTCTGAGAGCACTCTCCCTCAGTTTGCACAGCTAAAGGTCCCTTCTGACTTCATGTCAAACCAACAAATAAGCATGGAAAAAAGCTATGTGCAAGGGGCTAGCTAACTTTGGCATTCAAATTTAAAGTCTTCAGAATATAGGAGGGCTAATTTAGCAGGTAGCAGAGAAAGAAGATTCGGTATTATAAGTTGTAGTTTCAGTCTGCACAGACTCTCAAAGCCACCCCACTGAAGAGGAAGTTTTTTTTTAATTTTTAGTCCTGTACCTCCGGATGGGAGAAGTGTCCCTCAGACAAACTGTTGCAAAGCCTTGAGGCCATAGCACAATGCTTGGAGAACAGAGGGGCATTAGACAAGATCTTCAGAAATACGGTGGCTTCGTTCTACAGCTGTGGAACACAGCATTTTTGCTTGCACACCCCTTAAAATGAAAAAATAGGAAAAACTAGGTAGTCATGGCCAACAAGCACATGAAAAGATGTTCAACATCATGAGTTATTAGGGAAATGCAAATCAAAACCACAAAAAGACACCACTTTATAGCCACTAGGTTAGTCATAACTTTTTTATAATGAAAAAAATAACAAGAGTTATTGAAGAAGCAGAGAAATTGGAACCTTGTACATGGCTGCTGGAAACATAAAATGGTGCAGTGTGGGAAAGTTTGGCAGTTCCTCAGAAAGTTAAAGACAGTTATCAGCAATTTTGCTCCTAGGTACAGACTCGAAATAACTGGAAACAAGTATTCAAACAAATGCTGTACACTCCTGTCACAGCAACATTATTCATAATAGCCAAGAGGCAGAAACAAGGCAAATGTCCAGCAGGTGATGAATGCATAAGCACAATGTGGTATACACAATGAAATATCATTCAACCATGAAAGGGAATGAAGTACTGATACACCTCAAAAACATTATGTTTAGTAAAAGAAGCCGGGCACCAAAGATCACATATTGTATGAATCCATTTATTTGCAACATCCTGAACAGGTAAATCCACAGAGACAGGAAACAAATTTATGGTTGCCAGGAAATGGGCAGGGAGTGGGGGAATGGGAGTTCTTGCTTAATGGGTACAGAGTTTCCTTTTGAGATGACGAAAATATCCTTAGAAATAGAGGTGAGGGTTGCACAATATTATACATACACTAAATGCCACTGAATTGTAGGCTTTAATATGGTTAATGGTCAATTTTGTTATGTGAATTTTACTCAGTAAAAAAATCCATGAAAGAAAAAAACCCTATATAATCTCCCTACATGGTTTTAGTTAATATTTAGCATTTTGCATGTAAGAATAAAGAATTGCAAAGGATGTAATTTCAGGTATATCATATGGTACTGGTGCACCTCTGGCTGTGCAGACGGCAGCTCTCGGGTATATCATAACAACATTTGAAAATAAAACTGTTACGTCATTCTTTTAATTGCATCCATATAGGGGCACCTGGGTGGCTCAGTCTGTTAAACCTTGTCTCGGGTCATGATCTCAAGGTCAGTGAATTGGAGCCACCCCCACCCCACCCCCATCAGGCTCTCTGCTGACACCTCAGAGCCTGGAGCCCCCGCTTCCGATTCTGTGTCTCCCTCTGTCTCTGCCCCTCCCCTGCTCATACTCTGTCTCTCTCTCAAAAATAAATAAACATTAGATATGTCCATGTAATCTTAATGCTCTAATCTGATACCCCGTTGCCCATTTTCTTTTTTAATGTTTTATTTCTTTCTTGAGAGAGAGAGCAAGTTGGGGAGAGGCAAAGAGAGAGGGGAACAGAGGATGGAAGCAGGCTCTGTACTGACAGCAGAGAGCCTGATGCAGGGCTGGAGCTCACAAACCTTGAGATCATGACCTCAACCAGGAGATCATGTCCTGAGCCGAAGTTGGACACTTAACCGACTGAGACACCTAGGCGCCCCCTCCCCCATCACCTATTTTTAAGAGTACATGAACAACCTCTTCTTTATCAGTTCTTTTATATCATTCCTTTTTATCCTTGCAATTATATTTTCATTACATTTCCTTTCAGATATTTATCTTTGTGTAATTTTTAAAGTTTTTGGGTTTTTTTGTTTGTTTGTTTTGTTTCCAGGAGTGCCTAGCTGGTTCAGTTGGAAGATCATGCAACTCTTCCAAGTTGTAAGTTCAAGTCCCACATTGGGTATAGAGCCAGCCAGATGTCCGAACCCGGATACTCCCCTTGCATGCTTTTGGCTTCTGTAATCTTGCTTGTCTCTTGATCAGCCGACTGCCCACGTAGCACAACCGATAAATGCCCCCCCTTTTTTTCCTTGAGCCCCTGCAATCCCACCCTGGGCAGGCGATAGAAAGTTTCCAAGTACCCAGAAGCTGGCCAGGCATAAAAGTAGGCTAGTGCCAGGGCTGGGGTCTCAGCCTTTGGAGAGGACTCCACTGAGCTGGCACTGGTGTGAAATAAACGTCATTTCTGATTCTCCGAGCGCGTGTTGCTTCTCTCTTCCTGTGTGCCGAGTATTTGCTGTAACACATTTGGTGCATTGGCTAGGAAGCGGGCAGCCCCGCTGGCCCCTTGAGCGACCGTTGTCGGAGGCCAGCAGAGAGGCCACTCATCGCAGGCCGCTGCAATGGAAAGGAAGGCGCCCTGCCAGTGATTTCACTGGGTCGTGACCCTCACCAGCAGATAATAGTTGGCCACCGTTGCAGTTGAATGGACTCCAGGGGGAATCAGAAATTTCTGCCAGGATGGGCCACTGAATCAGGTAAATGTCCCCAAGGACCCAGGGCAGAAATCAAGCCTACCCTAGAGGCAGAAGGGGAGCTTGATCACCTTGCAGGTGACCTAGTCGCCATATAGGACAGGGAAGTCCTGGGTGGGAGTCTGCAATCTGTCTGAATGCGTGTGTGAGTGCCCATGCTCCATGGTTTTGGCTACGCAGCCTGAGTGGGTCCTGTTCTGTGATTCCCTGACGACCTCATACGGCTCAAGGCAGAATCAGGTCCGCAGAGGCCTGATCAGAGTCAGGGGTTTATACTGACCTGCCAATGCTAAGAGGCGGCTAAATCTCTACAAGAGGAATGGCCAGGAGGACAAAACGACCTCTTGCCTCGTGTTTGTCCTGCAACACAGTACACTGGGAGGGACCCATCTAGGGTATCAGGATGGAGTTGGCGGGGGGGGGGGGACTCCTCAAAACCAACTGTTAGAACCAACTGTCTCTAGTTAGTCTACTTCAGAACAGGGACTAAGAAATATTCCTAAGCAGCTGCCGAAACTCCCTTTGTTTCCGGGAAATCCCCTGTCTTCTCTGGACTGACATGGGCTGCCTAATTCCACTAGTGGAAAACAAAACAAAACAAACCTGGAGTACACTCCTCTGAGCTGACAAGATTTAAAACTGAGAATTCTCTTACTCTACCTTCTGCTAGCACCTCGCTTCTTCTGCCTTCCCTTCCCTTCCCCCTCCTGTTTCTGCACCACCTGGGGTGCGGCCTGCATAACTGGCTCCTCAATGCCTCAGGCATCAGCTCCTCCTCCCACCCTAGATGCCCAGGAACGAAGACCACCCACTTCAGATTTCTCCACCAATGTCCAAGTAAAAATTAACTGTGGGGAACAAATTGTTTTAAGTGGACCCAAGTAAAACATATTCAATGTTTAAGCTAATTTAAGTTTGTTGGTTTCAGATAGACCTGTTTATCAACATTAAGTAAAACACACACACACGCACACACACACACACACACACACACACACACACACACACACTTTTATTCTACCTAGATTTGCTGAAGGTCAAATAAGCTCATGTTATCTCTGTTCCAATCTGTTAGCAAAAGGATGACTTAAATAATGGTTAACTTTGTCTCATAGTTTTCATGGGTAATTGTTAAGATAGCTTTCAAAGTCTTTGGTAACCTAAAACGTTAAAGTTTTGCTTGCATGATAAATTGGGATTGAATTTAATGAGTTGCTCATCCCCATAACTCTCTGGATATCTAAGGAGATAAGAGAAAAAAGCACCAATTACTAGATGTAGGTTTGTGCTTTTGACTTGTTGCAGAGAAACTAGGGATGTTTAGATCTGTTGGAAAACATGCTTTGTGCTTAACTGATTCATAAGCTTGCCATCTAAGGAATTCTGGTGTAACAGTTCACAATTGGTCACTACTTAGTTTTCACTGGAGACTAAGACTTCCAAGAGTTAAACTCTGCTAAATGTAATTAAGACTGATGGAAATAAGAAAACAACTATGTAAATAAAAAGTACATATGTAAAAAAGATGTACGAAATGGAAATACATTTTTGTTAAAGGTAAAAGAAAATAATTTTGTCCTAAATGAGACTGCTTATTTAGAAACAAATGGCTTGGAACAGAATCTGAATGCAAAGGAGAGTTGTAAGAGGTTCATGAAGGAAAATCTTTAAAAAAAGAAATTTTATATATAGTTAGGATGGACTAAGCTTAAAATGAATGGATTTTATTTTTTTTTTCAACATTTATTTATTTTTGGGACAGAGAGAGACAGAGCATGAACGGGGGAGGGGCAGAGAGAGAGGGAGACACAGAATCAGAAACAGGCTCCAGGCTCTGAGCCATCAGCCCAGAGCCTGACGCGGGGCTCGAACTCACGGAGCGCGAGATCGTGACCTGGCTGAAGTCGGACGCTTAACCGACTGCGCCACCCAGGCGCCCCAAAATGAATGGATTTTAAAAGTACCCTGGTTTAAGATTTAAAAAATCGAGATACATGTATGCAATGTAAGGTGGATCCTGATTTAATGGCAACCCTTCCTGAAGTCCAGCAATCAGGAGGGAAAATAATGAAGGGCCCCTTACCTGTATCCAAAGCAGACCTAGAGAAGGAGGAAAGAAAGTGTTCCACCTCTTCCTTCTCGGGTACTCAATCCATATAAAAAGTGCAATTCCGCTCCCTGCTGCCCACCTTATCTAGGTCCTCCCCATAATGTAACAGGCATGTTTCCATTGAAAGAAGTTAGAATGCCAGAAGGAGAAACCTTTTACATTACAAGGTTTAAGACAGATAAAAGGAGATCTAGGTAAATTTTCTGATCAGGTAAGTATATAGAGAGGATTTTCTGAATATTATTATGTTTTTGAGTTGACCTGGAAAGATATAATGCTTTTGTTAAATCAGACTCTTAATGAGAGAGAAAACTGTGGGGTTCAGGCAGCAGCTGAGAGTTATGGGGATGAGCAACTCATTAATTACCATGGGACTGGAGGTCCGGTAGGAAACTTCCAGCTCCCTCCTGGAGCTCAGGCCATTCCATCCCAAGATCCTAACTGGGACTATGACCATACTTTTGGGGAATGGTATCACTGGCAGCTTGTGTTTTTAAAAAATTAAAGAAATCTAAGATTAAGCCCTTAAATTATGCTTAATTAGCCACTATTTTACAAGCACAGAACGAGAGCCCGATGGTCTTCCTGGGGAGGTTGAGGGAGGCTCTCATTAAATATATGGCTATCTCCCCTGACACCCCTAAGGCTGAGATGGCTTTATTTTATTTTTTTTTATTTATATATGAAATTTATTGTCAAATTGGTTTCCATACAACACCCAGTGCTCATCCCAAAAGGTGCCCTCCTCAATACCCATCACCCACCCTCTCCTCCCTCCCACCCCCCATCAACCCTCAGTTTGCTCTCAGTTCTCAACAGTCTCTTATGCTTTGGCTCTCTCCCACTCTAACCTCTTTTTTTTTTTTTTTTCCTTCCCCTCCCCCATGGGTTCCTGTTAAGTTTCTCAGGATCCACATAAGAGTGAAACCATATGGTATCTGTCTTTCTCTGTATGGCTTATTTCACTTAGCATCACACTCTCCAGTTCCATCCACGTTGCTACAAAAGGCCATATTTCATTTTTTCTCATTGCCACGTAGTAT
>NW_024412421.1:24014106-24027028 GCF_014898765.1 Herpailurus yagouaroundi | reverse complement strand
GTTTGTGGGTCTAGTTCTGGGGTTTCTATTCTATTCCATTGGTCTATGTGTCTGTTTTTGTGCCATGAGATGGCTTTAAAGGGCAAATTGGTCACTCATTCAGCCCCAGATATTCAGAGGAAATGCAAAAATTGGCTGTTGGCCTAGAAGGCACCCTAGAGGAGCTCTTACTAGCTGCCAATTTGGTATATTACAACCAAGGTGAAGAGAAAAACACAGGAAAGGAGACTTAAAAAAAAATCTAAGGCCTTAGTCGCAGCCTTAAGTACTATGTCAGACTAGACTTCCAGAGGTCCTGGCACCAAATGCCACTCATGTGGCCCTTCAGAGCACTGGAAACAAGACTGCCCTCAGAAGGGACAACAGAAGTCAAAGCCCCATAAACCATGTCCCTTGTGTGGAGACAATCACTGGAAGCCTGAATGCCCTCGGGTACATCTATCTGCAGGGCTCAGATAACCAGTGTCCCTGAAAGGAACTGAGGGGGTCTGGGTCTCTTCAGGGTGGCTCCCCGGAATCAACTGTCTATTGGAAACCCAGAGCCTCGGGAACTCTGGATATAGAAAACAAAAACAAAAACAAAAACAAAAACACCCCAAAGACCAAAAAACCAGTTGATTTCTTTCTTGATCCTGGAGCCACCTTTTTTGTCCTCCTATGCACTCCTGGCCAACTTTCCAAACCCAGCATTAACAATCAGAGGCATCTCCAGAAAACTTTTGACCAAATTTTTCTCTCAGCCCCTGGGATGTATATAGGGAAACCTACTTTTTTTTTTTCATTCTTTCCTGATAATGCCAGAGAGCCTTAATCCCTTGCTAGGAAGGGACATTATAACTAAATTAGAGACTGTAGCATTACTAGGTCCAGGACAGATAAACAATTGCATGTTTTTAAAAAAATTACTGGATATTGTAGACTGTGGATATCAGGGTTCAGAAAATAGCTCACCTGCTATATCAATTATTAAGAGAGACTCAATCCCACCTACTCTCCTGAGGAAATGAACTGAGATCTGATTCATGAACAATGTCTCCAGCCCTTAAAATCGTTACAAACAGAGCAGGGGCAATTACTATTATCTATCTCACAGAGAGAGAATATCAGTAAAGCACCGCATCAGGCCTTTCATTTAGGGAGGGATAAAACTTATCAAATGGCCCAAAGGATGTTTACTGGAAAAAAAAAAATTGTCAAGGACATTTCAACAAATAGTATCAGCCTATAAAGTTTGTCTTAGAAACAATCCTCTTAACCACAAACTTACTCTCTCAGGCAATTAAGATACTGGAGTCTACCCAGAGGAAGATGGACAATTAGATTTCACTCATATGCCAAGGTCAAAGGGGTTGCAACATTTGTTGCTATGGGTTGATACTTTTACTAATTGGGTAGAGGCCTTCATCTACAAAATGAAAAAGGCACAAAAAGTAATAAAAGTTCAACTGTATGAAATAATACCTGGGTTCAGCTTACCTAAAAATTTACAAAGTAATAATGGGAAGCGGCTGCCTTGGCTCTTTCTATAGTAGGACTCCCAGCTCTTGGAAAAGTTTACACCTTGAAATAAGACAAACTGTCTGCTTATACTCAGTAAAACTATAAATAACACCCCACAAGCGTTAGATGCTTTAAAAAAAAAAAAGTTAGGGCCAAACTCTTGGAGAATAGAGCCACCATGGATTACTTAATGCTCTGCTTCTCCATCACCTGTGTTATGAGAGTTCCCCTGACATATATCGTTTCAATGTAACCGATAATTCTCACAGAGTCTTAGAACTGATAGGTGACATTCAGACAAAATCAGGGTCTCTCCTGGATTGTGTGACATTATCTTAAGATGCCCTCTTGTTGGTCAGTATCATCTTTACTTTGTGTTTTTCTCTTTGTGTCTGCTAATGTTTTTGCCACCTCATGCCTGCCAGCCTTCCTGTAAAACCATTCTGTGGGCAACTCAACTGACTCTTGGGTAGACTCTAACTGCTGTACCCCCACACCATCCCTTATCAACTTGAAGAAGCCAGAATGGTCATCATCTCTGCTCCCTAACAGCTGTTACAGGCCCTATTCCAGGGCAAAGAATAAATAGGAAAAGGATTAACATTAGGCAGGGAGAGATTAGGGACCTTCCAGACCTTCAGACCTACAGACTGCAGCTACAAATGGGAAGTTAAAGAAGCAGATGGAGTTCTCCTCTTACAAAATCCTTTATGGGTTGCCCTCTCCCCATTATCAAGGGCATAAGGGGGGGATCTAAATAACATAGGCAATCTACCCCTAAGGCAACAGATGTGGGCCCTTGCCTCTACCGTAACCACCTTACACCACTGGGTTAGGGAACAAATTAACAAACGGAGGCAGAAATTAGCAGACTCAGGGAACTCTTGGAACAACATATAAAATTGGGCATCTTGGCTCCTCCCTTTTGCTGGTCCTCTCCTAATGTTTTTAATAGCCCTCCTGTTTGGTCCTTGTATTAATATGCTAACCAGATTTGTTTCCTGTTGCCTAGAAGCTATAAAACTCCAGATGATGCTTCAGTTGGGCCATTCTAGCCGTGGCTCACTCTTTTGGATGTCGGAAGAACCCAGCTGTCACATTCCTCCCTTCAACGTCCCTGCCCAGCAGGAAAAAGCCAGAACAGTCTTCGCCCCTCCTCCCATGGCAGCAATGAGTTCCCTGGCTCCCACAAACGGATTTTCTCTAAGGTTGCTACAGCAGCTTGAGAATCAAGAGGGGAGAATGAAAAGGAAAGCAGAAAAAAGCAGATAAAAAAGAGCCAGCCAGATGCCCAAGCCGGATACTTCCCTTGCATGCTTTTGGCTTCTATAATTTTGCTTGCCTCTTGATCAGCTGACTGCCCACATAGCACAACTGATAAGTACCAGCACCACCACCCCTGTCTTTTTTTTCCTTGAGCCCCTGCAATCTCGCCCACCTGTGCAGCCAATGGAAAATTTCCAAGTACCTGAAAGCTGGTCAGGCATAAAAGTAGGCTAGCGCCAGGGCTGGGGGGCTCAGCCTTTGGAGAGGACTCTGCTGGGCCGGCACTGGTGTGAAAGAAAGTTTTTTCTGAGTCTTTGAGTGCGTATCGCTTGTCTCTTCCTGTGTGCCAAGTATTTGCTGTAACAACTTAAAAATAAAATCTTTAAAAATAATAAATAAATAAATAAAAGTTTTTCCCCCGATACCAAAGTCTCCAAATATTAAAAATTTCTTCTGGATTGGGTTGTTATAGTTGGTATTAGTATACAATTGATCAAAACAACATAAACATTACAAACCTTGATAAGTAATATGAACAATTATTAAACACAAAAAAAGAAAATAAATTGTTAAAAGAAAGAAAAAAATTGTTGAAAACACAGACCTCTTAAGAGAATGGATGGGGCTTTTCTTTTTTTTTTCCTGTTTGCTCATGAATTCATGAATAAATATTACAACTTGCTAATATGAAAAAGTTCAGCATAAGCCTTTATTGTTTGTCTTTGTTTCTATATATTTAAGCACTGTTCACATAAATAGGTAGATGGGAATGGAGAGTTTTGTTATAGCAACGTCAGTCATTCAGTCCTTTCAAGGTATATGCCAAAAATCACAGTGATAAATCATCAAAAAATTAGTTTTAGCGATTTATCAGCTGACAGCTAGATTAGGTACTCCTTCAATGAGTTTATTTTTTTAGATTTGTTTTTATTTACCTTTTAATTTTTATCATTGAAAAGTTCAGGTCTATACAAATGTAGAAAAATAATAAAATGAATCTCCATGTGACCACCATCCAGCTTTGACAATCTTATTAACCCATGGCCAGTCTTCCTTCATTTCTATCTTTTCCTGCTATCTATCCTCCACTCCCACCCCATCACACTGCTGGATTATTGAAGAAAATCCAAAGTATCATCTGCAAATATCTCCATAAATATCTCTTTAAAAATAAGGACACTTTAAAAAAATATATTTTTAACATTTCTTCACTTTTTGAGAGACAGAATGTGAGCAGGGCAGGGGCAAAGAGAGAAGGAGACACAGAATATGAAGCAGGCTCCAGGCTCTGAGCTGTCAGCACAGAGCCTGATGCAGGGCTTGAACTCACAAGCCGTGAGATCATGACCTGAGCTGAAGTCAGATGCTTTAACCGACTGAGCCACCCAGGTGCCCGCAAAATAAGGACATTTTAAAACAAACCAGTACACCTAAAAAATGTAAATCATCCACTATCCAGCCATTGTTCAGATTTCCCTGGATTGTTCCATATATGTTTTTATTTTGTTTTGTTTTGTTTTGGATTTCAGTGTTGGTTTTTCAACTCAAGATTCCACGAATGCCCACAAATTTCATTTGGCTGATACTTCTCTTAAGTCTTTTTTTTTTTTTTTTATCAATAGATTCTTTCTCCTTATTTTTCTTTTCCCTTTCAATTGATTTGTTTAAAAATGGGGTCATTTGTCCTGTAGATATGTTTTCCATGTTCTTGATTTTGCTGATTACATCTCCTGGCCTCCGTATTTCCTCAAAATTGATATTTTGATCTCAAGACTTGATTAGATTCAGATGTGATACTTTGACAAGAGTCCTTCATAGCTGGTGTATGTGTACTTTTTATTTCACGGGAGTTACCTAAAGTCTGAATGTCTCTTTTTGTGATAGGCTGTATCAGTGGGTTCAATGTTATTAGCCATATCCACTCATGATGAAGGTCTCCATCAGCTTTGCATCTAATGGTTTAGCAGCCAATAATGATCATTGCCTAGATCGGTCATTTCAATACAAGTTCTTCCTTCAATTTTAATGAAAATAAATGATTGGAAACATGGAAAATAACTTGTTGCCTAATTATTAGAGTCATCACTTTCTTTCTTTTCTTTTTTTTAAGTTTATTTATTTATTTTGAGAGAAAGAGAGTACATGTGAGTAGGGAAGAGGCAAACAGAGAGGAAGAGAGAGAGAATTCCAAGCAGCCTCTGCACTGATATGGGGCTTAAACTCATGAATGGTGAGATCATGGCCTGAGCCAAAGTCAGACTCTTAACCAACTGAGCCACCCAGACACCCCAGAGTCATCCACTTTCTTAATTTCTGAAAAGTAGTATACTCAAACAATTTCAAGAATTACTAATTATCAGATTACATAATTATTAATATTGAGAATTATGTAGTTATAATAAGTTATGCTTGTTACTCTTTCATGTAAGAGGGACCTTATTCTAATATACTCAGAAAATATTGGGAAAACCAAAATATTAATTCTAATACACCATAGCCAATTCAATATTTTTAAAATAAAAACAATTTTGCCATCCCACATTAAAAAAATATTAAAATTTTTTTTAATGTTTATTTATTTTTGAGAGAGAGAGAGAGACAGAAAATACGCAGGGGAGGGGCAGAGAGAGAGGGAGACACAGAATCTGAAGCAGGCTCCAGGCTCTGAGCTGTTAGCACAGAGCCCAATGCAAGGCTTAAACTCACAGACAGGGAGATCATGACCTGAGCTGAAGTCAGATCAGATGCTTAACCAATTGAGCCACTTAAGCTCCACCCTTACCCCGCATTTTAAATACACTTTTGTGAAAAGTCTTGGAGATATGTCTCTTTACACTTATGAAAAACACTCACCATATAACCTAATTGGCAACTCTGATCCTCATTTTCTTTTTTTTTAAGTTTATTTATTTAGTTTTTAGTAATCTTTATGGCTAATGTGGGGCTCAAACTCACAACCCCAGATGAAGAGTCACATGCTCTTCTGACTGAGCCAGCCAGGCATCCCTCTGATCCTCATTTTCAAACCAATAAAGTAAATCAGAGCTAATTTCTGTCTGACTTTTAAAATTCAAGTCATTGGGGCACCTGGGTGGCTCAGTTAGTTAAGTGTCCAACTCCTGATTTCAGATTAGGTCATGATCTCACAGTTGGTGGGATCAAGCCCCATGTTGGATTCTGCGATGACAGCATAGAACCTGCTTGGGATTCTCTCTCTGCTCCTCCCCTGCTCATGCTTTCTCTCCCTCTTTCAAAAATCAATAAGTAAGTAGGGGCGCCTGGGTGGCTCAGTCGGTTAAGCGTCCGACTTCGGCTCAGGTCACGATCTCACGGTCCGTGAGTTCAAGCCCCGCATCGGGCTCTGTGCTGACAGCTCAGAGCCTGGAGCCTGTTTCAGATTCTGTGTCTCCCTCTCTCTTTGACCCTCCCCCGTTCATGCTCTGTCTCTCTCTGTCTCAAAAATAAATAAACGTTAAAAAAATTTTTTTAATTAAAAAAAATCAATAAGTATTTCAAATAAAATAAAATTCAAATCAATATGTTAATGGGCATTTTGAGGGATATTAGAACAATTACTGAGCAATAAGTTATGGAACATATCTTGTATGATACATTACCAAAAGCAGGCAAGAATCAAATAATGCAGCTCTTACATAATTAATTTATTCATGTTCAGACTAATTTATAAAAACAAGATAATTATGCTATTTGCCATATATGTTCCAATATGTTATGCAACTAATATTGTGAGTTATTTACAAAGCAAGGAATATGAGGATTTTTTTTTATTTCTTGGATGTGTGCATGTGCATATATAAAAATCAGGTATTCAGCTTTTGAAAATAAAATGATGCATAAAAAACAGAATTAACTTTATTACTTTTCACATCATGTTTTTTTTTTAATGTTTATTTATTTTTGACAGAGAGACACAGAGTGTGAATGGGGCAGAGGCAGAGAGAGAGGGAGACACAGAATCCGAAGCAGGCTCCAGGCTCTGAGCCGTCAGCACAGAGCCCAATGCGGGGTTTGAACCCACAAACCATGAGATCGTGATCTGAGCTGAAGTCGGACGCTTAACCGAATGAGCCACCCCGGTGCTCCTGTTTGACATCATGATTGAACTTTTCCAATGAAAGAGAAAGGCATATTGCACTAATTAGTCCAGGATTTGCATCATTAAACATTAAAACATTTTTTTTAATGTATATTTTTATTTTCTGAGAGAAACAGAGCATGAGCAGGGGAGGAGAGAGAGAAAGGGAGACACAGAATCTGAAGCAGACTCCAGGCTCTGAGCTGTCAGCACAGAGCCCAAAGAGAGGCTCAAAACCACAAACTGTGAGATCATGACCTGAGCTGAAGTCGGACGCTTAGCCCACTGAGCCACCCATGCGCCCCTCATTAAACATTTTATAAGTTAAATCAGATGAGGACTGACTGCTATTGGAGTAAATATTTCATGATATGTTTTGATAAAACTACCTTATTAACTACCATATTGATTAATGCACAGAAAATCTGAAAGAAATCACATGACAGTTTTGTTGGCGAATTTATCCGGTGTATCTTGAATAATTTGATAGTCCCAGATGAAGTTTCCTTGAAAGGAATCAGCGTTATTTACTTGTACCCCTTTGAAGATAGCTTTTCTTTCCACAAAAGACATCCTGGGGTGAGTACTGAATAAAATGTACAGAATGGAATGGTTTATCTTAAATATGCAGGGAGGGGGGCTGGGAAGGTACTTGGAGGATTTGATGTTTGCTTTGATTTCAGGAGGTTGTTGCTAGGAGCAAAGTTTTTTCAATAATAAACTAGAGATGGAAGAGGTGAAGTCATTTCCACTCCATTATCCCACTACACAATATCTGAATTCAAAATATCCCAATGGAGGCCAATTCCTCCCAATAAAAAAATGTACAAACAATGGAAGACAAAAAGTAGGCAGTTTTTCTTCCCCCTTTGATTAATTATTAAAGGAGCCTTTTCAGAAATCTGTATTTCAAAGTGTCCCTTTGTTTGGTGCCCCAGAGGTTTTTACTCCCAGGGGCAGTTCGGGCAGGTTAAGAGTATGCATTCCTTTTGTAAAGCAAGAGGAGGGCAGATTATGAAAGCAGCTTTGAGAAGGAGAACGTGTGTGAGCAAGCAGCCCTCCTTTCACGCAAAGCTGGGGATCTGGAAATAGATGCTGCTGTTCCCACTTTGAAGACATCTGACCATTGACCTCCAGCTTTGAGGATATTTCCTTGGGCTGGACAAAGGCAGATATAGCAGGCTCACCACTGAGTTGCTTTGGAACTCAGGGAACATTCTTCATCCATCTTGTTCTAATCTTGCAAGTGGAACCAATGTCTACGTTCCAGTTTCCCTCCATAGTATTTTGAGAATTAAGCATGAGAAAGAGTTACTACTACTACTTAGGTTTTGAATAGTACTTTAACTTTCCAAAAGACTTTGTTGTCTGGATCTTGTGTTTTCCTCCCAGTTGTCCCTCAAAGGCAAGTTTTCCCCTTGTGTGACAGATGTGAGTCATGGAGACCCAGGGCAAAACAAGCCAAAGATCTCACAGCAAATAAGTGCCCTGGTTGGGAGTAACACCTTCGCTTGCCTCTTTCCTCCACATGCATCAACATGGGAACATACTGAGAAAACAACAAAAGCAGAGCACAAAGAAATCACCAATTACATCAAATACTAGCAGATGAATAGAAAGTATGAAGCATTTCCAGTATGTATACTTCATACAATATATAGTGCATCTAAGTTTCTAGTGCATCTGGATTTTTAAAAAATATCATTTTCATAAAGCAATAGAGGCCAGTGAATATTCTTAGTTCACTCCATCAAATTATGACTCAGTTAACTGAAGGGGATAAAAAACAAAACCATTCTTTACTGCCCAGTAATGTGTGATGTACTTTGCGCTTCTGTAACCACCCTGTAAGATGATCCTCCCTGGTATGGAATGATGCCAGCCAAACAAGGAATTTTTTTAGAAATAATTACATTTCAGATTATTTTCAGATTGCTTCATTTGAAACAAAGTTTTATTTTTTGCCACCCTGTTCCTTTCCCCAGAGGTAATCAATGAGAAAGAATTTAAACCATGAAATCTGTTGTAATCCTGCACATGCCCTGGGCAATATGAAATAAGATATTTGGGGCTAACATCTTAGGTAATATTACCTAATCCAGTAAGTGTTTGGATATTGTAAGACCTTGGTTTATGGACAACTAAGTATATAATGTTGGAAGCAGGGTAGGTGTGGGGCAGGCAGCAGGCGGGATGGAGACGACCTTGGAACAACACTTGGAGGACACAGTGAATAATTCATCCATTGTTGGAGTCCTGTGCACAGATTCACAAGGTCTTAATCTGGGCTGCCGCGGATCCCTGTCAGATGAGCATGCTGGGGTAACATCTGTTCTAGCCCAGCAAGCAGCTAAGTTAACCACAGTCCCCACTAAATTCCTGTGGTGTGTCTAGAATCAGATAATGGGAACATTGTGATCCAGAAACATGATGGCATCACAGTAGCAGAGCACAAAATGGTCTCTTGACATCATTTCAGTTCTCCAGCAGCCTGTCTTAGGGGCTTGATCCTATGTTAATTATCTTGCAGAACTATTAAACTTCCAGTGGTTAGGCCCCATTTGTTTAGTGTGCATTTGGCACTTTTCTATGAATTTTAGAGTAAGCTGCTTTTTCACACTCAGCGGACTGACTTATCAAAATATAAGTAAGAAAGAAAGGATCATGTTTTGAGGCAGCAGATCCAGGTCACCTTGTATATAGAATTTTGTTATGGTTGGAGGACTAGAAAGAAAGAAAGAAAGAAAGAAAGAAAGAAAGAAAGAAAGAAAGAGAAAGAAAGTCGGAAGCAGGTTCTAGTCAAGGGTCAAGGTAAAAATTTACATATCGCTTAAGCATAAAAGAGGACAAGGAGTGAAATAATGAGTGTGGGAGAAATGAATCGTAACTGGGAGTTGTGTGTGAGCCCAAGACAGGAAAGGAGCTTCCACAAGTCCATCGAGCAGTTAAGAGCAGAGAAAATCCAGGTGCCCAAGATCAGTCAAACAATGTGTAACCTAGGCCCAGAATCCAGTTCCAAGATGGCCCTTCTTCTCTGAGCTGCCCCAAAGACTGCCTAGTGATCTGGAGCCCCTGCTCCTGCCCTCCAAAAGTTATGTATGATCTAAATTGCTTTATGAGCAGAGAACCCTTCAATTTTAGAGCCGAAAAGAAACTTAAATATTACCTAATAACACCAAGTTCTCAAGCAATTTGCTCCCTGGGCCACATAATACTCTTAAAGGTATTGAGGACCCCAAAGAGTTTTAGTTTATGTCTGGGCTATATCTACTGATATTTACCATATCAGAAATTAGCTCTGATAAAATTTTTAAGTACTTGTTAATTTAATATTTTTAATGTGTATTTATTTTTGAGAGAAAGAGAGAGACAGAGTACAAGCAAGGAAGTGACAGAGAGAGACAGAGACTCAGAATCCAAAGCAGGCTTCAGGCTCTGAGCTGTTGCACAGAGCCCCACACAGGGCTCAAACTCATGAACTGCGAGATCATGACCTGAGGCAGAGTCGGATGCTTAACTGACTGAGCCACCAGGCACCCTGTACAGAAGGTCCCTTTTATGACTATGTGCTTTCCTACATGTGCATCCTGACAGTCATTTAGATATATAAATGAGGTGATGGATACCTATAAATGTTTACTACAGGGCTTGGCTCATAGTAATCACTCAAAAAAAAGGGGGGGAGCTCTTCCTACTATTGTTGTTAATAGTTGTTATTAAGTACATTCCAAGCAATGTGCCAGGGACCAAGGGTCATATCAAAGTGAGTAGGATGGCCTGAGCTGTTTAAGAGTAGGGGAGGTAAGATAAATACACACCTATATAGAACAAAACAGATTATGTCAAGAATGATAAAAAAAACAAGGGAGATGCCATATTCATTCATTCATTTATTCACTCAACAAATATTAACTGATTGTTCCCCATGTACCAGGAGCAACAGCCAGGAGGGAGCCAATGTAGTGGAGTCAAGTGAATGAGAGGGAGGGCAGCAGAAGGTAAGGTGAAGAGATAGGGGTGGCCCATGCGCACACTGTGTGGGCCTTTGTAGGTCAGTATGATTGGGGATATAAGGAAATGTTTCATGAGAAATTGGCATTCGAGTTAGAAATTGAGAAGAGGTAGGATTTGGAAATAGAGTTGATACACACATTTTTTTTAATTCACATTCAACAAACATTTGATTTTCTTGCTAAGTCTGCTCCATGTTGTACAAAGGATCCCTATTTTCTTTTTAATTTTTTTAAATGTTTTATTTATTTTTTAGAGAGAGAGACACACACACAGAATATGAGTGGGGGGGGCAGAGAGAGAGGGAGACACAGAATCTGAAGCAAGCCCCAGGCTCTGAGCCATCAGCACAGAACCCGATGTGGGGCATGAACTCACAGACCTATGTGGGGCATGAACTCACAAACCGTGAGATCATGACCTGAACCAAAGTCAGACGCTTAACCGAATGAGCCACCCAGGTGCCCCCAAAATCCCTACTTTCAAAGAAGAAAATTTTGCATTTGTTTTTATTATATAAGGAATACATGCTCACTTCAAAACATTTAGAACATGCAGATGAGCAAAAATGAGAAAATAAAAACCACCCACAATCTTCCTATCCAGAGAGAATCCCTTTAATTAAGGCCAGGATTAGAGTAAGGTGAGTGACACATTTGCCTCAGGTACAAAATTTAAGGGAGTGTGGGGGAGGACAGTGCTAACAAATTCAGTAATCAAGATAAATCATATTTTAATGTAATAGTTTTTAAAAAGCAAAAAAATCCACAGTGACACAATACCCAAATTTTAATAAAGGCAGGATCCAACCCTGCACTTGTCTTGCTCACCTTCCCTCTCTTTACCTTCAGACTGGCACTGACTGGGCTTGGTCATTTCCTGTGTGTCCCCTCTCCTCCAGATCCAGTCTCTGCCCTCCTTTAGGCTGTGGGAGGCTGAGCCCTGGTGGCGGGTGGGGGGAGGTACCAATGGGCTTCTTTGCCTTCTGGCTTCCAGCTGGGTTCAGCCAACGGGAAGCAATTGCAGGAAACCAGAAAGTGGGGTGTTTCTTCTCCACTCTCTCCCTTTTCATCACCTAAGTTCTGAGAGTGGTGGCTTTTTCTGCAAAAACAGCTCCTGCCCAGAGGCCCCTCTCCCACACTTCCCACTTTTACAGAGCTTCCTTTCCTCCTTCAGGCATATAGGTGCTAATGGCTTACTGCTATTGTCAGAGTGTGGGTACCTCACATTCTCTTGTTGATTCCCTTAATGCTGCTTAAATTTCTGTAAGTTGACCTTTTAGAAGAAACTACTTACTATATTCCAACTTAGGGTGCCTTCTGCTTTTTAAAGGAAACTTGACTGTTAAAACCATTGTCAACATTTTAGTTCTAAGATATTTGCCTTAAAAAATCTTTTTTAACATTTATTCATTTTTGAGAGACAGTGTGAGTGGGGGAGGGGGAGAGAGAGAGGGAGACACAGAATCCTAAAGCAGACTCCAGGCCATGAGCTGTCAGCACAGAGCCCGACACAGGGCTCAAACTCACAAACCCTGAGTTCATGACCTGAGCTGAAGTTGGACACTTAACTGACTGAGCCACCCAGGCACCACAAGCATCCAACTCTTGATTTCAGCTCAGGTCATGATCTCTCAGTTTGTGAGATCAAGCCCCATGTTGGGCTCTGCACTGACAGCAAAGAGCTGCTTGGGATTCTCTCTCTCCCACTCTCTTTGCCCTTTCACCACTCATACTCTCTCAAAATAAATAAATAAACATAAAAAAAAGAGTCTCTTATGAATGTTTGTTTCCCTTTCTTTTTCCCCCTTCCCATATGTTCATCTGTCTTGTTTCTTAAATTCCACACATGAGTGAAATCATATGGCATTTGTCTTTCTCTGACTGACTTATTTCACTTAGCATAATGCATTCTAGCTCTACCCATGTGCTTACAAATGGCAAGATTTCATTCTTTTTGATGGCTGAGTAACATTCCATTGTACATATATACCACACCTTCTTTATCCATTCATCAGTCGATGGACATTTGGGCTCTTCCCATAATTTG
>NW_024412421.1:23969686-24014006 GCF_014898765.1 Herpailurus yagouaroundi | reverse complement strand
TAGTGCAATTGCTGGAATGTAGGGTAGTTTTATTTGTAACTTTTTAAGGAAACTCCATATTGTTTTCCAGAGTGGCTGTCCCAGTTTGCCTTCCCACCAACAGTGTAAGAGGGTTCCCCCTTCTCCACATCCTTGCCAACACCTGTTGTATCTTGTGTTAATTTTAGTCATTCTGACAGATGTGAGGTGGTATCCCATCATAGTTTTGATTTGTATTTCCCTGATGATGAGTGAGCATCTTTTCATGTGTCTGTCTGTTAGCCATCTGGATGACTTCTTTGGAAAAATATCTATTCATCTCTTCTGCCCATTTCATTTTTTTTTTAATGTTTGTTTATTTTTGAGAGAGAGAGAGAGAGAGAACATGAGTGGCAGAGGGACAAAGAGAGAGGGAGACACAGAATCCAAAGCAGACTCCAGGCTCTGAGCTGTCCACAGAGACCCCGATGAGGGGCTCAAACTCGCCAGCTGTGAGATCATGACCTGAGCCGAAGTGGAAGCTCAACCAACTGCGCCACCCAGGCACCCCCTGACCATTTCTTAACTGGATTATTTGTTTTTTGGGGTGTTGAGTTGGATAAGTTCTTTATAGATTTTGGATACTAATCCTTTATCAGATATGTCATTTGCAAATATGTTCCCCCATTCTGTAGGCTGCCTTTTAGTTTTGTTGATTGTTTCCTTTACCGTGCAAAAGCCTTTTATCTTGATGAAGTCCTAATAGTTCATGTTTGCTTTTGTTTCCCTTGTCTCTGGAGACAGGTCTGGTAAGAACTTGCTGTGGCTAAGGTCAAAGAGGTTGCTGCCTCTTCTCTAAGATTTTGATGGTTTCCTGTCTCACAATTAGTTCTTTCATCCATTTTGAATTTTTTTGTGTGTATGGTATAAGAAAGTGGTCCATTCTTCTGCATGTTGCTGTCCTGTTTTCCCAACACCATTTGTTGAAGTGACTGTCTTTTATCCATTGGCTATTCTTTCCTGCTTTGTTGAAGATTAGTTGGCCATATAGTTGTGGGTCCATTTCTGGGTTTTCTATTCTGTTCCATTAATCTATGCGTCTGTATCTGTACCAGTACCATACTGTCTTGATGACTACAGCTTTGTAATATAGCTTGAAGTCTGGAATCATGATGCCTCCAGGTTTGCTTTTCCTTTTCAGGGTTTCTTTGACTATTTGGGGTCTTCTGTGGTTCCACACAAATTTTAGAACTGTTTGTTCTACCTCTGTGAAAAAATTCTGGTAGTATTTTGGTAAGGATTAAATGTGTAGATTGCTTTGGGTAGTACAGACATTTTAATAATATTTGTTCTTCCAATCCATGAGCATGGAATGTTTTTCCATTACTTTGTATCCTGTTCTATTTCTTTCAAAAGAATTCTATAGTTTTCAGAGTACAGATCTTTTACCTCTTTGGTTAGGTTTATTTCTAGGTATCTTATGGTTTTTGGTGCAAATTTAAACGAGATTTATTACTTTATATACATATATAAAATTTATTTATTTATTGCTGTTTCATTATTGGTGTATAGAAATGCAACAGATTTCTGTACATTGATTTTATATTCTGTGACTTTGCTGAATTAATATATTAGTTCTAGCAATTTTGGGGTCAAGTCTTTCAGGTTTTCTACATAGAGTATCATGTTGTATGCAAATAGTGAAAGTTTGACTTCTTCCTTGCCAGTTTGGGTGCCTTTAATTTTTTTTTGTTGCCTGATTGTTGAGGCTAAGACTTCCAGTATTATGTTAAATAGTAAAGGTGAGAGTGGACATCCCTGTCTTGTTCCTGACCATGGAGGAAAAGTTCTCATTTTTTTCTCCATTGAAGATGATATTAGTTGTGGGTCTTTAATATATGGCCTTTATGATGTTGAGGTATATTGCATCTATCCCTACTTTATTGAGGGTTTTTATCAAAAATGCATGCTGTATTTTGTCAAATGCTTTTTCTGCATCTATGGATAGGATCATGGTTCTTATCCTTTCTTCTATTGATGTGGTATATCATGTTGATTGATTTGCAAATATTGAACCAGTGCTGCAGCCCAGGAATAAATTCCACTTGATGGTGGTGAATAATTCTTTTAATGTAGTGTTCGATTCAATTTTCTAGTATCTTGTTGAGAATTTTGCATCCATGTTCATCAAGGATATTGGCTTGTAATTCTCCTTTTTCATGCATCTTTGTCTGGTTTTGGAATCAGGGTAATGCTGGTCTTGTAGGAGTTTGGAAGTTTTCCTTCCATTTCTATTTTTTGGAACAGTTTGAGAAGAAGAAATATTAGCTCTTCTTTAAATGTCTGGTAGAATTTCCTTGGAAAGCCATCTGGCCCTGGACTTTTGTTGTTGGAAGATTTTGATTACTGATTCAATTGTTTTGCTGGTTATGGGTCGGTTCAAATTTTCTCTTTCTTCCTGTTTCAGATTTGGTAGTCTGTACGTTTCTAGAAATTTATTTATTTCTTCCAGATTGCCAGTTTGTTGGCATATAAATTTTCATAATATTCTCTTAAAATTGTTTGTATTTCTGTGGTGTTGGTTATGCTCTCTCCTTTTTAATTTGTGATTTTATTTATTTTGTGTTCTTTATCTTTTCTTTTTGATAAGTCTGGCCAGGAGCTTATCAATTTTATTAATTCTTTCAAAGAACCAGCTCAGTTTCGTTGATCTGTTCTGTTTTGTTGTTGTTGTTGTTGTTGTTTGTTTCTATATCATTTATTTCAGCTTTAATCTTTATTATTTCCCTTCTTCTGCTGACTCTAGGCTTTATTTGCTGTTTCTTTCCTAGCTCCTTTAGGTGTAAGGTTAGGTTGTGTATTTGAGACTTCTCTTGCTTCTTGATGTAAGCCTCTATTGTAATATACTTCCCTCTTAGGACTGCCTTTGTTGTATCCCCAAGGTTTTGGACTGTTATGTTTTCATTTTCATGTGCTTCCATGTAGTTTTTAATTTCTTCTTTAATTTCCTGATTAACCCATTCATTCTTTAGTAGGATATTCTTTAACCTCCATGTATTTGTGGTCTTTCCAAATATTTTCTTGTGGTTGACTTCAAGTTTCATCACATTGTGTTCTGAAAATATGCATCGTATGACCTCAATCTTTTTATACTTGTTGAGGGCTGATTTGTGACTCAGTATATGATCTATTCTGGACAATGTTCCATGTGCAGTGGGAAAAAAATGTGTATTCTGTTGCTTTAGGATGAAATGTTCTGAATATATCTGTTGAGTTCATCTGGTCCAATGTGTCATTCAAAGCCATCGTTTCTTTGTTGATTTTCTGCTTAGATGATCTGTCCAGTGCTGTGAGTGGGGTGTTAAAGTCCCCTATTATTATTGTATTATTATCAATGAGATTCTTTATGTTTGTTACTGATTTATATATTTGGGTACTTCATGTTGGGGGCATAAATATTTACAACTGTTAGATCTTCTTGATGGATAGATCCCTTAATTATGATATAAAGTCCTTCTTCATCTCTTGTTATGGTCTTTGGTTTAAAATCTAGCTTGTCTGGGGCGCCTGGGTGGCACAGTCGGTTAAGCGTCCGACTTCAGCCAGGTCACGATCTTGCGGTCCGTGAGTTCGAGCCCCGCGTCGGGCTCTGGGCTGATGGCTCAGAGCCTGGAGCCTGTTTCCGATTCTGTGTCTCCCTCTCTCTCTGCCCCTTGCCCATTCATGCTCTGTCTCTCTCTGTCCCAAAAATAAATAAAAAACGTTGAATAAAATCTAGCTTGTCTGATATAAGTATAGCTACTCTGGCTTTCTTTTGATGTCCATGCCTGATAGATGGTTCTCCATCCCCTCACTTTCAATCTACAGAGGGTCTTGAGGTCTAAAATGAATCTCTTATAGGTAGCATATAGATAGGACTTTCTTTTTTTTTTAATCCATTCTGATACCCTATGTCTTTTGACTGGAGCATTTAGTACATTTACATTCAGAGTGATTATTGAAATATATGAGTTTAATGCCATTATGTTACCTGTAAAGTTGGTGTTTCTGGTGGTGTTCTCTGTTCCTTTCTAGTTTTTGTTGCTTTTGGTCTTTTGTCCCCACTCAAAGAGTCCCCCTTAATATTTCTTGAAGGGCTGGTTTAATGGTCACAAACTCCTTTAGTTTTTGTTTGTCTGGGAGATTCTTTATATTTCCTTCTATTCTGAATGACAGCTTTTCTGGATAAAGTATTCTTGGCTGCATATTTTTCCCATTCAGCACATTGAATATATCCTGCCATTCCCTTCTGGCCTGACAAGTTTCTATTGACAGATCTGCTGCAAATCTGATTTGTCTTCCCTTGTAGGTTAAGGACATTTTTTGCCTTGTTGCTTTCATGATTCTTTCCTTGTCTGTATATTTTGTGAAATTGATTATGATATGTCTTGGTGATGGCCAGCTTTTGTTGAATTTAATAGGAGTTCTTTGTGCTTCTTGGATTTTGATGTCTGTTTCCTTCCTCAGATTAGTTTTCAGCTATAATTTGCTTAAATAAACCTTCTGTCCCTTTTTCTCTCTTCATCTTCTGGGACTCCTATGATATGAATGTTATTATGCTTTAAGGAGTCATTGAGTTCTCTAAGTCTACATTTGTGACCCAATACATTTCCTTCCCTCGTCTTTTCAGCTTCATTATTGTCCATAACTTTATCTTCTATATCCCTGATTCATTCCTCAGTTTCATCTATCCTCACTGTCATGGCACCATTTGGGTTTGTATCCCAGTTATAGCATTTTAAATTTCAGCCTGACTAGTTTTTAGTTCTTTTATCTCTGCCATAAGGGATTCTCTAGTGTCTCCCATTCTTTTGTCAAGCCCAGCTGCTTCATTTATAATTATTGTTTTAAATTCTAATTCAGACATCTTACTTATATGTATATTGATTAAATCCCTTCTTCATATTCTTTCTTTTGGGGTGAATTCCTCCATCTTGTCATTTTGTCCAGAAAAAAAAAAGGAAACTGGATCCCAGGTGTGTTTTGGTCTGTCTGTTAAAAGAAGCTAGATCCAGGGGCGCCTGGGTGGCTCAGTTGGTTGAGTGTCTGACTTCGGCTCAGGTCATGATCTCATGGTTCGTGGGTTCGAGCCCCATGTTGGGCTCTGTACTGACAGCTTGCTCACAGCCTGGAGCTCACTTCGGCTTCTGTGTCTCCTTCTCTCTCTGCCCCTCCCCTGCTTGCACTCTGTCTCTCTCTGTCTTTCAAAAATATATAAATGCTTAAAAAATTTTTTTAAAGAAGCTAAATCCAGAAAATAAAAAAGTAAAATTAAAAATTAATATATATATATATATATATCTATATTAAAAAATAGGTGGCTCAGTTGGTTGAGTGTCTGACTCTTGACTTCAGCTCAGGTTACCATCTCATGGTTCATGAGTTCAAGTCCTGCATCTGGCTCTGTGCTGACAGTGTGGAGCCTGTTTAGGATGCTCTCTCTTCCTCTCTCTCTGCCCCTCCCCTGCTTGCTCTCTCTCTCTCAAAATAAATAAACTTTAAGTTTAAAAGCAAACTTTTAGTTTAATAGTTTAATTTAAAAGTTTAAAAATAAGAGAAACAATAAAACTCTATTTTTTAAAAAAAATTTTTTTCAACGTTTTTTATTTATTTTTGGAACAGAGAGAGACAGAGCATGAACGGGGGAGGGGCAGAGAGAGAGGGAGACACAGAATCGGAAACAGGCTCCAGGCTCTGAGCCATCAGCCCAGAACCTGACGCGGGGCTCGAACTCACGGACCGCGAGATCGTGACCTGGCTGAAGTCGGACGCTTAACCGACTGCGCCACCCAGGCGCCCCGTAAAACTCTATTTTAAAAAAAAGAAGGAAAGCTAGATCCTAGATGTGTTTTGGTCTGCTTGTTAAAAGAGGATAGATCCAAAAAATAAAAATAAATTACAAAATAAGAAATAGAAAAATTAAAATTAAAATTAAAAGTATATATATGTATATGTATATATGTACACATATGTATATACATGTGTATATATGTACACATATATGTATATACATGCACACACATATGTGTACATGCATGTACACATGTACATATGTACATATGTATATATGTACATATGTATGTGTGTGTGTGTGCATATATATAGGGGCACTTGGGTGGCTCTGTTGGAAGTATCGGACTTCAGCTCAGGTCATGATCTCATGGTTCATGAGTTCAAGCCCCATATCAGGCTCCCTGCTGACAGCACAGAGCCTACTTCAGATCCTCTGTCTCCCTCTCTCTCTCTCTCTTTCTCTGCCCCTCCCCCACTTGCTCTTTCCCTCTCAAAAATAAATAAACATTAAAAAAATTTTAATGATCAAATAAAAATAAAAAGGAAGCTAGATCCATCCAATTTCAGCTCAGGTCATGATCTCATAGTTCATGAGTTTGAGCCCCAATCAGGCTCTGTGCTGACAGTTCAGAGCCTGGAGACTGCATCAGATTCTTTGTCTCTCTCTCTCTCTCTCTGCCCCTCCCCTGCTCACGCTCTGTCTCTCTCTCAAAAAAAAATAAATATTAAAAAGAAAAATTTTTTAAAAAGGAAGCTAGATCCTATTTCTCCTAGAAATGAAGCTTTGCAACACTCTATGATCAGTAGACTTGGGGCCCTGGAGCGGTTTGTGCTGGTTTTCTGGGGTGAGGCCTGTTGTGCACATTCTCAGGTGGACTTGCCCTAGTGGAGAAGAGCCTGCAGTGTGCAGGGAGGCGGGGCTTGGTGTAAGCAGCACCAGCCTCCACTAGGTGGCACTGTTTTGCTCTCTGAAGTCAGTCAGTGCTGATGGGTGAGGTGAAAACGGTGTGGCTCCACTTGATCATCCCCAGAGCTGAGACCTCACACTGGCCACCCTTCAGGAAGCCCTCACAGAAGAGCAAACAATCACTTCTGTGTCCCTGGACTTCATCAGATCCTTCCTTCATCCTGTCTACCTCTGAGCTGTCTGCCTGCCAGGCAGCACAGCACTCCTAGGCTTTATCTCAGGTGATGGCTGGGTTCTAAAACTCCAGATTTTAGAGATCCCCACAGTGCAGTCCCATACCAATCCCCTGAGGGAGGGTCTTGCTGCGCTGGATCCATCCACCAGTTCGTCCCAGAAATCGGCTGCACACATGCGAGTTTAAGGCAAAGCACAGCAGAAAGCCAGCACCAAGGCTCACTGCCCTCAGCCAGCGCCCCCATTCCTATGCTACCATACAGGGCAGCTCAAAGGTACCAGCTCAATCCTTCGCCCCCAGAGAGGTCATGCTGTCTCTCCCGAATGAACTCCAAGCGGGGGAATGCCTCTTCCTGTGCAACCCAGGGGATCCTCAGACCATGCTGCCCACTCAGGGTTTCTGCCCTCCTCCACCAGGGCACTGCCAAGCCCACCGGGCACAACGCTGGCGATGGCGCAAACTTTCACAACTTCAGACTCTGTGCTCTGCTGTGTTTTTTTTTTTTAATGTTTGTTTGTTTGTTTGTTTGTTTAGAGAGAATGTCAGCAGGGGAGGGGCAGAGAGAGAGGGAGAGAGAGAGAATCCCAAACAGGCTCTGCACTGTCAGTGCAGAGTGCAAAGTGGGGCTCAATTCTGACTAGGCTACTAGATAGATTTTCCTCTGCAGACTTTCTGTCTATATCACCTGGGAAAATATTTGGAAAAAAATGACCCTAAAGCTAGAGTCGTGGAGCCACCTGGGCCCTGGTTTGTTACACATTTGAGGAATTCAAGGGGATAACAACACACCTGTCCCTCACAGTCCACCCTCAACCTCCCCTAACTGGTCCCTTGAACTTAGCCTGCTCCTTTCCTGGTTCTTTTGGCATCCTGAGAACTGGGATGTGTTTGGAGCTTCGTGACTTGGTGTCCCTAAGACCAACATGCCAGATTCAAGCCAGGGGTACCAGTGATTTTATCAGTAGGAAGCTAGAAGAAGCTGGAAGAGCCAGCTTCCTGTAGGAAGCTTCCTGTAGGAAGTGTAGACTTCCTCCTCTCCCCCTAAATAAATTGTGCTCATGTTCATTTAGTCCTCATTGCCTAATAATTACAATTCATGCCTATCTGATTACAGTTTTGAAAAACTGGAAGGAATATACATTAAGCAAAAGGCCCTTTAAGAAAAGGGCCCAGAGGATGCCCCCTCTTGTCTGCTCTTCAGGGAGGCAGTGGGTGGAAGAAGATGTGGTGGGGAGGGCAGATCTCCTCAAGAGAGTGAAAAAAGTTACTGTACAGAGGAAACACGAGAAAACCAAGACAAAGTGGAGTTAGCATCCACAATAGAGATGCAGCCAGGCAGAAAAAGTAACCACACTCTGCAGGGCTCCTGAGAGGGGTCAAAGTGTCATGGGAACTGACCAGCACACAACTGCAGGGAGTCCACAGGGGAAGCCCTGAAGGGAACACCACAAAGGGGCAGCATTAACACTTCCTTGATGGCTACAGGAGGGCTGGGAAATGTCCTTTCCCAAACATTCTGAAGAAGAAAAACATGAATCTAAGTGAAGATGGCTTTAGGTGCTGTCCCTTAATCTTTTTTTTCTTTTGGTCCCTTATTCTTTTGCTTAGATTGTTGGAAGAGTTTAGAATTTTCCTTTTTGCTTTTCAATTCTTTCACTTTGGATTTGACATTAACCAAGCACCTAGTGTGTACCCCAGCTTGGTGCTGGGGACATAGAGGAGAGGAACCTCAAGGCTCTTAAAATCCAACAGGGGAGACAGACATGTAAAGGAATATGCATAATTACAGAAGTTTGTACATCCCAGAGAATGCTCACTTCTATGAGGGAAGGAGCGTGGATGGGAGGAGACAGAACTGTCCTTGGGAACAAGACAAGGTTGCACAGACAAGGCATGTCTAAGCAGAGTTTTGAAAGCTGAATCGGAGTTTGTAAAGTGGAATTGGGAGGAAGGTGGAGAGGAGAACATGCCAAAGAAAACAGGTATAGAGGAATGGAACACGAAAAGGCTTCTATCACTAACATGACAAAGGATTTGAGGTAAGATATTTACCTTCCTGACTCTAAGTTCCACTTGAATTAAAAGAAATAGTGACACCTATGTAGCAAATTCAATTACTGGATTATGAATCATTTTTCAAGAACACAATGATACCCTCACACCCAAAAGGTAAATGCTACCAAAACTCAGGTGAAATGCATTCTTGGAAAAGGCACTTAGAAAAGTTTATACCAATATTGATTCTGGTTTTGGTTACATGGAGTCCCATTCATTCTGACTTCTGACTTTCACACCCGTCTGTAACTAGATTTTTTTTTAAGTTTTATTAAAACTTTGTTTTAAATTTGAGAGAGAGCAAGAGAGAGAGCTTGAGTGGGGGAGGGGCAGAGAGAGAGGGAAAGAATCCCAGGCAGGCTCCGTGCTGTCAGTGCAGAGCCCAGTATGTGGCTTAATCCCACAAACTGTGACGTTATGACATGAGCCCAGATCAAGAGTCAGACACTTAACCAACTGAGCCACCCAGGTGCCCAGGTGCCCCCCATAAATAGTTTTTTTATAGAACCAGACAAGCAGAGCCAGGGGACTATATCAAAAGCACAATAGAAGAAAATGAGACAACCCAATAACCTGAGGGGGAAAAAAGTCATTCATGGACTCCTAATAGACAACAGGCCAAATGACTATCAGGAAGAGAAAAGCAAACCTTCCAAAATTTCAAAATAATTCCTTGGTCATTTACATCCAGTATGAACCTAGACTTCAATGAGACATGTGATTTTACAACAAATGGGAACATCATCTGCATAACAGTATTTTGGTATTAAATTATTTAATATAACTATGAAATACATTCCTGCAAAAACCATCCCACATAGTATTGCTAGAATCCAGCAGCTAACATTGACCCAACCCTTCATGATGTCACTTCTTTGCTCAAAAGCTGTTTAACTATCCTCTGCTCAGTAAAAGGTGATGTTGAAATGTCCCTAACCTTATATTCAAGGACTTTCACAATTGGGATCCATCCTGCCCTGCCGCTTCCAGCCTTTTATAAAAAATTTATATGTAATTGACATTTAATGTTAGTTACTGCCAATCTTACTTACAATTTCTCTGCAGAAATGCACTTCTTTGGTAAAATTACTTTCTGTGTCCCCAATACATGCCATACCATGTGACTGCTGACACATATAATAATATGTTTCATATGAAATATAAATAAAACATATATATATGTTTATATATAAAGCATATATATAAACATATATACAAACATATATATAAATAAAACACATATATATGTTTCTATATAAAACATACATATATAAAACATATAATAATATGTTTTATAATAATGATATTCTCTGGCTAAAATAAAAAACATAAGAAATAAATGTTGGCGGGGCACCTGGGTGGCTCAGTCACTTGAGCATCTGACTTTGGCTCAGGTCATGATCCCACAGTTCATGGGTTCAGGCCCTGCGTTGGGCTCTGTGCTGACAGCTCAGAGCCTAGAGCCTGCTTTGGATTCCATATCTCCTTCTCTCTCTCTGTCCCTCCCCAAATAAATAAATAAACATTTTTTAAAAAGAAGAAATAAGTGTTGGCAAAGATGTGGAGAAAAGGAGCCCTCAAACACTGTTGGTGGGAATGCAAACCGGTGCATCCACTGCAGAAAAGAGTATGGAGGTTCCTCAAAAAATTAAAAACAGGATTACCATATGACCCACTAATTCTACTACAGGGTATCTACCCAAAGAATATGAAGACACTAATTTGAAAAGATACATGCACCCCTATGTTTATTGCAGCATTGCTTATAATAGCCAAATTATGGAAGCAACCCAAGTGTCCATAGATAGATGAATGGATTAAGAAGAGGTCACACACACACACACACACACACACACACACACACACACACACAGGAATATTACTCAGCCATAAAAAGGAAGGAAATCTTGTCATTTGCAATAACATGGATGGATCTAGAGGGCATAATGTTAAGTGAAATAAGTCAGAGAAAGACAAATACTATATGATTTCACTAATATGTGGAATTTAAGAAACAAACAAGTGAACAAATAAAAGAAGAGACAAACAGGAAAACAGACTATTAACTACAGAGAACAAACTAACAGTTACCAGAGGAGAGGTAAGTGAGGGCATGGGTGAAATAGGTGGAGAATTAAGAGCACACTTACCGTGATGAGAACTAAGTAATGTATAGAGTTGTTGAATCACTATATTGTATACCTGAAACTAATATAATACTGTATGTTAATTATACTGGAAAAAAATAAAAGAACAATATTCTCACCTTCCCACTCTCATACCTGACTAGGCCACTAGATGTATTATCCTTTACAGACCCCTAGAAGAAATTATCTTTTTTTATGTTAATACAAATAATGTTTTTTTAAGTTTATTCATTTATTTTGAGAGAGAGAGAGAGAGAGAGAGAGAGCAGGGGAGGGGAGGGGAGGAGCAGAGAGGGAGAGCGGGAGAGAGGAAGAGAGAGAGAATCTGTGCTGTCAACGCAGAGCCTGACATGGGGCTCAAACCCACGAACTGTGAGATCATGACCTGAAGTCAGACACTTAACCAACTGAGCCACGTAGATGCTCCAAAATAATGTTTGTTTGTTTTTTTAAGGCAGTGCAAGTTTCTCAACATTATTTAGGAAATGTCAGTAATTACAATGGTTTGGTATTGTGTACTGAAGATCATAGTAAGAATATGTACACTGAGTCATATCCACTTACACTCTACCCTTTAAAGTGTATTTTGTGAACTGAGAACAAACTGAGGGTTGATGGGGGGTGGGAGGGAGGGGAGGGTGGGTGATGGGTATTGAGGAGGGCACCTTTTGGGATGAGCACTGGGTGTTGTATGGAAACCAATTTGACAATAAATTTCATATATTGAAAAAAAATAAAGTGTATTTTTTGGGATTTAGATTATCTTTAAACTGACTACACAATATAATAAACTATTAAATTGAGTGCCAATGTTTAAGAAATGACCACTGTACTTGAGGTAGAAAAGCACTTGAATCTGTGATGAGAGTTTTTTTTAATTACTAAAAAATATTTTTTTAGAGAGAGAGAGTGCAAGTGGGAGAGAGTGGCAGAGGGAGAGAGATACTCTTTTTTTTAATGCTTATTTTTTAGAGAGAGAGAGTGCAAGTGGGGGAGAGTGGCAGAGGGAGAGAGAGAGACTCTTTTTTTTAATGCTTATTTTTAAGAGAGAGAGAGACAGAGTGCAAGTGGGGGTAGGGGCAAAGAGAGAGATGGAGACACAGAATCTGAAGCAGGCTCCAGGCTCTGAACTGTCAGCACAGAGTCCAACGCGGGGTCAAACTCACGAGCCGTGAGATCATGACCCGAGCTGAAGTCAGACACTTAACCGACTGAGCTACCCAGGTGTCCTGAGAGAGAGATAATCTTAAGCAGGCTCCACTTGGAACCCAGTGTGGGGCTTGATCCTACAACCCTGGGATCATGACCTGAGCCAAAATCAAAATTGGACACTCAACTAACTGAGCCACCCAGGAGCCCCGAGCTTATTTTTTATTGTAGTTTCACGCACCTTGTTGAATTCAACAAGTTCAACCTTGTGGTTGAATTCATTTCATCACATTATTTAGTTATGGGGAACTTTGCACTTGTTGTGCACAAAGCAGAAAGTCCCTTTATAAAGCTTGAACAAAGGTTCATTCATTCATTCCTTTTGCAAGTTTCACAGCACTCTCAGTGTGCCAGGCACTATGCTAGGTGCTAGGTATACACAGATAAGAGGTGATCATGTTCTAAAGGAGATCCCCAACATTAGCTGGGGAGATAGAGCTAAGGCTTGTGACAGAGCTATGCTCAAGAGATTCTGTATCAATGATCCAATGGCACCATAATGCTGAGTAACAACCAACCATAAAACTTGAGCAATATAGGACAATAACTGTTTATTTCTCATACATCTGGGGTGGTTGCCTAAGCAGTTCTGCTGATCTTGGTTGGGCACCCTGGAGTACATGGCTGCTGTTGGCTGATCTAGGATGCTCTCATCAGAATGATTCATCTCTGCTCATGTGTCTCTCATTATCCAACAGGCATGTTCTAATGGCTTAGACACAAGAAGAAGTGCAAGCCCAACTACACAAGTGATTCTTTAATTTCTGCTTAAAAACCTCCCATTAGTCAAAGCAAGTTGCATGGGTGAGACTAGAATCAGAGTTATATGACACAGGGCATGGATACAGACAGGAGAACTGGGGTCAGTACTGCAATCTATTACAGGCTCTGAACACATGGACTAGGGACATCTAACAGCCTAAAGAGATAGGAATGGTTTCCCTCAGAAGGGATAGTGACTTGAGTTGAATCTTTTTTTTTTTTTAATTTTTTTAATGTTTAGTTTTGATAAAGAGAGAGAGAGACAGAGTGTGAGTGGGGTAGGGGCAGAGAGAAAGGGAGACACAGAACTCAAAGTGGGCTCCAGGCTCCATGCTGTCAGCACAGAACCCAACGCGGGGCTCAGCCTGAACTCAGAAACTGTAAGATCATGACCCAAGCCGAAGTTGGACGCTTAACCAACTGAGCCACCCAGGTGCCCCTTGAGTTGAATCTTGAAAGAGAATGGAAGTTAGCTAGATTATACAGAAGGGACGGTATGTTCAGCAGAGCAACCCACACGAGCTAAGAATTTCAGAGATTATTAAGTACTTCTACGTGTTTGCTCCATAGGATGTATATACCCTTTATCTCTTTTCCTCATTTCCTATTTGGAATTTAGATGTGAGTCCTAGATGTATAGCAGCCTTCTTTTTAGCATGACACAATAATCATCAGATTGAAGGTCTACAGAAAGATCGCACCTAACAGCATCACTGAGCCACTGAAATGGCCTCGTCAATGGGTCAGCACCCAAGAACTCCTGCAAAATACCCTGGAGAACTACCCTGCTGCTTAGTGCTGCAAGCACCATTATGTCCCTTTCTTCCTTCAATGAAAACTCCAGTTCCTTCAGTCAAGCTGACTCCAGATGCTTTGCATCAATTGCAAAAGTGGTGACACTATTTCTCTCCAGGATGAAGTTTCTAAATTTCTGGAGTTTCAAGTGCTCTGGAAAAGACAGAACCCTTATCCTGGCCTCCACATCATCACTGCCAAACATCAACAGATGCACCTTGGACTCTCATGGCAGGTCCTTCCTCAGTATTCAGTTTGACCACCACTGTCCTCCTTGAGACCACTGTTACCTGTTATCATGATTCCCTTTATCAGGGTTTAGGCCAGTCACGCAAGGAGCCCAGGATCCTAGGTTGTTCCTTATCCCTTGCATTTCATCCCCAATGGCCTTGTACATCTGACCCCATTTCCCAGATCCCCCACCTCCTGAAACCCTCAGCAATTCATTGTCAGAAGTGGCAAAATCCCTCTTTTTTCAAGGTCTCTGAATTTTTTCTCCACTTTTTTGCTCTAAAGGGACACTGCTTCCTCTGCTTCTCAAGCTGTGGCTCTTTTTCTCCCACCTCCCACAGTGGAATAATTGGTGTCCTTCATTATTCTTTAATATTCCTCATTGCTGCTTCCAGACTGTTCTGCTTCCCCCCTTCCTAGCAACTGCCCAGCTTTGATTCTGACATTAACCAGGCTATGCTACCCTCATTGCAGCCATATGGCCAGTCTCACTTTTTGACTCAGCTCCTACACAATCTCAACATCCTTAAAGACGATCCTTCTAAAATACTAACTTCTGGGATACCTGGGTGGCTCAGTCAGTTAAGCATCTGGCTCTTGACTTCAGCTCAGGTCATGATCTCATGGTTCGTGAGTTCAAGCCCCACATCAGTCTATGTGCTGACAGTGTAGAGCCTACTTGGGATGCTCTCTCTCTTCCCCACCTCCATTCATGCTCTCTTTCTCAAAATAAATAAATACACTTTAAAAATAAATAAATAAAATACTAACTTCCCAAATCCTTGACCTCCTCTGGTCAAAAAAGCCTGTCGCCCTCCTTAGCTTAGTTATTCCCCTCAAGCCCTTGTTTCACCTCTTATCCTGCTTAGATTCCATGGCCCTTTATTACAATCACTCTTTTGAATTCACCCTTGGTTCCCTTTCCCCTCTCTCATTTCGTTACACTCTTCTGACAGCACACAAGCCTTAATTAAATCTAACTCTCCACTTATGTCTACACAAGTGCAACAGCTGAACATGGCTGGGACATTCACACACCTATGCTACTGCTCCCACTTTAAGTTCATGACCACGCACCTCACAAAGGCCATCAATCCTACTTACATTACCCCAGCATACCCATCCTCATAAAGGGTAATTCCATACCTTCTCTCTCTTCAAAATTTCCACAACTTTTTCCCTATCTTCAGACTCAGATGTCAACCTTGTTAACTAGTTCACTGAGAAAATAAAAACGGTAAGAAGAAAATCGTCACAAACTCCCAGAACATCATTTCCCTACCTACCTGCATCTGGGCTCATATAGTCTACATCCCTCCTATTAATAAGGATGAACTCTATGTGCTTCTAACTTGGGACAACTCTCCACTTGTGTCCACCTTATTCCATCACTCTAACCATTCTCCTCTCTGTAAATAAACAAGCTGTAATTACTCCCATCTTAAAATTAAAAAAACCAACAAACTGTCTTTTGACCTCACTTCCAACTACTGTCCCATTTCTCATCTCCATCAGACAGTGATAGCTGGTTATCTTCCCTACTTCCAATTCCTTTCCTCCCAACAGATTTTCAAGCTTATGACTCTATAGAATGTCTTCCTGTCAACGTCATTAATAACATCTTGCTATATCCAGTTGTAAATAACCAGTCTCTATCTTTCTTAATCTTTCTGAAGGTTTTATCACAACTGATTACTCCTTTCTCCTTGAAATACTTTTTCCTCCTTGCTTCCAGGACACCACATCCCCTTGTTTTCCTCCTAACTTGCTAGTGACTGCTTCTCCTGGTTTCCTTTGTTCTCTTCTCTATCTCCCACTCTTCCAGATGTTCTCCTCCAGTCTCTTGGCTCTACATACCATCTCTATCTTGATGATTCTCAAATGTGTGTCTCCAGACTGGACCTCGCCTTTGAACTCCAGGCTGTATATTCACCTGCCTACTCCAACATTCCCACTTAGGTGCCCAAAAGACATCTTGAAATGGACACATCTCAAATAAAAACTCCTGATTTCCACCCCTAAACCTAATTCTTCCCATTTTTGAAAATGGCAACCATATCCTTGAGTTGGCCCAGACTCCCTCTCTTACTCTTATCCCCAAATCTGATCCATCAGTGAATTATTTGACTACCTTTAAAATATATGTTTTAATAGATACTGTGGAATCCACTACCTTCACTGCTACTACCCTGATCCAGGCCACTGGTCTCTTGCCTAGCTTCCTAGCTGATCTCCCATCTTCTGCCCTTAACTGTTTATTCCCCTCACTGTATTCCAAATGATCCTTTTAGAATATAAGTCATTCCCAAATTCATACCCTCCAGTAGCTTCCCATTTCATCCCAAGTGGGAGTCAAACTCCCACTAATAAAGACAAACACTCAACTTCCTTGTTTACTCCCCTATTACTCACTCTGATTAGTCACACTGTTTTTCTTGTGATTCCTAGCTTAGTACCATTGCACTTGCCTGTTTTCTTTGCTTGGAATGGTCTTTCCTGAAATATTTTGTTTGATTTTCCCCCTCAACTCCTTCAAGTCCTCGCCAAAATGTTACTTTCTCTGATCCCACAATTTAAAATTGGAATAACCCCCACACATGTCACAATCTCTCTCTTCTTTTCTTATTTTTCTTCATATCACTTATTGCAATCTGATAAACTACACATTTTATTTACATGCTTGTCCCCATCCAGTAGAATGCAAGCTCCACAAAGGCAGGGATTTTTCTCTTTTGTTCACTGCTACTTTTAGGGCCTACAGAAAATCCTGGTGTGTAATAAGCAACCAACAAATATTTTTGGAATTTATTGCATAAAGAAGATTATGATGGAGAGTAGAGAGACACCCACTCTTAAAAGGTGCTTAATGGCATGCCAAAAAATTTTCACCTTGTCTATAATGAGCTCAATTGCAGTTTTTCATCAGAGAAGTGACTGGGATTAGATCCATAAAATGAAAGCTCACTCTAGCTGTAGGGTGGAGGAGGTAGACTGGAGCGGGTAGGATTGAGGTTGAGGGAAGAGTTAAAGGGCTTTTGGTGGAAATTCAGGCCAGAAAAAATGAGAGCCTGAGCAAATACAGTGTCTGTGGACAAAAAGAAAAGGGAAGCAAATGTGAGTTATATAGGGGTAGAACAGACAGACCTGGTGATCAGTGTGATACATGGGGTTGGAACCCACCAGAAAACACCTCTTTATTCTCCCCAGATTTCATCCCCAGAAACTCCTTGACTAGGTCATCATGGATCACCTATGTCAATCTGTGAAGATCTTTTGAAAGCCTGGAGGTAGAATTCTCAGATCATATTCTGGCCCAATTCCAGATAAGGCATGCACTGTCCAATAATGACAAACTCTTGAACCACCAACAGCATATAAAATTGAGCTTTATGAGGAACTCCTCTTTATTCCCCATTTTCTCACCCTCTCTGTCCTATTAAGGGGCCTCAAGAAAGTAAGCATCAACAAGAAACTTAATGCCATGTTTACCTTTTCCCTCATCCTGACCTACCCTAACCCAACTTGTTCTCCTACTATTGAAACGAATACTTTCAAACACAGAGATAAGGGCCAAGGGAATCCCCAGCCAGGTGTCCACCCCCAGGGCCCAGCTCACGGAAGCAGGTTCTACTGAAGGCATTGTCCATTTGATAATAGGATTTATAGCAATCAAAATTCCCTTCCTGGCACACTTTTTCAGAAGGTGTTGGTTCCCTAGGATGCTGAGGTCCAACCTCTGTAGCCTGCAGATGTTTAGCCAGCAGAAAGTTCTAGTCCTCCAGAATCTATTCTCTAAATCCAGCCAATACCCTCACCAGTCCTGATGCTAGGCTTTGGTAAGTAACATAGGGCTGATGACCAATGCAGGGAGTATAATGTCACTCAAGTTTCAGGTCTTGACATTCATATTGCAGACTGAGGCATACTGAGAAAAAGCACAGAATTCTGGAGCCCTCATGTGAAAATGCACTCAAGGAAAGCCTGCTATTCTTTTAACATGACAGTGAACAGGAAAGACATGTAGCCAACTACAGCAGTGAAGAAACTCCAATCCTAGTACACAGGGAGTGACGGTCTGGGTAAAGATAGGGATGAATAGTATAACCAGTGGAAAGATTCTTCCTGACTTCTGAGAAAATCAGACTCTGGCTCAGTGGCTGACTCTTTACCATTTGAGTGGGTCCCCAGACTATAAAGATGGCAAAAGTCCAAGGGATGGAGGGATGGATGGACACAAAGCTCTGCTGAACAGAGGGCCCTGGGAGACAACTCTTGAAATCATGCTTTGAGAAACACCTAAAGTACACACAACCTTTTGTCAGGATTCTTAAGGTAATTGGATATTGCAAGTTGATATAATTTTGTGTTTATATGATGATCAAATGTACATTTTTCTAGACAGATGGTATTTATCTTTCATCAGATTTTCTGACACTCAAAAAGAAAGAGAGTCAATCCATACAACCTTAACTGAATTTTCTAATATGGTCCATTTGCCACATTTCAAGTGTTCTGTGGTCTCATGTGGTAGTGGCTGCTGTGTTAGTGCACACACATAAAATTTCTTTGTCACAGAAAGTTCTATGGATGGTGCTGACTTACAGAAATGGTGTTTTTCTCTATAAAAGTTCTGTAAGAAGGCTTGGATATCAGATACCCACATTCAAATTTCTTTTGGTGCTGTGGAACACCACAGATATGCTTAGAAGATGCATATCTGAACATGCTGACTACCACCAGATGCTAGTAACCAAATGAGGCTTTTCTTTAGCTGGTTGGCATTCTACCAGCACAAATTGCTATCAAGAAAAAGATGGTGGGTGATATGAATTATTGAATGCCCTCATTATATTTGGGAAGGCTTCAGAAAAGCATGAAAAGAACAGCAGAAAAGGCTGGATTAAAATTATCAGGGTTCATCATTGACAAAGACCTAGTTTCTCTCTTTTTTCCTTTTACATGAGGCTAGTAGAATCCCCCACAAGGTCTTCAAGGACTGAGGATTACATGGTGATATAGGGAATTTGGGCAGTTCTTTCCTCTTTATGAAGATTAAATTTCTATTCCTATAACTGTAGAAAGAGTTCTGCCCTGAATGAACTGTCAACTACTCTTAGGAGCACAGCAAAAGAGAATAGACTCAATAGTCCTGTCCATGATCATTCAGAGAGGCAGCATTGCCTGATGAGTAAGACTGGACTTTGATATCAGACCAGAGTTGAGATGTAGACTTTTCCCCTACAAACCATGCAATTGTGGATACACTGTTTAGCTTCTCCATGCCTCTATTCTGTTATCTGGAAAAACGGAACTTATCTCCCAAGGCCACAGCAAAGACAACAATACTATGATCCAAATAAGCATGAAGTGCAGGGTTTAGCTTGTAGCCAGCCCTGAACAAGCAGGAGCTTTTAGTCTCTTTCATAGTCTTCATGTTTCCTAATTCCTTACTGGGAATGCCCTCTGTTTTGGGTTTTGGATACCCTGGGTTTTTTATTACTGTGAACACCAATTTTTCTTTTCTTTTCTTTTTTTTTTTTTTTTTTTTTGAGAGAGAGAGAGAGGGAGGGAGAGGGAGAAAACAAGTGCAGGAGGGGCAGAGGCAGAAGGGCACAGAGGATCCAAAGTGGGCTCTGTACTGACAGCAGAAAGGCCGACACGGGGCTCAAACTCACAAACTGTGAGATCATGACTTGATCCGGATGGAGTAAGATGCTTAACTGAGCCAAGCAGACGCCCTGTGAATACCTATTTCTTAATGGCTGCTCCCAGCCGAGCCTTTCCAAAAATTCTTCCTGATTTATGAGTCACAAACTAAAGAGGCTAAGATCTGTGGTATTACATGTAAGGAAAGAGGTGGGGCAGCTACTTGTACTGAGAATTATGCCAGGTGTTTCATTAATTGTTAAGATCACCGTATCCATCACAGTGTTATATGTAATAGGGAAACTGGGAACAATCTAAAAGCCTGACAGAACACTGGAACATTGGCTTTGACAAATCATTTCAAAGTAATGTCTCCCATTAATATTTGTTTACATGCATAAATGATTATTACATTGTATGAGGTGGAAAAATCTGAGCCAAACACCCCTCTGTCCCAGCATCCCCTAGAGACACTTGTGTAAATGCATGCCAGGAGGCATGTTGAGAATATTCAGTTATATGGGAATGCAAGCTGGTGCAGCCACTCTGGAAAACAGTATGGAGGTTCCTCAAAAAACTAAAAATAGAACTACCCTACGACCCAGCAATTGCACTACTAGGCACTTATCCAAGGGATACAGGTGTGCTGTTTCGAAGGGACACATGCACCCCCATGTTTATAGCAGCACTATCCACAATAGCCAAAGTATGGAAACAGCCCAAATGTCCATCGATGGATGAATGGATAAAGAAGATGTGGTGTATATATACAATGGAGTATTACTCGACAATCAAAAAGAATGAAATCCTGCCATTTGCAACTACGTGGGTGGAACTGGAGGGGATTATGCTAAGTGAAATTAGTCAGTCAGAGAAAGACAAAAATCATATGACTTCACTCATATGAGGACTTTAAGAGACAAAACAGAGGAACATTAAGGGAAGGGAAACAAAAATAATATAAAAACAGGGAGGGGGACAAAACAGGAGACTCATAAATATGGAGAACAAACTGAGGGTTACTGGAGGGGTTGTGGGAAGCCGGGATGGGCTAAATGGGTAAGGGGCACTAAGGAATCTACTCCTGAAATCACTGTTGCACTACATGCTAACTAATTTGGATGTAAATTTAAAAAAAATTTTAAATAAAATTTTAAAAATTAATTAATTAATTAACATTTTGTAATACCAAAAAAAAAAAAAAAAAAAGAAGAAGAAGAAGAAATTCTATTTCTGTAACAGTTACAGGATGATTCAAATTATCTAACTTATGCTGGATGAACTGTATGTAGTACCTTATGCTTTTTAGGGAATAGTCCATTTTATGTAAGTTGTCAAACATATGTGTGAAGAGTTTTTCACAGTATTCTCTTTACCCTTTTAATGTCTTCAGGGTCTATAATCAAGTTCCCTGTTAAATTTTTGCTATTAGTAATTTGTGTTTTATCTCTTCTTTGTCAACCTTGCAAGAAGTTTATCAAATACATTGATCTTTATGAAGAAAAAAAAAAAAGAATATACAGTCATAGCTCCAAACTACAAACATTTCAGATGTCCATTAACAAGACCATGGACAAATAATGGTATATTCACACACAGAATGTTACAAGGATAATAAAAACAAATTTTTAAACTGTAACTCTATGAAACAACGTGATGAATTTTACAAGGATAATATGAAATGAAAACAGCAAAGTTCAAAACTGATTCTATTTACATAAAGGTCAAAACAGAGAAATTATAATTGTCTTGTTTAAGAGGATAAAGTACAAGGAAAAGCAAGGAACCACTTACCATGGCAGTTTAAGTAACTGAGTAACTAAGGTGGGGCGAGACTATGGGAGGCGGGGGACACTGAAACAGCTCTGACAAGGTCCTGGTTTTGTTTTGTTTTGAAGTGGTAGTTCCTATTTATATTACTTCTTAAATTGTACCTTCATGCCCTTATTATAATTTCATAATATAAAATGTTTTTCAATAAAGAAAAGGGAAAACAAGCACAAATCTATACTTTCCAATGTGATCTCAATTATAGAGATTTCTGCATGCATGGGGGAGAAAAGATCAACAGTGGTTTTCTCTGGGCAGCAAAATGTAAAGGGATCTATATTGTTTTCCTTAGAGATTTCGTATTTTTCAAATTTTTAATAATGAACAGTACTACTTTTATAATAAGAATAGGGGCGACCGGGTCACTCAATATGTTAAGCATCTGACTTCCCCCTCAGGTCTTGATCTCATGGTTCATGGGTGTGAGCCCCCGCCTCTGGCTCTGTGCTGACAGAGCCTGGAGCCTGCTTCAGATTCTGTCTCCCTTTCTCTCTGCCCCTCCCCCGCTCACACTGTGTCTCTCCCTCTCTCTCAAAAATAAATAAACATTAAAAAAAAAAAAAAGAATAAAAAGCAAAACTATCAACCGCTCAGTTCTGGCTCTTCAATTTACATCTCAGCATGGAATCACTTTGAGAAAGAAAAATTTCTCTTCTCCTTTCCAGGGAGAAATTGGGAGAGAGGGAGAGTCACACAGTTAAAATTCTACTACTACAGGTTGGTCATCTGTGTCAATGACGAGGCCTTGGGTAGCTCACTCAATGGAAATCAACAAAGATACTTCCTAGATTATCCTAGAACTCCTATAACTCCCTGCCTGTTCTTTCAAAGTCTAGAAAATGAGCCAGAAACTGAGCAAGAAGAAAGAGGTATTGGGATTAACTACCACTTTTTAACTCATCATTGTCATAACATTAATTAATGTTGCAGGCATTAATCCTACCCTAACATTCACAAGAATTCAATAAAGTAGATACATATTTGACACTGATATTCTAGGGCTCAGAGGGGTGGAAGGATTTAGCCAGATGTCTGAATGCATTTCAGTGGCATTTTGGCCATGGTTTACATTTACTTGAGTTTTCTCATCTATTGTTTACACTCACAAAAATCATGTAAAATAGTTCAGAGTAGTTGTGTGATTTGCCCAAGGACACACAGCTATCAAGAAGCTATAATTTTTAATAACTTGTTTCTTTTTGTCTTGAGGGGGTAATATTTTTCCTGTACCCCAACTAAATGCCAATATATCTATGTTCTCCCATACTTTTAGTTATGACATCTAGGAAATTATCTAATTATAATCTCCTGTAAGAAGCAATGAAGATGTTGAACATGACACAGAGGCTGCAAAAATGTTATGTCCCTAAATCCAGTGGAGTGAGCAGGCAGGTACAATCCAGAAATAGCATTCAAGTTTTCTCTTTTTTTTTTTGCAACAGAGATGAGATTAAGGTATAAGAGTAAGGTTTAAGATCTTGTGGGTTAGTAATTGTCTGATTCCCCTATCGACCTCATCTCTCAGGTCTCCAGGGTTCGCTCTTCTTTTTCTACTTTGCCCTAAGGGAGTTAACCTTCGCAGCTGCCTTCAAGGACCCTACTTTCCGGCTCCCAGTCCTGAGGAGAACACTTCCTCCTTGGCTTCTCCCGGCAAACCTCGAGCAGAATCTCCCAGCCCTTGAGTCTTCTCAGGGTTAAAGCTGCTAAATATCAAGGCTACCCAGGAGTGAGTGCTTTCTCAACACCGTCTTGGAAGGTGGGTCACTATTTTGGCAGAAGGGAGAGGGCAGTGGAATTCGTTCTGAGTAGGGACGGTTACGCAAAATGCAAGGAGGAAGAGGAAGCTGATAGGGGAATTGGTGAGTCAGAAGAGAAAAGGACGACTTGGCTAGCAGTGAGCCTCTCTAAAGCGGTGGAGAAGCCTAAGCCATTATCAAGGTAAGAAGAGAGTTTTCTCTGGATCACCTCCACAGCAGAGCCACTGTCCTGGGGCTCCTGGAGCGGAGTATCAGAAAACCTCCGACAGCTTTGCTGGGGATTTTAATGGCAATGGGAGAAGAGGGGGTTGTGGAGGGAGACTAAATCAGAATCACCTGGAAAATCTCCTCGAAAAAGCACAAGCTGCTTGCCAGCACCTTCCTCAACCCCACGCAGCTCCATTCCTGAAAGGATCTGGAAAAGCCTAGAATGCCAGTAGGGCTGTCCTGATAGATGTTTTGTAGATGGTCCCCTAATGCATCTAACTTGTTCAGATCCTGGCTTCTGAGCTCAAGTTTCTATACTTCCTGTGGCTTCTCTGATCAGGTGCTGGAGCGTGGCAGGCAGGAGGTTCAGAGAGCTGTAGATTTTCTCTAGCTCAAGTGAGGTGTGATGTGATAATTGAAAGCTCTCAGACCTGAGACTCAAAAGACCTGGGGTCTGATTCAGGTAGAGCTATTTCCACCATGGAATCAATCAATTAAAGTTCAGCTTACTTATTCTGAAAAATATGTGTGTGGCTTATCACTGTCCTGTATATCTAGTTGGATTGTTGACAAATGGGGTTTCAAAGTTGTGGAGTGCTACTATTCAGATGTAAAATAGGATTAAGTTAATAAGATTAAGTTATGAAGCCAGCACATCAGCCAGAGTAGAAGAGACTTGTGTCTTGTTTGGACTCAGACAAGTCTAGAACTTCTAGTTGGAATTGAAACACATTTATATGTGCCAAATAAAAATATCTTGCCCCATCTTCCTTACCCGGATCAATTAGGGCATCTCAAACAGGAAAAACTACTCTACAAATGTTCGTCATTCAGTCATCACTCAGTAGATGTTTCTTGAGTGCCTACTATGTCCGGACACTACTGTTGGCACTGGAGTCACAGCAATGGTGAGGACCCGGGTCCAGAACTCTTTGTACTTTAGTCTGGTTAGCGTTTGTTATTATAAGGTCACCTTGCCTAGGTGCTTACCTCCATGGTTTTCCTGGGTTTATGGCTATATGTGTGGATGCCACTTTCCCCAAGCCAGCTCTCATCTCTCGGTTTGTGAAAATATTTCATGCCATCTTTAATTTCGGGTTATGGGAGCATAATCTCACAGGGGAATCTAAGTTAGGAATGTGCCAATGGGTGGAATCCAGGGCTCTTAAATTGCCATCTGTTAATTTTTTCCTCAGAATTCTTCATTTTGTTTCTAAAAGGCTACACAGTACCCATTTGGGGGTTATCCACTATTCGGCCCTCTGGAATCAGGCTGAGGTCATCCACCCTGGCGCCTCATGGTCCCTGAGCCTGACATGGGTGCTCCCTCTTGGGGGACAGTGATGGTAGGATGTGATGAGGGTTTTCTCCTTTTTTTCTTCTTTGCCTGGGCTAGTTAGACAAGATAAGTAGTCTGAGTGGTCTCATGCCCTCCAATATAGTTTTTATTTCTTCTTTAAAAATTTTTTTTTGTGGGCGCAGCTGGGTGGCTCAGTTGATTGAGCATCCAACTTCTGCTCAGGTCATGATTTCACTGTTTGTAGGTTCAAGCCCCGCATCAGGCTCTGTGCTGACAGCTCAGAGCCTGGAGTCTGCTTCGGATTCTGTGTCTCCCTCTCTCTCTACCCCTCCCATCCTTGCTCTCTCTCTCTCTCTCTCTCAATCAAAAATAAAATAAAACATTAAAAAAATTTTAATTTTTTTAATGTTCATTTCTTTTTTTTTTTTTAATGTTTATTTATTTTTGAGACAGAGAAAGACAGAGTGTGAGCAGGGGAGGGGCAGAGAAAGAGGGAGACACAGAATCCAAAGCAGGTTCCAGGCTCTGAGCTGTCAGCACAGAGCCCGATGCAGGGCTTGAACCCACGGATTGTGAGATCACGACCTGAGCCGAAGTCGGATGCTTAACTGACTGAGCCACCCAGGTGCCCCATTAATGTTCATTTATTTTTGGTAAATTTGAGCAGGCCCTGTGCTGACAGCAGGGAGCCTGATGTGGGGCTCAAACACATGAACTGTGAGGTCATGATCTGAGCCAAAGTTGGAGGCTTAGCCACCCAGGCACCTCAGGTTTTATTCCTTATTAATAAATATTTTTAAAAAATAATGTTCATGAGGGGCACCTGGGTGGCTCCATCAGTTGGGTGTCTGACTCCCTCACGTCATGATCTTGTGATGATCTCGTGATTCGGTTCATGAGTTCGAGCCCCACATTGGGCTCTGAACTGTCAGCACCAAGTGTCTCCCTCTCTCTCTCTGCCCCTCCCCCACTCATGCTCTCTCTCTCAAAAATAAATAAACTTTTATTTTTTATTTTTTTTCAATATATGAAATTTATTGTCAAATTGGTTTCCATACAATGCCCAGTGCTCATCCCAAAATGTGCCCTCCTCAATAGCCATCACCCACCCTTCCCTCCCTCCCTCCCACCTCCCATCAACCCTCAGTTCTCAGTTTTTAAGAGTCTCTTCTTATGCTTTGGCTCTCTGCCACTCTAACCTCTTTTTTTTTTTTTTCTTCCCCTCCCCCATGGGTTTCTGTTAAGTTTCTCAGGATCCACATAAGAGTGAAAACATATGGTATCTGTCTTTCTCTGAATAAATTTTTAAAAATTAAAAAAAACCTAATGTTTATAATTTTTTTTCTAGTTTTCATTAATACACATTCAGTGTAGAAACTACTTTTTTTTGGAGTAAGGTTAACTGTACCATATTATCAAACCTATGCCTCTGACTTTCTTAATATCTTGCTCCATGTAATTGAGGTAGTATTGGTTCTGTGCTCAATACTCAATGGAATCACTTACACTTTATTTTATTATTTTTTGTATTTCACCTAAATTTCAGTAACTGATACTAAAGAGACATCTGTGTGCATTTTAAAGGACAAGTTTCTTTCTCTCAGTGAATCCCACTCAGTTATCTGCTTTCCAGCAATGACTATGCCTCACCCCATATGCAACTATTATTTATTCAACAAGTGTTTAAAGAGCCTTAAGCAGTTATAAGTTTGATGTACCTGTAAATAAGATAAGATATACCATTTACCCTTAAGTTACAGCGGCCCAGTGGGAGAGACATTCACCTACAGTTATTTAAAGTGAGAGATGGATGGTACTGGAAAGTTTGGGGAACAACTAAATCTCAGGAAGAAGGGCTTCTAAATAACAAGGCAACTTTGAAAGACCTGAAAGTAAAGTATGGAGCCTCAAGTGCCAAAAAGGAGGGGACTGACGGGGGGTCAGAGATCAGATCATGAAGGACTCTGGGGTACAAGACTTGGGGATTTTGATTTATTCCTATATGTACTGGAAAGTTATTGAAGGATTTCAAGGAGAGGAGTGATAGATTTGTGCTTTAAAATGATAGTTTTTGGCAGCAGTGGATGATGGAGAATAGAAACAGAAGACAGAGGCTACTTACTATCAAAGACCAGGCTAGCGATGAGCAGACCTCAGATTCTGACAACAGCAAGGGTGGAATTTGAGAAACTGAACAGCCAGGAAAGAACACTTGGAAAGGTGGACTAGGGTCTCTGGAATGGAGAGATCTCATGCCATACACTTCTCACAAATGCCTACCAGCTCCAAGGACTACAGAAGAGGTTGGTACAGGACAGTGGGGGAGAGGCGGTGGTTAGATTAGAGATTGCCATAAAAAACTTGAGTTGCCCTTTCTTCATGGAGCCATATCTGCTCACTTCTCCCAGGCCCTCAAGCCATCTCTACGGCTGATTACAGTCTCTGCAGAAATGAGCTTTGCCTACAGTATTCCCTGGCTGTCCTGGCTAGACCCAACACAGTGACAAGAGATGGGACTCACTCTATGAAAGCATATTTTCTTTCTGGCCAGGGTGAGTGCTCATGGTAAAAAAAAAAAAAAGAAGAGAACAGAATCAAAGGGTTTCCATGGGAATTCCTGAGAACCATGGATAACTAAAGCCTGGGGACAACTGGGGACAGAGTTAGAAGCCCTGGCTCCAGCTCTGAGAGAGAATGGGCATGAGGCCAGGAGCTACTGGCAGGCAAGGAGGACTCAGGGCCATTGATCCCACTCAGGATACTGAGTTGGCCCAAAGCCAGCATGGGGGAGAGAGAGTATTAACTTTGAAAAGTCTACATCCCTAATGCTTAGGAGATGCTAGCTTTTTCTTGAGTTGATTATAGGCCCTAGAGGCTCTGCATATAACTTTCTATCAGTTTCCTTATAAGTGTGCATGGGTCAAATTCTTCCCTTCTTTACTTTTTGTCTCTTTTGCTGTGCTGTTTCCTATCTTTTTTCCAATTTTCCTTCATACTCACATTACCTCTGGGAGAAGATATCTTGCTAACGTCATTTCCTCAGTCTTTGGGGGTGGGGGCAGACGGGGGCATTCTTGGCCATTATTAATAATAGCCTAGTTTTTAATCATTTCTTCTTGGGCTCAAGTTTAAAACACCTAAGCGTATATCTTAGCTGGTCCTGTTATAACCTTCAGGGCCAATAAAGGAATTACTGCTGATTGACATTTCCCTGGCATATGGCACGGTGATTTGGGCCATGAAGGAGACATGATCTTCACCGGATCCTTCTGGCACACAAGGAGGAAATATACTGTTGTAATGAATGGAAGAGAAGAGTTTCTGTGCCCCTGCCACACAAGGTTTGGCTTGGGTAAATACGCACTTCCCAGAAGGTTCAGGGGACTTCCAAGGGAAGCCCACGTGCTGGCAAAGCACGCTCCATCTCTTCAGGAAGCAAGTTATAAACTTCAAGAGTCACATTTGTGGCTGTCCAATTCCTCCTCTAAAATCTACCCTCTAGAATCTCTGCAGCTCTGGATATACAGGATGGTTTATGATCAGTATGAAAGCCATCTGGGTGACAGATATCAAAGCTATACACTTCCATATTTTTTGACTCCACAATCCCATTTCTGGGGATTTAGCTTACATACACATGTAATGATGTATGAACATAAAGGTCACTACTGAAGTTTTTGAAATGACAAAAAAAGCTGGGAACAATCCAAAAGCCTAACCGCAAGGAAACTAGTTAAATAAATCGTGGTACATGCATATAACAGAAATCTATGTAGTGGTAAAAAGGAATGAGGAAATGCTTTATGTGCTACCATGGAAAGTTCAGCAAAACATAAAGTTTATAAAGCAAGGTGTGGAGGGACGCCTGGGTGGCTCAGTCAGTTAAGCATCCAACTTCGGCTCAGGTCATGATTTCACAGTTTGTGGATTTGAGCCCAGCTTCGGGCTCTGTGCTGACAGCTCAGGGCCTGGAGCCTGCTTTGGATTCTATGTCTCCTTCCCTCGCTGTGTGCTCCTCCCCTGCTCATGCTCTGTTTTTCTCTGGCTCAAAAATGAATAAACGTTAAAAAAAATTTTTTTAAAGCAAGGTGTGTATAACTTGCTACTTTTTCTGTTATAAAGGGGAGGAGGGGAATTAAGACTACATATACATGTGCAAAGACAAAAAATGAACCCAGTTGCTACCTGGGGGCAAGTAGGGAAATCGGCAGATAGGGGACGTGTATTGGAAGTAGACTTTCACGGTACAGTAATGACAAAACACCAGCTGGTAGATTAATCCTAGCTTTGAGCAGGGGCGCTTGGGTGGCTCCATTAGTTGAGTGTCTGACTTCAGCTCAGGTCACGATCTCACAGTTGTGAGTTTGAGCCCCATGTCAGGCTCTGTGCTGACAGCTCAGTATAATGAGTTACCATCTTAAGAATTCAAAAGAAAGAATTGTAGATTTCTTTGCTGCCACTTGAAACTTTTGCAAAAGAAAGCTCCTGGATGGCTCTGTCCGTTAAGCATCTGACTGTCAATTTTAAGTCAGGTCAAGATCTCAGGTCGTGGGGTGCCTGGGTGGCTCAGTCGGTTGAGTGTTCGACTTCGGTTCAGGTCATAATCTCACGGTTTGTGGGTTCAAGCCCCGTGTAGGGCTCTGTGTCGACAACTTGGAGCCTGATGCCTGCTTCGGATTCTGTGTCTCCCTCTCTCTCTGCCCCTCTGCTGCTCACGCTCTGTCTCTCTCTCAAATAAGTAAACATTAAAAAAAAAAATTAAAAAAAAATCCTATCCATGAGCAGAAAAGAGGTTACTGATGCAGCAACTGGTAAAATTCTTAGGTGTTCTTTCCCCCAGGAAAATACTGTGACCCATTGTCAAGGTATGTCATTACCCCTGTTCACAAAGAGCTCTAGCTGTTTTCTAATTTATGACTATAGGCTTCATCCACAGACACAGATGCTTGTCATAGTATTTCCCCTTGCTGTTAAAGACTTGGACTAGGACAGGCTCCGGCTGGCAAGCACCCGCCTTATTGCTCTCCTGCATGCGGAATTGTAGGAAGCCTTCTTTTAAATTCTAAGTCTGTGGATTTAATGTCCATGATAATGATACTTCTTAAAACAGTTTGAACCATGTGATTATTGCTTATTAAAAACTTTTTTAAAATTAGGGATAAGACCTGTCACCAGGAAACCAGCAAACCCTAAATCCAGCTCCAATTACTGTTTAGAAATACATTTTCTTTGTTAAAACTGGAAGGCAGAATATCTTAGGTATGTAGTGATATGTAAATTAGCACCTTGTGGGTGCCTGGCTGGCTCAGTCTGTGGAGTAAGCAACTCTTGACCTCAGGGTTGTGAGTTTGAGTCCCACATTGGGCATAGAGATTATTTAAAAATATAATCTTTGGGGTGCCTGGGTAGCTCAGTCAGTTGGGTGTCTAACTCTTGATTTTGGCTCAGGTCGTTATCTCACAGTTTATGGGCTCAAGCCCTGGGTTGGGCTCTGTGCTGACAGTGAGGAGCCTGCTTGGGATTCTATCTCTCTCTGCCCCTTCTCTGCTCACACTTGCTCTCTCTCTCTCAAAAATAAACATTAAACAAACAAACAAAATTTAATAAATAACCTTTAAAAAAATAAAAATAAAAATTTTAAAAAACAAAAATTAGTACCTTGCTACTATTAATATTTTACACTATGTGAAATAGCTATTCTATCTCTCAATAGTTATTTATGCTAGGAAGTCACCCAAAATGATGATCCAGATTCATCTTAACCCATAACACTAACATATATATATGTTATATAAAAATAATGTTATATATATTATTATATATAAAATTATAAAATATATGTTATATAAAATATATAAACATATTTTATATATGTTACATATAAATATATAAACATATATGTTATATACGTTATATACAATTATAAAATGTATGTTATATAAAAATAAAAATTATATATAATTATATATAAGTATATATATAAGTATATATAATATATATTATATAATTATATATATTTTATATTATATAATTATATATGATATTATATATTATATATTATATATATTTTATATATAAAATTTATATATATTATATATGTATATATAAATATATATATAAAATTAAAAATTATATATAAAATATATAAAATTATATATATATAATTTTTATTTTTTTTAGAGAGTGAGTGTGTGCACACAAGAGGGGCAGAGGTATCTTAAGTAGGCTCCACACTCAGCACAGAGCCTGACATGGGGCTCATTCCCATGACCCTGGGAGCATGACCTGAGCCAAAATCAAGAGTTGGGCGCTCAACCAGCTAAGCCACCCACCTGGGCACTCCCATGGTCTTTTCATACAAAGTGAGCCTTGATTATAAAGGGATTAAGTTGAGGGTTGCCACCAGTATATATGAGCCTTAGTGTGAATTACTAAGTGGAACTAATTTCTCTAGATATTTAACATCTAACAGCTGGAAAATCATCCTGACATTCTTATTCTGTTGGACTAAGATACTTTACTGTCACCTACCAGAACATTGTTTTTTAAAGTTTACTTATTCATTCTGAGAGGCTGAGAGAGAACAGGGGAGGGGCAGAGACAGAGAATCTCAAGCAGGCTCTGTGTTGTAAGTGCAGAGCCCGACAAGGGGCTCAATCCCACAAACTATGAGATCATGACCTGAGCCAAAATCAAGAGTAGGACACTTAACCGACTGAGCCACCCAGGTGTCCCTCAGAGTTTTAAAGATTTTTTTTTTATTTTTAAATAATTTTAAATAATAATTTTAAATAATAAATATCTTAAAGTTCTAATGAGATGGCATTCCCTAGGGTTGTACAGTATACAACCTGGCAATCTATACTGAGTAGCCCTGATTAGGTTGTGTCAAGCAGTTAAATATTCCCCCAAGCAGCAGCACAGTGGCTAACAGGTCATGGCTCTTAGGTTGGCTTGCCACAACTTCCATAGGGTTGGCTATTAAAGAGACAACACTTCGAGACATATAGATTCAGATGTAAGGTCAGCATTGGGTCACTTCCTTATGTCCGTAGTCCCACAGGATGAGACCAAGCCAGAGGGGATCAGATGACAGGTGCCATGGACACTTGGCTCTGCCACTGAGGAGACAACTCCAAGCTCAAGCCAAGCACTTTTATAGCCTGCAACCATACTGTTCAGGGGACTGAAAGTCCTGTGCTTGCTTGAGATGAAGGAAGGTAATGAGAAATGGCCTATGGCAACCTCCCTCAAGATAGGGGAGGTGGGTGAGGTAATTCTTCATAAGTCAGCTGATCTCCCTTAGTTTCAGAAGGACATTTAACCAAAACTTGGGTCAGACTATGGTTAAGCTTTACCTAAGTGGCCTGTGTAGAGACATGCGTATCACCAAGGTGCCAGGGTGGAGCTGTTCCTCTACATTGATGAAATATGACTGAGCTCAGTCATTTTTGGTAGGTCACTGGAAAAGAAAGACCATCAGGGAGGAAGTAAAGAGCCTAAGATAAATAGAACTTACTGACACACTAACTGCAAGGGATAGGGATTGATTCAGAGAAGGATCTGTGCAGTTGGTTGTTAGAAATTTCCAGCACTCTAGCTGCTCCTTGCTCAGGGTTAGGGAATAAAAGCAGATGGAAGGCAGACACCAAAACAGAAGCCTAACACAGCCCTTCTGCTTGTTCCTTAAGGTCCTCCACTTCAGCATGATGCTGCCAAAAAAAATGAGGCCACTGCTGTTCCTGGTTTCCCAGATGGCCATCTTTGCTCTATTATTCCATCTATATGGCCACAACTTCAACTCCCTGTCCACGAAGGAGGAGCCCAAGCCCATGCATGTGCTGGTCCTGTCTTCCTGGCGCTCTGGCTCCTCTTTTGTGGGACAGCTTTTTGGGCAACACCCGGATGTCTTCTACCTGATGGAACCTGCCTGGCACATCTGGATGACCTTCACAGAGAGCACTGCCTGGAGGCTGCATATGGCGGTCAGGGATCTGATACGTGCCATTTTTCTGTGTGACATGAGTGTCTTTGATGCCTACATGAAACCTGGTCCTCGGAGACAGTCCAGTCTCTTCCAGTGGGAGAGCAGCCGGGCCCTGTGTTCCCCGCCTGCCTGCAATGTGTTCTCGCGGGATATGATCATACCTCAGGCTCACTGCAAACTTCTGTGCAGTAAACAGCCTTTCGAGGTGGTAGAGAAGGCCTGTCGCTCCTATAGCCACGTGGTGCTCAAGGAGGTACGCTTCTTCAATCTGCAAGTGCTCTACCCACTGCTGAGAGACCCTTCCCTCAATCTGCACATCGTGCACCTGGTGCGGGACCCCCGGGCAGTGTTCCGTTCTCGAGAACACACCACAGAGGAACTCATGACTGACAGCCGCATTGTGATGGGGCAGCAGGGGGAGAAACTCAAGAAGGAGGACCAGCCCTACTATGTGATGCAGGTCATCTGCCAAAGCCAGATGGAGATCTACAAGGCTGTGCAGTCCTTGCCCACAGCTCTGAGGCAACGCTACATGCTCATACGCTATGAGGACCTGGTCCGGGACCCCCTTGGCCGTACTGACCAAATGTATAAATTTGTGGGGTTGAAATTCTTGCCCCAGCTCCAGACCTGGGTGTACAACAGCACTCGAGGCAAGGGCATGGGTAGTCATGCCTTCCACACTAATGCCAGGAATGCCCTCAACGTCTCTCAGGCCTGGCGCTGGACCTTGCCTTATGCAAAGGTTTCTCGACTTCAAAAAGTCTGCAATGATACCATGACTTTGCTGGGCTACCACCTTGTCAGATCTGAGCAAGAGCAGAGAAACCTGTCACTGGATCTTCTGTCTACCTAGACCCTCTCCAAGTAAGTCTGCCAAGAGGGTTGAGGAGACTCTGTCCCCACTTGGCACCAGCCTCAGCCACATTAACTGAAGTCTTCTGAGCCTTAATTACATTTCTATCAGTGTACATGTGAGCATGGGTTGTGTCCACACATGTTCAAGCTAGGAGATCTCTGTCTCTACTCATGCCAAGAAGAGATTCAGGAACCTATATGAGCAGCACATTACACTGCTGAAAAAGAAGTATCACCTTTCTTCTCTTCTTGGCCCTCCTATCTGTGTATACCTCAAAGACTTTGGGGCCTGGGGCCCTATTTGACACCACACAGTATCAGTGGAGTAAATCCATAAACTTCTCTGTCCCCAGCGGGACAGGAAAACCAGTGAAATGGGTCTTCTGCCAAAGAGCCCACCAGAATATTCCACAGGGATATGAACTCTGAGCCCATGGAGCTTCTGGTGGATTCAAAAAGGGAACAGAGAACAGGGTTGGATGCTTACTGGTGAGGCTGGCCATCACAGCTATCAGTTGTCACAAATACAAAGATCTCTGCACAACAAACAGAGTGAGCTCTTAAACTCATGGTGTGGCTGGGCCCCCTGTGGACATCATTTCCCCTCAGTGTTTTCCTATCACCTAGAAGATTTTGACTTGTGAAGCTGCCATCTGTTAACACTAAAATTCCAAATAGGATTCTGGTTGGAGTTTCCCCTTTTATGCTTTGTACTTACTTAGTAATAAACACTAATTCTTATAGAATCCTAACCTGATAGCACAAACATCTTTATAGATTTTTAAAAATACTTTTTCTATTATCTATTACCCACATATTAAAAAAAATGCTAAGACAGTGTTCGGTGTCAGATGATAAATTGAGTCTAAACTGATCAATACTGACCATCACATTATGTTCTTACGAATCTGTTGCTGGGGCACCTGGGTGGCTCAGTCAGTTGATCATCCATCTCTTGATTTCAGTTCAGGTCATGATCTCATGGTTTGTGCGATCGAGCCCTGTGTCAAGATTCCCCTATTTGGGATTCTCTCTCTCCCTCTCTCTCTGCCCTTCTTCTCATACACACACTCTCTCTCAAAATAAATAAGATAGACTTAAAAAAAAAAAAAGAATCTGTAGAAAGTAATCAGCAACTAAGCCAGACTCTCATTCTTGTGCAGGGTGTGAGTTGCAATAATATTGTATATATCACTCAAGGGTCTGGGCAAAGGGTTTCCTTCCTTCCTTCCTCCCTCCCTCCCTCCCTCCCTTCCTTCCTTCCTTCCTTCCCTTTTTTGAGAGAGAGAATGAGAGAGGGAAGTGGGGCTCATCCAAAGCAGGGCTTGAGCTCACCCAAACAAAGGGTTCTTTAATGTGATCCTCAGCCAGATGACCTCAGGTCTAGGATAGCTGGCGCTTTTCACCTCTTCCTGGTCACCTGTCCACATAACAGAGGTTGTTTCTCCCAGTCTTTGCAGCACCCCCTGGTCTAGTTATGCATCAGAATCTACTGTTAGACATTCATTTTGCTATGCCCCACCTGAGATCTGCTGGAATTGGAATCTGTCACAGTGGAGGCTGGGCTTTTGTATGTTGATCAAGCAACCCTGATGATTCTTTCATGGCCAGCCTGGCAAGACCACACCCTGCACGGAGCAGCAGCACTGTTTGTCTTCCTGCTCCAAGACAGATGTCTTTTCAGCATATGCCAAGTATCCATGTTGCGTACTTTTGACATTGGTACTGTCCTCAAGTTGGAAGGAATAGGAAAAAGGTCTGTATCTGTCTGGAACTCCAGGGATCTCGGAGTTTTCCCACTCCCCCTTTGGACATGGTCCTCACTCCATAAAGTGTGCCCGATGTCAGATGGAAATTCTCACACTTGATTCTGCCGAGAAGCTCTCAGGCTGTGGTAGCACTGGTGACATGGGAGTAGCTACCCTTGCCAGCTGGATCTGGCAAAGTTCAATGACATGTGGCTCTAATGGAGTGAATTTATTCTAACATCCAAACCTAACCCACTCTAGGCACTCCTTAAGAGCCTAGGATCTCCCAAGCAAATGCTACTTGCCTCTACAAACCTTCCAAAACTGTGAAAGAGTGAAAATTCTCTAGCACTGGAAATAAGTCCAGAGCAGTAGGTTATGGTGCAAACAGAGTGAAGATCATTGGCGGGGAGCAGGGGAAGACAGCAATAGACTCAACCACCTCTGGTTTCCCCTTTGAAATTCCAGCCTCCACCTGAATTGTCTTAAAGTTAACAACTTCCTTAGGAACCACTTCTGTGGGATGCTGGAGTACAGAGCTGATTGCTTTTCCTTCTCCCAAGGAATCGTTATGTTCTCATGAGTGCATGGGCTCCAGAACCATGCTGCCTGGGTAACCCTACCAGCTGGGTGACCGTTAACATCTCCATGCCTCAGTTCCCTCAACTGTAGGGTAGGTGGAATAATGGTGGCAGTGACTTCTGGCAACCCTTGGGAGGGCTGATGAGTTAATATATGAAACACGCTTAGCAAGCATCTGTCATGTAAGCAAGCACTCACTAAGGGGTAGTTGTGAATATCTTGATAACGACACTGGTTTTAGCTTTCTCAAGGACTATCTTCCATCATTTCTGGTAACATCCTTATTAAGGTGATGCTCAACAGCAGATCCAGAGCCCTTTATGGCGTTTCTGATCATAATGATACAATTAGATTTATAACTCTCTGATAGTCTAGTTTATGTATATCAGTTGTTTTCAACCCAAGGCAATTTTGTTTCCCAGGGGACATTGGGTGATTTCTAGAGACATTTTTGGTTGTCAGAACCGGTGGGGTGGGGTGTTACTGGCATCTAGTGGGGAGTGGCCAGGATGCTACTAAACATCCTATCATGTACAGGAGAGCCCCCACTCCCACCCCCAACAAAAAATTCTCTGGTCCAAAATGTCAGTAGTACAGGTGTTGAGAAACTTTATTCTACATTCATCAGATGGTGAATATATACAGTATGAAGAGCCAATGACTCAAACAGATTTCTCTTCTATCCTCACTTGGTCACATTCAGTCTTGATCAAATAGTACACCCCCAGGCCAAGCATCCTGACTGGGCAGATGTCGCAACCAGGGCTCTCCTGGCACTCACTCAAATCATCTTAAAGGGAGTAAGTAGTGCAAGAGACATTATAAAAATACAGAACAGCATCACAGGGGTCTGACGAGAGGAAGTGAGCACAGGCAGGCTTCCTGAGATCAGTCATGCACTGACCAGTCTATGCCTTAACTGGTCTTGACTTCTATCCACTCTAATTCAGTCAGCTGTGGCTAGAAGAGAAGACTTCAAAGAGGCAAAACAGTCATTTAGGTCCTCGAGGAGGATGGGCAGGACAAAGGAAGCAAGGAGCAGACACTGCACTTTGACAAACGAGCTGTCTAAAATGTCTGGGAACAGAAGAATCACTCATGAATGTCAAAAAGTTCCACAGGCACTATGGTAGTTAAACCATGGTCCTCCAACCTTTTCTCCATTATCACCTCCCACTGTTGGCAAGCCTATGGCAGACATTTTTGTTCCAATCGTCCTCTACCATGAATGTCAATACCACAAATTTACTGCGTATTTTTATGTAGTTTTTATGGCCCTCCAAATGGTCACAAATCACTGTAATACCTACATATTTTGCCCCCCACAAACCACGTTTTAACCCATTGGTGGCAATGGCAGCTCCACTGAGAATGCATGATCTAGACCACTGTTCCAGACACTTAGCTCCATTCCCAGCTACTATTTTCCTCACCATGTCTTCTCATTTGTCATCCCCCCAAACCATGTTCCTTGCTCTCACCAGTAAGACTTGTACCTTGCTCAACCATAATTAAATGTGATTATACAAAATAACACATGAGAGCAACTTATAAACTGTCAGGACATATAAAAATGTTGTCTAGTAGTAGTAGTATACTAATAATACAAGTAACTCATTGCCCCCCTCCCACCAGGACTCATTCTAACCGTTGGCCTTGGCCCTGTTTGCCTTGTCACATTTCAAGGTGGTTTCTTATGGTCCTGGTAGAATAATAAGGAAGCTAGTTTATTGTTTGTTTTTTAAGTTTATGACAAGAATTGAGAACATGTGGAACACAGGCATATAGTTGCTATTTGTAAAGAATGAGGTATGTAAGGAAGTAAGCTATTATTCCACCCAAATCAAACAGGCTTAAATGGCTAACGACAGTGTAAACAAACACATTGGATGAAAGGAATAAAGGCTCCTGTACTTTCAGGTAGGGTAAGGTGAACAGAGGGGACTCCTGATTACCTGATCCATCATAATAAACCAAACTACGAGACCTTAAGAGATACACACATACACAGAGCATTCTAGAAGCAAATAAGCTTGACAAAGTTGACAATATGAAATTTAACCAGATTTTTAAATGCAAGACCCTCAGAACTTCAAATATGTTCATGGGCGTATTAAGAATAAAAAAGAGTAGATAGTGATTCTCCCAAACTTCTTTGAACAAGGAAGTTTTTTTCCTCTATACACCTATTAACATCTGTCAGGAGACTGTTTCAAGAAAGGCCAGTCTGAAAAATACTGAGTTGTCTTCAGCAATCCCAATCCTGGAGAGCTCCAACATGCTGGGTTCTCTTTGCTTCCTCCCAACCCCCAGTGGGCAAGTGCTAAATGGAGGACATCACATGAGGGCAGTTAATTCACTGGGGTTTTATGTTTGCCCACATCAATTTATGATCACTTCAACACTCACCTGCAACCCTTTCCCCCTCAGTACAACAACTTTCCCCCATCGTCTTCTGGCTTCATACCTTCCCCTTCTTCCCAGAGAAGAGAAAAGCCATCTGATAATGGACTTCTCAAATCTTCACTACAAACATCTAAGGTTCCCATAACATTCTGTCTTCCTTCTTTAAAGTTGTTTTTTTTTTTTTTTTTTTTTGAGAGAGAGAGAGACAGCATGAATGGGAGAGGGGCAGAGAAGAGAGAGGGAGAGAGACAATCCCAAGCAGGTTTCGCGCAGCCACTGCAGAACCTGACATAGGGCTTGGACCCATGAAGCCACAGGAGCATGACCTGAGTCGAAACCAAGAGTCGGATGCTTAACTGACTGAGCCACCCAGACGCCCCTTCTGTCTTCCTTCTTCTATTGTGTTACCAGATAGAGGTTGTTCTGTCTCCTGTTGAGTCAGCCTCCTAGTGGCCAGCCTCCCCACTATCAGAGCTTTGGATTCTATCCCCTTACCTTTTCAAGAACTGTATACTTTTAGTATTCGCTCTCTCTAAACTTCTCTTCGATTGAATCCTTCTCTTTGGCTTTTTAACTTACTCAGTATACTCCCATATTGAAAAAACTCTCCCTTGTTCCCATATCATTATCCAACTACAGATCTTCCACTTAAAATGGGGTTAAATCCACCCCAGGTCAAAAATACTGGAAGTCAAAAATGCATTTAATACCCTTAATGAACTGAATACCATACCTTGGCCCAGCCTACCTTAAATAATCTCAGAACACTTACATTAACCTACAGCTGGGCAAAATTATCTCCCACAAAACCTATATTGTAATAAAGTGCTAAATATCTCATGTAATTCATTGAATACTGAATTGAAAGCAAGAAACACAGTGATTGTATGGGTAGAGATGGTTGTAAGTGTATCAGTTTTTTACCCTTGTGATGGTGTGGCTGACCAGGAGCTGTGGCTCACTGCCCCTATCCAGCATCATGACAGAACTGGACCACATATTATTAGCCTGGGATAAGATAAAAATTCAAACTGATGTTTGGTTTCCACTAAATGCATACTGTTTTAGCACCATTATAAAGTCAAAAACTCCTTAGTCACACCATTGGAAGTCAGGGACCATCTGTATTAGCCTCTCTCTCCTCACTGCACAGCCAAACTGCTCTAAAGAATAGTCTATATTCATTAGCTTTGTTTTTCTCACCTTCTACTTCCTCCTCCACCCACTTCAATCTGGGATTTGCCCCCTTCTCTAAACCGCTCTAGTTAACAATAAAATTTAAGTTCCGTGTTACTCTTTTACTCAGTGGACTTTTCCAATTCTCATTTCAGCAACAAATTTGATGGAGAACTTCCTTGTTCTTGAGACACTGTACCCTAGTTTCCCTCCTCTTTCCCTGGCCACTTCTCAATTTTTTGTAGAATTATTCTCTTCTACCTAACTATTCAATGTTGGAGTTACTTAAGGCACAGCATAGCTCCTCTTCTTTTCCCACTCTGTGCTTTCTCTCTAGACTATCTCATCCATGCCCATTGGTTCTTAAAAACCACCTACATATAGATGATCCACAAATATGTATATTTGATGTATATTTTCTCTGAGCTCCAGATTTGTAAATCCAGTCACCTATCCAGGTCCCTTAAACATCTCAAAAGATACCTCAGACTGAAACATGTCTAAACATCGCATTCACGATTTTCCCCTCCTCAACCCTAGACCACACCAAAGATCTTCATCCCTCCAGGGTCTTTTCCCCACTTTTTCAGCCTGTTGCGAAATCAAAAACTGTACTTTGCCTTGACTTCTTCCACCAACCAATCCCCACTTTTCATCCTGTTGCCAAATCAAAAAACTGTACTTTGCTCTTGACTTCTTCCACTAATCGATCCCCAACAACTGTTGATTCTACCCCATCAACATTTCTTAAGTTCTTTCATTTCTCTTTCCTTGTTCCTCCAATCATCCCCCGTTTTGTTCATGCCACCACTGTCTCCTTCCTGAACCAGTGACTGGTCTTCCTGCCTCCAAGCTTCCCACTTCTAATACAATCCAGGGGTGCCTGGGTGGCTCGGTCGTTGGGCATCCGACTTTGGCTCAGGTCATGATCTCACAGTTGATGGGTTCAAGCCCTGTGTCAGGGTCTGTGCTGACAGCTCAGAGCCTGGAACCTGCTTTGGATTGTGTGTCTCCTCTCTCTCTGCCCCTCATCTGCTCACGCTTTGTCTCTGTCTCTCAAAGTTAAATAAAAATGTTTAAAAAAATTAAAAAAAAAATACAATCTACACTGTATTGAAAATTCAGAAAGTCCAAATTTTTAATACAGTTTAGATAGCCTTTTGTGATCTGGTTCTTGCATCCCTCTCTTGCCATTCCCTCTTGACTGTGCTTTCCTACCATCTCCAATTTGTAGTTCTACCAGTGTGCCACATATATGTCTAGATCTTAGATTATGCTATTTCTCCCACGTAGAGTGTGCTATTCTCTCCCACGTCCAGCTTCTCTGGCTCATTTTTTTTTTTTTTTTTAATTCCTTCTCAACTAAAACATTTCCTCTGGGAGTTTTTCCCAGCTTGACCCTTAGGCCTCTGTTGAGTGCCACTTGTACAAGCTTTCTACTCACAGAATTTATTACAATATAGTAAAACCATCCAATTTATGTGTTTTTGGAACTCTCTGAAGGTGGAAACTATCTTGTTTATTGTGTTATAATCAATGTGTCACACAGTTCCTGGCACATGGTAGGCTCTCATTAAATGTTTAATAAGTGAGCTTATCTGTATTATATGTAAAGGACTCATTTTCTATGTAATACTTAGAAAAAAAAGCTGGTCACAGAACCTTCTGTTCTGAGAAATATAGTGACATGTTTAGAGATTCAGATAAGAAAGTACCAACATTTAAAAGTTTCCTGTTTGAAAGAAATAAGGGAAGTTGAATCTCAAGGCCAACAGCTCAGAAGTGCTGGGTCAAGTGGAGTGGCAGGTAGGACGTGGGGGATAAAGCAGATATTCAGAAATTAAATTGACTTCTCTGGAGCTACTGGGTGGCTCTGTCAGTTATGCCTCCAGCTTTGGCTCAGGTCATGATCTCAAGGTTCATGAGTTCAAGCCCCATGTCAGGCTCTGTGCTGACAGCTCAGAGCCCAGAGCCTGCTCCAGATTCTGCATCTCCCTCTCTCTATGCCCCAACCCTGCTTGTACTCTGTGTCTCTCTGTCTCTCAAAAAATGAATAAATGTCAGACAAAAATTTAAAAAGGAAAAAGAAATTAAATTGACTTCTAATATTACTGTAGCAAGAGGAGCTTCAAATTATGCTGGTTTCTGAAGAGTCGCATGTGTTCACAGGGTGTAGCATATTATCTAATCAAGTGGAACCTGGAAGCACTTGGCAAAATCTTGCTTACTGATTGCTTTCCAACTGGCTTTTAGCCAAATATCCAAGCAGAAATATTTTTATTTTTTTAATTTTTTTTAACATTTATTCATTTTTGAGAGACAGAGAGAGACAGAGCATGAGCAGGGAAGGGGCAGAGAGAGAGGGAGACACAGAATCCAAAGCAGGCTCCAGGCTCTGAGCTGTCTGCACAGAGCCTGACGCAGGGCTTGAACTCATGAACTGCGAGATCATGACCTGAGCCGAAGTCGGATGCTCAACCGACTGAGCCACCCAGGCACCCCCAAGCAGAAAATTTTATAAACCTTTAGCTAGGTGGAATAATTATAAAAGAAGACTAACATTAGTAAAATAAAAAATCAAAGTGGAGATATTACTACTGACTTTATAAAAATAAGGGGCGCCTGGGTGGCGCAGTCGGTTAAGCGTCCGACTTCAGCCAGGTCACGATCTCGCGGTCCGTGAGTTCGAGCCCCGCGTCAGGCTCTGGGCTGATGGCTCAGAGTCTGGAGCCTGTTTCCGATTCTGTGTCTCCCTCTCTCTCTGCCCCTCCCCCGTTCATGCTCTGTCTCTCTCTGTCCCAAAAATAAATAAACGTTGAAAAAAAAAGTTTTTTTAAATAAAAATAAAAAAGATTATAAAGGAGTGCTATGAACAACCATATGCCAACAAATTAGATAACGGACAAAATGAACAAAGTCCTAGAAAGACACAAACTACCAAAACTAACTCAAAAAGAAATAAAAACTCTGAAAGACCTATAACAAGTAAAGAGATTGAATCAGTAATTTGAAACTTCCCACAAAGAAAATCCCAAACCCAAATGGCTTTACTGATAGATTCCAACAACCATTTAAAGAATTAATTTGAGGGGCGCCTGGGTGGCGCAGTCGGTTGAGCGTCCGACTTCAGCCAGGTCACGATCTTGTGGTCCGTGAGTTCGAGCCCCGTGTCAGGCTCTGGGCTGATGGCTCAGAGCCTGGAGCCTGTTTCCGATTCTGTGTCTCCCTCTCTCTCTGCCCCTCCCCCGTTCATGCTCTGTCTCTCTCTGTCCGAAAAATAAATAAATGTTGAAAAAAAAATTAAAAAAAAAAATAAAGAATTAATTTGAATCCTCTTGAACTCTTCCAAAATAAAGGAGGAAATACCTGCCAACTTGTTGTATAAGGCCACTATTATTCTGAGACGAAACCCAGAAAAACATGTTATAAAAACCCCTACTTACCAATATCTCTTACAAATATAGATGCAAATCCTCAACAAATACTAGTATCAACTGAAGCTGCACAACATGTAAGAAGGATTATACACCATGATTAAGTGGGAATTATCCCACTAATATAAGCTTGACTTTAAGAGTCTCATGCTCTACCAACTAAGCTAGCTGGGCAGTTTAAGTTTGACTTTACATCAGAAAATCAAGTAATGGGGGCACCCAAGTGGCTCAGTCAGATGAGTGTCCAACTTCAGCTCAGGTCATGATCTCATGATTCATGGGTTAGAGCCCTGCATCAGGCTCTATGCTGACATGACAGCTCAGAGCCTGGAGCCTGCTTTGGATTCTGTGTCTCCCTCTCTCTCTGCTCCTCCCCCACTCACTCTCTGTCTCCCTCTCTCTCTCAAAAATAAAAATAAACATTAAAAAAAAGTTTAAAAAAGAAAATCAAGTAATGTAATACACCATATAAATAGAATAGAAAACAAAAATCATTTGATTATCTCAATAGATGCAAGAAAAAAAGTACTTGACAAAATCCAAAAGCATTTAATGATTAAAAATACTCAATAAACTAAGAGTAGAAGGGAGCTTCCTCAAACTGAAAAAAAAGGGCATCTATTAAAAACTCACAGATAGGGGCACCTGGGTGGCTCAGTCAGTTAAGCATCTGACTTCAGCTCATGTCATGATCTCATGGCTAGTGAGTTTGAGCCCGCATCAGGCTTTGTGCTGACAACTCAGAGTCTGGAACTTGCTTCTGATTCTTTGTTTCCCTCTCTCTCTCTGCCCCTCTCCTGTTCCCTCTCTGTCTCTGTCCGTCAAAAATAAATAAACATTAAGAAAAAAACCTCACAGATAACATCATACTTAATGGTAAAAGAACAAACCAGGAACTAGACAAAAATGTCTATTCTCACCTTTTTTATCCATCATGTATTGGAGGTGCTATGAAGGGCAACTGGGCAAGACATAAAAGGCATCCAGATTGAAAAGAAAGAAGTAAAATTATCTCTATTTTCAGACGGCATGATCTTACATATAGAAAATTCTGGGGTGTCTGGGTGGCTCATTTGATTGGGCATCCAACTCTTGATTCATCTCAGGTCATGATCTCAGAGTCTTGGAATTGAGCACACCTCTAAGTGTGGAGCCTGCTTAAGATTCTCTCTCTCTGTCTGCCCCTCTCCCCTACTTGCTCTTTCTCTAAATACAATACAATACAATACAATACAATACAATACAATACAATACAATA
>NW_024412421.1:23907192-23969676 GCF_014898765.1 Herpailurus yagouaroundi | reverse complement strand
TACAATACAATACAATACAATACAATACAATACAATACAATACAATAACTAAGAAAAAGAAAATCTTAAGGAATCCATTAAAAATATTAGGAGTAATAAAGGAGTTTAGCAAGGTTGCAAGATACAAGATCAATAAACAAACACAAATTCTATTTCTATATACTATACACAAAATGTATTATATATACACCAATTCTATTTAGTCTGTTTATTCTATCTTTACACCAATTCTATTTCTATATACTAGCAAACAATCCAAAATCTCATCTGGATTCTTTGCAGAAATTGACAAGCTGATCCTAAAATATTGTGGAAAAAAAGTCCCAATTTCAAAATTTACTACAAAGCAATAGTAATTAAGACAATATGGTCCTAGTATAAAGACAAATAGATCAATGAAATAGCCAAAAAATGAACCTTTGCATATATTGTCAAATAATCTTTGACAAGCATGCCAAGACCACTCAATGGGGAAAGAATAGTCTTTTCAACAAATGGTGCTAGGACAATTAGATATCCATATGTAAAAGAAAGAAGCTGGACTCCTACCTCACACCATATACAAAAATTAACTCAAATGAATCATAGGCCTGTATGTAAGAGTTAAGACTATTAGAAGAAAACATAAAAGTCAATCTTCATGATCTTTGGTTGGGCAATAGTTTCTTAGATATGACATCAAAAGCACCAGAAACTAAAGAAAAAGAGATGAGTTGGACTTAACCAAAATTAAAAACTTCTATATTCAGGGTACCTGGGTGGCTCAGTTGGTTGAGCGTCCAACTACAGCTCAGATCATGATCTCACGGTTCATGGGTCTGAGCCCCACATCAGGTTCTATGCTGACAGCTCAGAGCCTGAAGCCTGTTTCAGATTCTGTGTCTCCCTCTATCTCTGCCCCTCACTTGCTCATGCTCTGTCTCTCTCTGTCTCAAAAATAAATAAACATTTAAAACAATTTTTTAAAGAACTTCTATGCTCAAAGGACACCATCAAGAAAATGAAAAGATAACCCACAGAATGGGACAAAACATCTGCAAATTATATATCTGAAAAGGAAACTGTATCCAGAATACACACTTCAATAAAAAGAAGAAGAATCCAATTTTAAAATGGGCAAAGGAAGAGAATAGACATTTCTCCAAAGAAGATATACAAATAGCCAATACGCACACGAAAAGATGTTTAAAATCATTAGTCACTAGGGAATTGCAAATCAAAACCACAATGAGATACCCACTATGATGGCTAAAGTCAAAAAGACATAATAAATGTTTTGCAGTTCCTCGAAAGGTTAAACAGAGTCACCATGTGACCTAGCAATTCCATTCATAGGTATATGCTCAAGGAAAATGAAAACACATACCCACATAAAAACTTGTACATGAATGTTTATAGCAACATTATTGATAATATCCAAAAAGTGGAAACAACCCAGATGTTCATCTGGGTTCACTAACCAATGAATGGATACATCTGGATACATCAACCAATGAATGGTAGTATATATACATATATATATATATAGAGAGAGAGAGAGAGAGAGAGAGAGAGAGTGTATACATACATATATAGTGTAATGTTCTGCCATAAAAAAGAATGAAGTACGGATACAATACTACAGCATGGATGAGCCTTGAAAACATCACGCTAAAGACATCATGAAAAAAACAAAACACTAAAGACCATACATTGTATGATTCCATTTACATGAAATGTCCAGAACAGGCAAATTAATGCAGACAGAAAATAGATTAGGACTAGGATAGCCTAGGACTGGGGGGTGAGAATGGGGTATGAAGGTAGAAAGTGAATATTAATGGGTATGGGATTTCTTTTGGGCGTGATAAAAAATGTTTTCAAATTGATGGTGGTAATGGTGACACAATTCTGTGAATATACTAAAAACCACGGAATTGTATACTTTAAATGGATGAATTGTATATGAATTACACCTCAATAAAGCCATTCAAACAAACAAAAGAGAAACCTCCAGGGGTTTCCCAGTCCACACAGTTCCTCTCCATTCATTCATTCCTATACATGCTCTTTCTATCAATTTTCTGGCCTTTGCACTTGTGGTTTCTACTTGGAACATTTTACCCCAAATTATCTGAAGCTGATCTTCTCATTACTTAGTCTCAACATTATTTAGAATCCTCCTTAGACACACTTTCCCACAAGTCTCTCCCCCTTCAATTATTTCTTCTCTATTCTGTCAAGAGTTAAAAAAAATAGTTAAAAATATTTAACTATAAAAAGAGTTAAAAAATAGTTAAAGTGACTCAGATATTTAGCCAATGTGTGTCAGGTAGCCCCTCAAAAATGATGTTAACTCCCTGAGCTGAAGCAGGATTGGAATTCTTATATATAAGGCACAGAGGAGGGGCATATGGTTATGATACTGCCCCAGGTGCCATTTTTCTTTGTCGGTAACGGCTGCCATTTGCAGCTGGAATGAGTGGGTTATGTTGGGGTTTTCATGCCTCTTTCTCATGATTGTTGGTGCAATCTTACTTCAGTAGCTTTTGAAACAGTTCTTTTGAGAGCTATCTTTGTAAGCCCTGTGAGTCACCTCCTGCTAGTTAAGCTTCGGGGGAAGGGGAGGTAGAAAGGGGGAAAAAGAGGAAAGCAGAGGAGAGAGAGAAGAAAAGAAGGAAAGGAGGTAAAGATTAAACAAAGAAAACTGGGGTCTTTTTTCATTCTTTCACAATTCTTTATAACACTTCTCAGTACCTACAGGGGTCTTAGTTATTTGCATGTTTATTTTCTGTCTTCCTTCTTCGGGTAGGATGTTTCTGCCTTGTTTGTCTGCATAGCAGATGCTCAATAAATACCTTATGGCTGACTGGCCAAATTCCACAACAACATGCTAAATCCAGGACGAAAGCATGAACAAACTGTTCTGACACTCTCTAACCACTCCTCTCATTTCTCCTCTCATTTCTAACTTCTAAGGCAGCTATGGGCCGAGTCTCCATCACCTGGGTGCTTTTCAAAATTACAAATTCTTGGGCTGCACTTCCACAGACTGGTTCATCTGTGCTTTTAACTGCATATCTCTTGCCTAGAGAGACAAATATATGTACAAAAGGTGAGATCAAAATTTGTCTAACAGTCTGTCCAGTGCTTCCACCTGGGGATCTGTGTGTTAAGAAAAAGAAGAGAGGCTGAAAAAAATAAAACTGGGCGGTTCAGTCAGTTGAGCGCCTGACTCTTGGTTTTGGCTCATGTCATGATCGCGTGGGTTCGTGGGTTTGAGCCATGCACTGGGCTCTGCGCTGGCAGTGTGAAGTCTGCTTGGGATTCTCTCTCTCTCTCCCTCTCTCTCTGCCCCTCCTCCACTCACAGTCTCTGTATCTGTCAAATAAATAAACTTAAAAAATAAAAGATGTAATTCCACAGCTTTGAATATGGTTTGGTTCTTAAATGACATTAACAGATTATTTTTAATTTTGTTAAATGTTATAATGGTACCATGGTTGTGTTGTATGTGTGTATAAATATATGTATGTATAAGTATACATACATATATACATAATCTCTATTAATGATGTAGCATGCTATGGATGAATTTATATATCTCGGATTTGCTTTAAAATGCACCAGCAAAGAAAAGGAGGAAATGAATTGGCAAATTGGTGGTAATTTTGGGAACAGGGTGATGAATACATTAAGATTCATTATACTACTCTCTCGACTTTTCTGTATGTTTGAAAGTTTCATAATAAAATATTCTTTAAACAATAGTCTCAAATTAGTGATAACTACCAGTCCCACCAAGAGGCGCTTGTGGTAGGAAAGTATAGTCGCAAATGTTGTCTATTTGCCCCAAAGTGAAAACTGAAGAGGAATGGGTAAGAAGTAAGGTTTATGGGCCAGACTCTTTGGGTACATTTCTTCATGGAATCCCCCCTTCACAACTCTGTTAGGTTAATGCCACCTTAACTGTGTGATTGAATTCAGCATCACTAATCATGGGACAAACTGGTATTGCATGCCTCCTGGTGGAGTGTATTAGGAAGTACCCATCATCACTGACATGGTCCTCTTGCCAAAAAAAAAAAAAAAAAAAAAATGTTTAACCAGAATCTAATCATGAGGCAGCAATCAAGCACTGAACATGGATATTCTGCCAGACAATGGGCCTGGACTCTTCAAAACTGTCAACATCATAAAAGGCAAACTTTTAAAAAATTTTGAAGTTTTTTTTATTTTTTTTAGTAATCTCTACACTCAACATGAGGCTCAAAACTTGGACCCTGAGATCAAGAGTCACATGCTCCTCTGACTGAGCCAGCCAAGCGTCCTAAAGACCAACATTTTTTTAAAGACAAGTGCACTGCTTTCAATTAAAGAAGACTAAAGAGATAGGACATCAAAATGAAATGGGTGAACTTTGATTGGATGGGGAATATTAGATACTTTCAAAATGGAAAAAAAAGACATTTTCAAAATGGACAATGTATTAGATAATATTTTTGAAAAAAATATTAATGTAGTGAGTGTAACCAAAAAAACCAGACCAAAACCAAAACAAACAAACAAACAAAAACAAAAACAACAAAAAACCAACCAACCTTATGAAGTAAGGGGTAACCCTCTTTTAGAGACTGGGAACTAAGGTTCAGGGAAACAAAGGGACTTGCCCAAGAATCCACAGCTGGCAAATGGCAGAGACCAGACAGGCCCAGATCACCCTGCCTCCAGAGCATAAGCTCTTGGCTGGTGGGTGCTTCTTCCTCTGCAGCATCCCCCAAAGATTCAGAGACAGGACTGTGATCTACAGTAACTCCAAGGGGATGGTCATACCTAAAGGTAGTAAAGAGGCACCATTCACTCTTGTCACAGCACCGGCAGTAACTCATTCATTCAGAATTTAATTCCTGTCTGAAGTGATCAGCAAAAACAGGTAGTCCCTAGACTCAGGTTGCTTACAGCCTAATGAAGGAGACGAAGGTTACTCAAATGTTGAAACCACTCAAGGGAATATATAATAACAAAAGGAGGTAAGAACAATGAGGAAAAGAAAGCTGACCAAAGCTGAGGGTCAACAGAAGACTTCTATGAGTTGTACTTTGAAAAATGAATACAGGTTAATGATACAGACAGAGGGAAGAGTGTGAACAAAAGGCCTATGGCAAGAGGGAAAAGGACTTTGCAGCAGGAAAACCCCCAAAGCTAGCAGGTGCCTAGTGTAAGGTGAAAATGGAGGAAAGCAGACAGAGTCAGACAATGCAGGACCCTGAAGGCTATGCAAGCCCCCCCCACCTTTTTTGGTCACATTCACTACATTTAGTATTTTTTCAAATTATTGTCCATTGTCCATTTTGAAAGATTCTTTTTTATTAAAAGTTTCTAATTTTGTTGAATTTTGAAAGCAATGGAAAGTTACTATTTAGGCAGGTGACAAAATCTGACTTCAAATTTAAAAACAAACAAACAAAAGAAACACTTTAATTGCAATGTTGAGAGGACGGCTGGGCAGAATAGAGGTCATTAAGAGACTGTAGTAACCAGTGATAATTTGGATTAGAGTGAGCAGTCTATAGGGGTGGAAGTGGTCAGATCTAAGGGGTATTGGGAGTAAATGGGCAAATGCAAGTGAAGGAGGTGTTGAAGATGACTCTTCGGTTTCTAGCTTGGGCAGCTGGAGATGCCATTTCCTGAGAGACGGAACAGTGAACAAAGGCCAGATTTGGAAGATATGAGTGATATGAAGAATTGGTGGTACTTTTTACACCTCCAAGTGGATGGTAGGAGGGAGTTGGATGTGCAAGTCAGAAGTTCAGAAGTCTAGACTAGGGATGTACATCAGGGAATCAATCATCAACTTATGGTTACTGAAATATGGATAAGATGGCGTCAGAAAGGGAGGAGTTAGCAGATGAGAACCCCTGGGATTGGATGGTTCCTTTTTTTTTTTTTTTGATCTTTTTTTTTAATTTTTTTTTATTTATTTTAATGTTTATTTATTTTTGAGAGAGAGAGACAGAGCATGAACGGGGGAGGGTCAGAGAGAGGGAGACACAGAATCTGAAACAGGCTCCAGGCTCTGAGCTGTCAGCACAGAGCCCGACGCAGGGCTCGAACTCACAGACTGTGAGATCATGACCTAAGCCAAAGTCGGCTGCTTAACCGACTGAGCCACCCAGGCGCCCCTAATGTTTATTTATTTTTTCAACGTTTATTTATTTTTGGGACAGAGAGAGACAGAGCATGAACGGGGGAGGGGCAGAGAGAGAGGGAGACACAGAATCGGAAACAGGCTCCAGGCTCTGAGCCATCAGCCCAGAGCCTGATGCGGGGCTCGAACTCACGGACCGCGAGATCGTGACCTGGCTGAAGTCAGACGCTTAACCGACTGCGCCACCCAGGCGCCCCTGTTTATTTATTTTTAAGACACAGAGAGAGAGACAGAGTGCGAGCAGGGGAGGGGGAGGGGGAGAGAGAGAGAGAGAGAGAGAGAGAGAGAGAGAGAGAGAGAGAACTCAAAGCAGGCCCCAGGCTCTGAGCTGTCAGCACAGAGCACAATGTGGGGTTAGAACGCACAGACTATGATATCATGACCTGAGCTGAAGTCGGACGCTTAGCCGACTGAGCTACCCGGGCACCCCATCAAGCTCCTTTTAATAGACATCTCTGCCATCTTCAGTTCAAGGCTTCTAGGAAGACACTGGTCCAGTATTCATAAAAGGATTGCTGAAACAATGCTGAGGGCCTGTGAGGCTGGAGACCATGTACCAATGGCACCAATTTACCTTTTTATGTATGTAGGTATTTATTTATTTTTATTTTATTTAATTTTTTTTTAAATTTACATCCATGTTAGCATATACAAAGATTTCAGGAGTAGATTCCTTAATGCCCCTTACCCATTTAGCCCATCCCCCCTCCCACAACCCCCCCAGTAACCCTCTGTTTGTTCTCCATATTTAAGAGTTTCTTATGTTTTGTCTCTCCCTGTTTTTATATTATTTTGCTTCCCTTCCCTTATGTTCATCTGTTTTGTCTCTTAAAGTCCTCATATGAGTGAATTCATATGATTTTTGTCTTTCTCTGACTGACTAATTTCACTTACCATAATACCCTCCAGTTCCATCCACGTCGTTGCAAATGGCAACATTTCATTCTTTTTGATTGCCAAGTAATACTCCATTGTATATATATATACCACATCTTCTCTATCCATTCATCCATCGATGGACATTTGGGCTCTTTCCATACTTTGGCTATTGTGGATAGTGCTGCTATAAACATTGGGGTACATGTGTCCTTTCAAAACAGCATACCTGTACCCTTGGACAAATACCTAGTAGTGCAATTGCTGGGTCAGAGGGTAGTTCTATTTTTAGTTTTTTGAGGAACCTCCACACTGTTTTCCAGAGTGGCTGCACCAGCTTGCATTCCCACACTAGAAATTTCTTATTCTTCCCAGTGTGGAAGCGCAACTGATGTTTTGCCCTGTTTCTATAATAAAATACCAGAATCAAGAAAAAACACTTTGTATCCTGAGATGAAACAACAATGATGAAGTCACCCCAATCTAGTTCCAGTTCCTAAGAAAATGTTTACTTTCATTTTTTTAAATGTTTATTTCTTTACTGAGAGAGAGAGAGAATCCCAAGCAGGCTCTGCACTGCCAGAGCAGAGCCAGACGCACGGCTTGATGTCACAAATGGAGAGATCATGCCCTGAACTGAGGTCAAGAGTGAGACACTTAACCAACTGAGTCACCCAGGTGTCCCTCTACAACAGCAAGAAAAATTTTAAAACTAAGTAATACCTAGTGTGGACTCCCTAATAAAAAATGGTGCTATACTTTTTAGAATGCTAATGTCTAAAATAATGTCACAATCTTTGTGGATATGGTTAACATGAACAAAAGTTACTATTTCTCATCATGAACAGATAAATGAAGGTGGTAATTTCGTGGGCTTCTTACCTTTCTTAAAATTCCTTTAAATGCCAAACAAATATTTGAATTGATCTTCCTGAAATCTGATTTCTTTGTACCTTTAAAAAAGGAAAACAGTGTATGGAAATACAATTCACATACTGTAAACTTCACCCATTTAAGTGTAAAATTTAATGGTTTTTACTGTATTCAAAGTTATGCAACCATTAACACAATCAATTTGAGAACATTTTTATCCCCTCACCCAAAAAACCCTGTACCTGTAAGTATGCACTTTCTACCTTCCACCCCCCATATTACACCCTCACCCTCAACTCCATGCCACACTAATTTATTTTGTCTCTATGAGTTTGGCTATCCAGTACATTTGATATATATGGAATCACACAAAATATGGTCTTTTTCACTGGATTCTTTCACTTAGCACAGCATTTTCAAGGTTCATCCACAGTGTAGCATGCATCAGTACTTCATTCCTTTTTACTGCCAGGTAATATTCCATAGTATGGATAGATACATCACACTTTATTTGTCCATTCATCATCTGATGGATATTTGGATTGTTGCCATCTTTTGGCTATTATGAATAATGCTGCTATGGACATTTTTTTTTTTTAATTTTGAGAGAGAGAGAGAGAGAGGGAGAGAGAGCATTCGAGCAGGGAAGGGCAGAGAGGGAGAGAGAGAGAATGCCAAGCAGGCTCCACACTGTCAACACAGAGCCTGCTGCAGGGGTCCAACTCATAAACCGTGAGATCATGACCTGAGCTGAAACCGAGAGTCAGACGCTTAACCTACTGAGCCACCCAGGCGTCCCCCATCTTAACCATTTCTAAGTGTAAGTGTACAGTTCACAAATGTTCACTTTATTCACACTGTTGTAAAACAAATGACCAGAACTTTTTCATTTTGCAAATATGAAACTCTATACCCACTAAACAATAAACCTTCTTCCCCCCCCCACACCCATGCCTGGTAACCACCATTCTACTTTCTGTTTCTATGAAAGTGACTACGTTAGATACCTCCTATACTTGGCATCATGATACATTTTTGTCATTTTGTTACTAGCTTATTTCACTTAACATAATATTCTCAAGGTTGATCCATGTTATAGCATTTCCTTTTTTGAGGCTGAATAGTATTCCACTGTATGTATACACCATACTTTGTTTAGCCATTCACCCATCAGTGAACATTTGGATTGCTTCCACCGCTCGACTCTTGTGAATAATGCTGCTATGAACATACATTTGCAGACCCTGTTTTCAATTCTTTGGGATATATACCCAGAAGTAGTACTGCTGGACCATATGGTAGTTCAATTTTTAGTTTTCTGAGGAACTGCTTTAATATTTTCCATGGTGGCTGTACCATCTTAAATTCTCACCAACAGTGAACAACAGTTCCAATTTCTTCAAACCTTTCAACTCTTCTCTTTCTTTTTTCTTTCTTTCCTCCCTTCCCTTCTCTTTCTTCCTTCCTTTTTTCCTCCTTCTTTCCTTCCTTCCTTCCTTTCTTCCTTCCCTTCTCCCTTCCTTCCTTCCTTCCATAGTAATCATCCTAATGGGCATGAGGTGATATCTCACTGTTGCTTTGTTTTGAATTTCTCTGATGATTGGTGAGCATCTTTTCACCTTTTATCTCCTTGGTTAGGTTTATTCCCAAGTATTTTATTCTTTTTGATACTATTGTAAATGAAATTAGTTTCTTTTTTTTTAATTTTTTTTAATGTTTTATTTATTTTTGAGACAGGGAGAGACAGAGCATGAACAGGGGAGGGTCAGAGAGAGGGAGACACAGAATCTGAAACAGGCTCCAGGCTCCGAGCTGTCAGCACAGAGCCCGACGCGGGCTCGAACCCACGGACCGCGAGATCATGACCTGAGCCGAAGTCGGACGCTTAACTGACTGAGCCACCCAGGCGCCCAGAAATTAGTTTCTTAATGTCCTTTTTAGATTGTTGTTAGTGTATAGAAACACAACTGCTTTTTGTGGGTTGATTTGCTATGCAACTTTGCTGAATTCAGTTGTTGGTTCTAGTAGGTAGAGGTATTTTTTTGTGTGATTTTATTTTTTTCATATTTATTTTTTTGAAGTATAGTTGATATGTTTTAGTAGTTTTCTTATGGAATATTTAGGGTTTTCTACATATAAGATCATGTCATGTAATAATAGAGATAATTTTACTGCTTCCTTCCTAATTTAGATGTCTTTTATTTCTTTTTCTTGCCTATTTGCTTTGGCTAGGACTTCCAATATGATGTAAATAGAATTGGTGAGAGTAGGCATCCTTGGAAAAGCTTTCAGCCTTTTACCATTGAGTATGATGTTAGCTATGGGCTTTTCATAGATGGCTTTCATTAGTTTGATATCATTTCCTTCTATTTCTAGCTTGAGTGTTTTTGTCATGAAAGAGTATAGAATCTTGTCAAATGCTTTGTCTGCATCAATAGAAACAATTGTGCTGTTTTGCCCTTTATTAAATTTTTAATTTAATTTTAATTTTTTTTTTCGAGAGAGACAGAGCATGAATGGGGGAGGGGCAGAGAAAGAGGGAGACACAGAATCTGAAGCAGGGTCCAGGTTCTGATCTGTCAACACAGAGCCCAACATGGATCTTGAACTCACAAACTGCGAGATCATGACCTGAGCTGAAGTCAGACATTTAACTGACCGAGCCACCCAGGTGACCTATTTTTTTTTAATTTTTTTAACGTTTTTTATTTATTTTTGAGACAGAGAGAACAGAGCATGAACGGGGGAGGGGCAGAGAGAGAGGGAGACACAGAATCGGAAACAGGCTCCAAGCTCTGAGCCATCAGCCCAGAGCCCGTCTCGGGGCTCGAACTCACGCGAGATCATAACCTGAGCTGAAGCCGGATGCTTAACCGACTGAGCCACCCAGGCGCCACTTCTCTTTTTTTTTTTTTTTTTTTTTTTTTAGAGAGACAGTGTGCATGAGCCAGGAAGAGAGGCAGAGAGAATCTTAAGCAGGCTCCATGCTCAACATGGATCCTGACACAGGGCTCCATCCCACGACCCTGGGATCATGACATAAGCCAAAATCAAGAGTCTGACACTCAAGTGACTGAGCCACTCAGGCACCCCTCATGATTTATTTTGTTGTGGTTGTGTATTACACTGATTGGTTTTCATATGTTGAACCAATCTTGAGTTCCAGGAATAAATCCTACTTGGTCATGGTGTATAATCCTTTTAATGTGCTGTTGAATTTGGACTAAGTTCAGGCTCATCTTCTCTGTATTGTTCCAATTTTAGTATACATGCTGCCAAAGCAAAAAATTCCTGTGGCTTTATTTTTCAAATGGGGCATAAAGTGGGGCGCCTGAGTGGCTCAGTCACTTGAGCATCTGACTCTTGATTTAGCCTCAGGTTATGATCTCACAATTGTGAGACTGAGCCCTGCATTGGGCTCCTCACTGAGAGAGGAGTCTGCCTGAGATTCTCTCTCTCTCTCTCTCCTTCTGCCCCCCTCCTTTGCTCCCACTCTCTCTTAGATAAATAAATAAATAAATAAATAAGGCATAATGTACTTTGAATTACATAATGTACTTTGCATTTCAATTACCAAATGGGTCAATGTCTCAAAGAGCAAGAATTCTTTTCCATGCCTGAAACGCTGACAAAAATTAACACTTGCCAGTTCTTCTCCTTGTTTCCTTTGCAGAAGTAGCATCGCATCCTACATAATATACCTCAACTGTAACGTCAGGAAGTGACTGCCAATTTGGAAGATGCTGTTTAACAATCTGACCCACAAAGAGCATCCAGATTTGTAGATTCTAGGACACCCTATGAAACTTGTTGGTCAACATACCCAAACTGTTTAAAACAAATGAGAGTATGAATTAGATGTACTGGGAACTCAGTTCTCCAATGGATTCAATAATTCGACTTTTAGGGTACTTAAAATACAGCCCCTCCTCAAAATAATAATAATATAACATTACGTAACATAAAATACAGCCCCTACTGTAGTAATGTGCGGAGTGTGCGGAACATAGCGGTGGATTCATTTATCCGGCTGAGTAGGGATCCAAACATATATGCCAAGTACCAGGGACTCTGAAGGACACAATTCTTTGGAGAAAAGTTCCAGGGACCACACTTTTGTTGTCAGTTGACAACAGCTACGGGGAATTTCTGCTTCTGTTTCACAACTCATCGGACTGGCTGGGATTGGCCCAGAGCTGGGAAAAGAAATAAATGTACAATTCACTTATTTAACAGGTATTTACAATACCTAGGGATGATGTGTCAGCTTCCGAGAAGCCTCCTGCCAGATGCGGCCCGGACAGGGGGTAAAGGGGGAAGAGAAATCTCTCCTCAGGGCGCGGGTCCGGGAAAGACGCGAAAGGAGGAAACAAAACCGAGGCCCGACGTTGGGAATAAAACCGGCATCTGAGGAAGGGATCCACCCTTGCCGACCTCTCAGGGATCTGGGCCTGCGCCCTGAGCGGCCCTTCGTGCCTCGCTCCGCCCCCCGACGGCGCTTGCGCCTGGAGCAGCGCGGCGCTCGCGCTCTCGCTCGCAGCAGCGCCTACGCAGCCAGGTGTTTCTCCTTCCCACTCCGTTCCTACCCAGCTGTCTGGGAGTTGTTGGCAACTAGAGACTGGGGTGGGACGTGGAGTGACTCCTGGTCTGTGATACTGGTCAATTACCCTATAGGCGGTGCTCTGGCCTAGAAAGAAAGGTGAAATCACAGACTTTCTAACGCATTCACCTGCCACTGCCATCGCGAAGCATCTGGAAGCTGTCTGGGGCGGGCGGGGGGGGGGGGGGAGGGGGACGGAGGTGAGAATTAAAAAAAATTTTTTTTTTCAACGTTTATTTATTTTTGAGACAGAGAGAGACAGCATGAACAGGGGAGGGGCAGAGACAGAGGGAGACACAGAATCTGAAACAGGCTGCAGGCTCTGAGCGGTCAGCACAGAGCCCGACGCGGGGCTCGAACTCACGGGCCGTGAGATCATGACCTGAGCCGAAGTCGGACGCTTAACCGACCAAGCCACCCAGGCGCCCCGAGAATTTTAATCTTGTTTGGAAGCAACCAGGCACAGGGGTTCTTTTTATTTAGAAACACCCTGGAGGTAATGGACACCTCAGAAATACCATCCTTTGTCTTCCATAGGAAGCTGAATTTAAAGCTGCGTAATGGTTACTTTATGGGGCGCCTGGGTGGCGCAGTCAGTTAAGAGGCTGATGAGCACAGCTCAGGTCATGATCTCACTGTTCTTGAGTTACAACCTCACGTTAGGCTGTGTGCGGTGCAGGCAGAGCAGCCTGCTTGAGATTCTCTCTCTCCCTCTCTCTTCCCCTCCCTTGCTCGCTTGCTCTCTCAAAATAAATAAGTAAACTTTAAAAATTAAAAAAATAGTTACTTTGAAGAGAGGAAAGAAAAAAAGGAAACCTTCACACACACACACACACACACACACACGTTTACAGGAATGTTTTTGTCTTTGTTTGTATCTTTTGAAATGTGTCCAGTCTGAGGTTTTTTTTTTAATGCTTGAGTATGTCCTTGACTCCTCTATCGTAGACACGAAAGAAACTCGCAAGTTTAAGAAATCTGAGTAGAATTCACTAAAGCTGGATAGAATTATATGTACGTGTTAAGATAAAACATCTTGTGTAAACCACCAAGTTTTCCTGAATATTTCTGGACAGATAGATCTTCAGGGGATGGGGCAAAGGTGGTATAGGAAAAGAGGAACCGGACACTTTCAGAAAATTATTGGCAGTGGTGGCCTACAGGAAACAAATCTTTATTATCTCTATTGTTGTATGTTCCTTTTGGATTTGCCAAAGAAAATTAAAAGGTAAATTTTAGCGTGAACTCACTAAATGTGGGCATTTGATGTTTATTTTTGTAAAGGAAATTAAGTCAGTGTGATTGGCAGGGTTGAGACCTGAAGTTCCTCTTCCGGAAAAGGAAAATTTCTCTTAGTAATCTGTAGACTGGTTATGGTATACTCCTGCCCCCAACCTTGCAAGATAACTTCATGCTCCCTTCTGTAAGGGAAGTTTTGAGAAAAAAAATTAGTCTACTGTGCCTAAAAGGATTTGCAGACAAAAGGCGGATAATGAAAGATGTCTGACACCTCTCATTCCCTGGGTCACCTGAACCCATTCAGTTTCATTCACCAGTGAGTGGTTAGCGGATGTAGAGCATAGGAATTTGGGACCAGAGGTTGGAGTTCCAAAAAGTTGAAAGTGTAAAGTCAAAGGCCAGAGGTTTATAATGTTGCTTCTTAGTTTGTCTTATTTATAAGTAGGAACCCAGAAATGAGCTCCCAAATAAAATATTTTAGGAATAGTGTTTCTTAAGTAACTCCAAATGTCAGTACATGGACAGGGAAATAAATGAAGTCTAGTGGGTAATGCATCAATCAGACTGAGCAATGAATAGCAATGAATAGCAATGAATAGGATAGGAATTCCCCCACAGAGGAGAAAAACCACAGAAGAGCATACTTAGTAAAATTTATTTTTTTAAAAAAGAAGAAAAACAATAATTTATGCCCTTGGCAAAATAAAGGATCTTGTCAATATAAATGTTTCTTAGAAAACATATGAAAAGATAATATAATATACATATCAATAAATCATTATCAACCTTACAGCAAAAGCAATGATTCCATAACAATGATAAATGAGAATATTTCTGGCCCTTACACCACAGTATTTCTGGAAGGTCCTATGATTCCTCCTTTTTTTTTTTAAATACAGATGTGCCCTCATTTTAAGAAACCCTGATGCACACATATCTAAATTTAGAAAGTCCATTGATTACCTTTACAATCAACAATTCTGATTGATTGATTTATTGATTGATATAATCTCTGAACCCAATGTGGGGCTTGAACTCATGACCTCAAGATCAAGAGTCACATGCTCTACCAACTGAGCCAGACAGGCACCCCATACGATCAACAGTTCTTAAAAAAAAAAAATCAACGAAAATGTTTCTGTAAGGGATCTTTCAAATTAGCAAACTTTCCTAATGTGTTTAGAAAATAATTAACCAATATATGTGTCCCCAACTTCTTTCATTATAGTTCTATTGCATAAAGCGAGGTATACCTGAAGTGAAGCAGTAACAGAATTAGGCCTCAGACCTGACTGGAGAGAGTGTATTCTTATTTATAGTATGAGGAAATGGTTGGGGCACAAATTCTCTCAATCTTTTGTTTCTCTTATCATGAGCTTTTAATTTTTTTGTCTCTGGTGCTTTCTGGTAAATTTTGTTCACCAAGTACTCTCAATAAAAAAGGAGGAAGTCATATAGGAGGGGGCAGATTAATGAATGAGTGAGTCACTCCAGCAGAGCAGAGTGAGAGGACAATCTGGGATTCAGAGTGTGTATGTGGACATAGCTGGGGGAAAGCAGGAGCGATTCTGAACGCTTGACATGCTTTTGAGGCCCCTCTCCCAGTAGGGGCACCTGATTCCCCTTGAGGAACAGCAAGGCCCAGTCCAGCCTTCCCCGGATGGGACACATACTCAAGAGAACGGACTTGGGCCTATTTGTCACACTCCTCCTGGCTCCCTTCAGCACAGTGATAGTGCAGCTCGCAGAACTCCTGGATCCGGCTACAGGCCTCCAGCATCATCACTGTGGGGACTGTGATCACCACTCGGAAGAAATTCGGGTACTCAAAGCACTGCAAAAATAAGAGCCTGTTATTCTCATAGCAATTGAATCTGGTACTAAACCACCCTACGATGGCCAGGGTCCTAATCAGCAAGAAGCAGTGATGTCATTTACTCAGAGCTATCAGTTGACTCAGTTCCACTGTGAAAGGTGAAATAAAATGGGGTCACTTATGTCAAGGGGTTTTAAAATGGACCTAGAAGGCCATTAAGGAGATGGATCTTATGCACCTCTTCACCCATGAAACCATGAACTTTTGAACTGGGCCAAGCCACCAATCTCACAAGGACTCAGCCAGAGTCTTGAGACTTGCTACAGTGAGACTTCGTTTAGTGATAGCCTTAGTAACCAATTACAGTCAGCCAAGATTAGTTTTCTGCCACCAATCAATCAAAATTCTTTATAAATAGCATATACAAGCATTCCTTTTTGTCTTTAAAAACACTTGACTTTTGTTCTGGGGGGTGGAAGGACACTATTTGGGTCACTGCCCAGATCTGTGTTCCCCAAATTGCAATTCTGAGACACCGAATAAATGTTTTTGTTTTATTTTAGCTCTGCTTCTTTTCTTGGTTGACACCATCATTGGGGTGCTAAGTCTAGAAACAATTCATCTTAAAAGGGACTTGTGGGACAAGCCTGTTTCCCCTCACTTAAAATGTTCAGCCACAACGTTTCTTCCCGGTATGGATGGGATAATGATGAGGGAGAAACAAATTTTAAATAGACGTCATGAAACACATCAGTTTGAATCTTATCAAATGAGAATATACTTTGTTGAGGAGAAAAAAAGGCAGGCTAAAGACCAACTCAACCCGAGGCTCTAGAAATTGTTGGGAATGTCCTGAGAGACATGAACACTCACCGTTGCTGGGAGGCAGTGGACTGACTGCTCAGCAACTAACCGCTCTGTGAACTCCACATCATTCTCAAATTCTGGGAAATGTTCCATCTCAATGCCAACCTATACCAATTACAGGGAGAGGCAAACTTATCAGGAGGGAAAACAGGCCAACTCCCCATGCCAGAAACTAACATAGGGACTGCTCTAAAAAATATCTTGGAACTCTACTACTGATAACTAAGAGTTCTTTTTAAAAAAATTTTTTTTTCAACATTTACTTATTTTTGGGACAGAGAGAGACAGAGCATGAACGGGGGAGGGGCAGAGAGAGAGGGAGACACAGAATCGGAAACAGGCTCCGAGCCATCAGCCCAGAGTCCGACGCGGGGCTCGAACTCACGGACCGCGAGATGGTGACCTGGCTGAAGTCGGCCGCTTAACCGACTGCGCCACCCAGGCGCCCCATGATAACTAAGAGTTCTAACACTTAGGAGCCCATGGAATTTTTCATAGGAAAGACAGGATGTCTTTATATTAATATTTTAGTTTATTGAAGCATTCCTTCCTGGATGTTGATAAGTGAAAGCTGGAAATAGAATGTCAGTGTTTCTCTAAAAAGGCAACATTAACATTGTGAGCCGGGCAATTGTTGATTGCATGGAACTATCCCACCAATTACAAGATACTAGTGTCTCCAGTCCACAAAATGCCAATGCCCCAAGTTATTCTGGAAACAGGGGCACCTGGGTGGCTCAGTTGGGCAAGTGTCGACTTTGGCTCAGGTCAAGATCTCAGAGTGACCTGAACAGACATTCAGAACAAGGCGATTCCTAAACTAACAGGTCCGGAGGCTTAGCTGGCTGTCTTTGTGAGTCCTGCAGACCAGCTTCTGCTTGCCTTACAGAAAATGCCTGCCACCTACATACTTACCATGAGGTACATGGCCCCAGAAGGGCGGACTGGCCGGAGTCCAGGGATGGCAGCTAGTGCGTCATAGCAAAGATCAACGTTGGACTACAAGAGGAGGCAGAAAGATGTCAAGAATCAAAATATAAGTGAAAGAAAAGCACGTCATTAAAAGTAAAGCCCACACTGGAGGCAGGGAACCTAAGTTTGCTCTGCTGGCATCAAGGGCACAGGAAGTAGGCGAGAAAAATATCCTATCACTTTTGGCCAGGAGCAGAGTGAAGTGCCAGAAATGAGAGACATGGAAGGGTGGATAGTTACACTGATGCCATCTCCTGATTTGGAGGCCCCATAATGGCACACTGCTCCAGAAACGAGGACATGTGATTCCTAACTCCACTGGCGGCATTTCCTCACTCCCAAAGTAAAAGGCTACGGGCTGCCCTTACCTTCAAGAAGCTCAGAGTGTTGTGGTAGAAGTCCTGAGGGGTGCGATGTAGGATGCTTTTCAGAGCTCCCTGGACAATGGTGCAGGGTCCCAGGATCCGCTGACTCAGTTTCACCAACCCATCTCGGATCTAAACGCCCCCAACCCGCAAACATATTATTTAGCCTTCCTTAAGCATTCCAGTTTTGGGGATTCTGGTTCTGGCCATTCTTTCCATCAAACCTGATGGAAAGTGATGGTGCGTGCCTACTGGCACTCTTATATCAGACCACTGGGATTTGTAGCCCAGCTCTGTCACGCACATGCTGCGTGACTCAGCAAATTGTACAATGTCTCAGTGCTTCAGTTTTCTCAACCGTAAAGAGGAGATAATACTATGGCCTCCTAGAGTTGTTGGGAGGATTACAGTAAAATAATGTGTATCAAGTGCTGGCATATTGTAAGCCTGCAAACAAAATCAGGTATCATTATAGCTATTGTTTCCTTATTTGTGGTCCTAAAATTAGGAGCAATGGAACTTCTTCATAGAACCAGGTACAAGAAAACTGAGTTTGGGAGAGGAATAACTGAGTACCATCTTTACCCAGCATCTTTTGGCACCCAGAACTACAGGGCCAAGAAGAAAGAAGAAAAAAAAACACTAAAACAACAAAAAAAATCACCACCCAACCACTGTGCATGCAAATTAAATACACATATATATCCTAAATTAGACATACTGTATCACCTCATTGCTCTTACCTCATTGCCAAAAATGTCTCTTCGGTCATGGATGAGGATCCAGCCCAACCTCCAGCCAGGAACCAGCCAGCGCTTGGCCAGCCCTCCACAGGACAGGATGGGGACGTTGCTGCTGAGGGTGGCCAGAGGCTCAAATTTGGAACCCGAAAACACCTGAGGAGAAGAGATCCTTGCAGTTGTCTTCTGGCTTACTTTCCTCTAAATCCCATGCCTTCCAGTCTTTACCTTGTATAACTAGGAACAGGGCCTTGGATTTATGGACTCATCCTACCCTAAAGCATAACTGGGAGCCTAGGAGGCTTCAAAGGAGACTATACAGAGACATGTAACCTGACATCTGGTCTGGATTAAAGGAAGCCTACGATGAGGATACTGATCCTGGCCCAGGAATATATACAACTCAACAAAGCTTGCTCTGGGGAATGAATGCTTGTTGGAATTAGACATTTAAAAATATAATAGGGGTCCACAACCCTTTACCTGAGATTCCTGGGCCCATATTTGTTGCAGAATGTAGGATTGTTTGGATTTTTGAGAAGTTTACCTGGATCATATATTATGTAACACCCCCAAGGCAGTGTGGGACGGCGCTCCTAATCAAGCATATTAACATTTCTTTTCCTTTCCTTACATTCTTGACAAATATATATATACATATATAAGTGAAATACATAGAAAATCTACAAATATCTTTACATCAAGTCAAGCCAGGTTTTTCCACCAAAGGAATTTCAAAAATCTTCAGATTTTTATAGCTTTTTGGACTTTGGAAAACTGGCTAAGAGACTGTAGAATCTATATGTACTTTTAAGAGTGTAGGGATACTGATATGCTGTACTGAAATGATTAGGAATTACTTCTGGTGTTTTTGATGCCACCTCTAAAGGTTCCATGAAGTAATTTGGAATTGAGATTATTGTAGTGATAGATCCTGCCCAAGACTTACCATGTCTCCATAGATCTCATCAGCTAAGATGGGGACACACTGCCTTGCAGCCACTAAAAATAAGAAAAACAGGCTGAAATCATTTTTGTTGTTGTTGTTGTTGTTAAGTAGGCTTCATGCCCAGTATGGAGCTCAATATGGGGCTTGAACCCACGACTCTGAGATCAAGACCTGAGCTGAGATCAAGAGTCGAATGCTTAACCAACTGAGCCATCTAGGGGCCCCCAGGCTGAAATCCTTTTTAATGTGAATTGCCTTAGCAATTAATATTCACCTGGACTTATTATATTTTGCATTTCATATTTATGTGTTTTGTTTTCCAATTTAAGAACTATAAATTCTTATACTCTTCCAGGATACAGAGGCTAAATATACCATTTAATTAACCAGATATTTCAAACCTGCTCTTCCACATATGGGAATAGTGAAGAGGCAAGTGCTGCCTTTTTCTCCTTCTTGTAGGTGAGGTCTACTGCTCCAGGGGCACACTATTCACTGGAGACCCCAGTAGAGCTCCCCCACCCCCATCCTCAGCTCGGAACTAACCCTCTTCTCATTCCAGGAAAACAGCTCAAGGATCCTATCCCCATATCTTCTCCTGTCAAATGAAGTCTGATGGACTTACCAGCCAGAATTTTCTGGAGATGACTTTTACTGTACACTGACCCACAGGGGTTTGATGGATTATTAACAATGAGACAAGCTGTCTTTTCATCAATTAGAGATTCCAGTTGTTTCAAGTCAATTTCCCAAGACTTTTCTGGCTGGGGAGGAAGAAAGGGTGAGACTAAGATGGTTCTGAAAACTTGAGGGGGAATATTCACTTAACAGTATATTCTAAATAATAAAATGTGTTTGTGGCCTCCACCACCCACTTCCAAATCTTTCTGTGCTAAGACAATTGTCATATATTTTTACAAAGCCATAATTGAACACTGGGGTCTAAAATTAAAAAGTTGTTTACCAATAAATTGTAGAGTTTGACCTCAATTCCCATTGATTCAGCCAAAGTCCTATAAAGAGAGAAACCGGGTCTTGGAACTAGGATGTTTTGTCCTGGGTTGGCCAACACAGCTAAACAAAGTTCAATAGCCTGACTGCAGCCACTAGTCAGAATGACATCCTGTGAAGAAATAAAAGGTACATTTTGTTAGGGGTTCCAACAGCAGTGGGAGAAAAGACATTGTCAGATAGGTGAGTGGGGAGCAATAATAAACTTACTTTTTCAAGCTCTAAGTAAAGTAGTAAGGACTGTACTAAGCCAAAATTGGGGGAAAATGCTTATATATGTCCATATCTAAATGTTGAAAATATTGACCACTTAAAAGAAGTAAATCACTTTAACAAGTACATGTCAGCTATGACTCAGCAGACTTCCATGAGAGATCATTATGACCTTGGACTTTTTCACTTGGTTATTTGTTTACTTTCGACCAGAAATTTGAAGCCTGATTCTTCTCTGAAATACAGACTGAGGGCACCTCTTATGTTAAGAAATATCAACACACACAGTAGATGACAGAGGGAGAGTGGCATTTAAACTTGTGGCCCTGCCATCGATTGAATATTCCATAGTACCTCAATCTTCCCATCTGAGTGAGCTTTTTTTTTTTTTTAATGTTTATTCATTTTTGAGAGATAGAGACAGAGGGTGAATGGGAGAGGACAGAGAGAGAAAGAGAGAGAGAGAGAGAGAGAGAGAGAGAGAGAGAGAGAGAGAATCTGAAGTAGGCTTCAGGCTCTGAGTTGTCTGCACAGAACCTGACAAGGGGCTTGAACTCATGAACCATGAGATCACGACCTGAGCCAAAGTTGGACGCTTAACCAAATGAGCCACCCAGGAGCCCCCCCATCTGAGTGGGGAAGGGAATTATGGAAGCTACAAATTTAAGAAAGAAATTTAAGAAAGATCTTATTGGTAAAATAAAAAATGTTACTTATTCGGTGTTATGAACTATTGTTTTTTAAAGTTCTTTTGCAGAGAATCAAATGTAGAGTAACCTCTGAATCCTTTGAGCCTCAAGACAAAACACCACATAAATTATATTCAACATTATCATCATACTGTAATGACATTAAATATACTCAGGGATTAAGTGGCCTCACTCTATGAGAAGTTCTCAAATTGCTAAAGGGAAATTCTTCACGCCTTTTGTTTCCCGAAACTGTTATTCCTTGTGGAACAGAGACAAGGAAAATGGTATAGTTTGCCCAGTATTACTTCAGAGCTGTTACCTTGGTTAAGCCCTACCTTAGCTTCCAGGGGTGCCTCGGGCCGGTGGTAATAAGAAGCAATATCCTCACGACTGGATAAGTATCCTGAAAGAGCCGGAAGGAAGAAGCTGAAAGTTTGCATCTGGCAACTGACCACTATGCCCTAGAGTCAAAAGGACCTCAGGCTAACTCCTGCCCCTGCTTAGAGCACAAACTGTTCAGTTTAGCTCTCAGCTACTATAGATAAAGGAGTTATGTGTTACAATTTTATAATAATCTCACATGTGTAAATAATAACAAGGAGAACTTCCCAAAGTATAAAATACTGTGCACCATCTTGATTACTATGATTATGTTTTATTTTTCATAAAAAACAATATTTAGATTTTTCCTAAATCCCTTCCAGGACTATATATTTTGAAGAGTTGTAATCAATGCATGTAATACATTGGGTGCCTTTTAAGTTTTTTACATTATATCATATACCTATTAGTGGTTTTGCACAAGTTTTTCTTTTAAATTCAATTCTTACACAATATTTCCAAATGTTGGCTTACAAGTTTGACGTAGGGACAGCATCATGCAGATTGGTTTGCGAAACTGCTTTTAAGAAGACTCCATTCAATTATAAAGATACAATATTTCATAATGTTCCACTTAACAGTTAGAGATAAATGTCTTGAAGTTATATAAATCAGCACTTCCTTAATTACTAATAAGGAAGAGAATTTTCCTAGATAAATGTTATGGCCTATATTTCCTTTGGCATGAAATGTTCATATCGTTTGAATATTTGTGAAGTTGAGAACTGGTTTTGGTTTTTCAGGTTGAATCTGTTCCCTAATACTTTGGGTATAAAAGTTATAAACTTGTTTTATAATCTAATTTTTGGTCTTCTTTTGTTGATTTTTGTTTTATGAAACTTTATAAAACATAAACAATCAACCTAAAAATTACATCCCTCAGGCTCTTTGAAGTGTTTTTAAAATTCTATTTTAGCACAAAACTGGATTTGCATTCTACATTAGAAATATGTCACTATATCTTGTCATTTGCAGCAACATGGATGGATCTAGGGGGTATCACGCCAGGTGAGATAAGTTAGACTGAGAAAGACACATTCCATATGATTTCACTCATTGTGGAATCTAAAAAACCAGCAAACAAATGAACAAAGAAAAAAAGCAGAATCAGAACTATAAATACAGAGAACAAACTGATGCCTTCCAGAGGGAAGGGGGTAGGAAGATGGGCAAAATGGGTGAAGGCGAGAGGAAGATACAGCTTCCAGTTATAGAATGAGTAGGTCATGAGAATAAAAGGCACAGCATAGGGAATACAGTCAATGGTACTGTACTAGTGTTGTATGGTGACAGACGGCAGCTACCCTTGGGGTGAGCAAACATAACGTACAGAGATGTTGAATCACTGTCTACACTTGAAACTAATGTAACATTGTGTGTCAACTATATTCAAATAAAACAATATAAATAAGTTTTAAAAAGGAAAATAATATGTTGCTAGGTACATATGGAGACTGGGGGTGTGTGTGTGCAACACTGAAATAAAGTCAAAGGGTCACTTATTTTATCAGACATTTAATGTGGAAATGGTTAGTAGATGGAGACAGTTAAACCTAAATAAGAATAGGGATGGGCAAAAAGGGGTAAAGGGGCCAACTGTATGGTGATGAGCAGTAACCAGACTTGTGGTGATCACTTTGCAGCGTATACAGTTGTATTATACAGCTGTACACCTGAAACTCCTACTGTAAAAACATCTCAATAAGAATAACTTCTTTCTGTCAGAAATAACCTTCTCTTCTTCAATGGAACAGCCCATTGTTTGTATTCTACTTCATTTTTATCTCTTTATTTAAGCTGAAACAGCTATAAATGCATTTGAATGTGATCAGAACATTCAACCACACGGTGATATTTGACCATAGTTAAAATAAGGGTTGAATGTATAGAGAAAAAGAAATGAAGCCAAGAAGCTATCTACATAGTGCAAATAAGTAAATTAATGTAGGACCTAGAGGCTAAGTAAACAGGCACCTGCAAAATCCAAGGCCTTCATATGAAAATTAGCAATGTTGGTTGAGAAATAAGTACGTGAACAGAACAAAAGAGGCAGAGCCAGTGGGCCAGAGGAAGCCAGGAAAGGAGCTGAACCCTGATGGCTGTGTTCAAGCATTCTGAGATCCTCGTCCCCAAATCCAAATGGCTATTTTATCTTAGCCTCTCCTTAGGATCTATGAATCAGGGAAGCAAAGAGAACTGCTGGAAACTTACTCCTAATAGAAGAGCACTAACAATTTGGACGCCACCAGACAGAGTCTCAGGAGAAGCTTACCAATGGAGGGGGCGTAGCCATTATACTTTCCCGAGTCTAGAGCATCTTTCATCGCTTGGGTGACTTCAGGGTCTGTAGGCAGGTTTCCAAACACAGTAGGGTCCCCTTTTCATGGAAGAGAAAAAAAGAGCCCCCAAGAGGTTACTCTTCCATGCCCAGTGCTCGGACTCCCTCTCTACTCCCATCTTCTCCAAGCAGTTGTCAGGATGGGGCTAACAGCGACGAGATCTGCCCCTCACCTGAGAGTCCCCAACTCACCAATTGACAGAGCAATCATGGTTTTGTTTGGATTAGGCTTCACCTTCATGCTGTCCACAATGGCCCGGATGGGATTGAAAGTTTTGTTGGACATGTCTGAGGGCCTCACGGACCATCTGGCCTTCCTGCCTTTCATTTTTCCTGGCACGGAGCTTCTCCCACCAAGGTTGACGTGCACATCCAGAACTGAGGGAAGGTTGCTGTTGCTGTTCATCTGAATCACATATGGGTCCATCACTAGTAAAGCCTATGGGGAAAAGGAGGTCCTTGTGACACTAAGAACAGAGCAGCATCTTGGCGGCCTATATTTGAACCTAAACATAAGCGTGATTTCATTAGATGTCTTTCCAAACTGCTTTGTTGGCCACATTTTTCATGCTTTGCGAATAAGGGGAGTTTTAAGACTTTTTGCTGAGATGGAAAATAAAGCAAGAACCCATTTTATAATGTTAGCAAAGACCATGCACTGAATACTTATCTACTGTGAGACTACATGCAACCATAATGTCATTGAAAGTTTAACTGCTCTCAATGAGACTGAGGGGAACTGACATGAAAATCATGAAACAAAGCATATATATGTGTTGCCTCTTTTCCATGCAAAGCCTATCCAAGTGTCTCCCTAATGCTTCAATAGACTGTCTTGCCCTCTGCAAGAACCAGGAAGGACCATTCCACAGTTAGAAATTTAGTGTTAATATTTTGTCATTAGTAAAAATAAAGCCCTATCCCACGAGCACCTTAGTGTCCTGTAGAAAAAAGAAGTCAATACACCATAAAGAAGAAAGCACACATCCCAGTTACCACCACATTAGCTGAGGCTTGAGATTTTACCTTCCAACTACAGGAGAAACTGCCCTCCCAGTAGCCAAACCTGGAAGCTCTTAGTCCTTCTTTGACAGGTCACAGTGACAATGGCCTCAGATGCAATTCTTGACTCCTGAAATAGTTTGCACAAATGGGCGTTGGGCCTGGAACTTTCCTGCTATTGGCTAGGGTGAGAACTGGGTGGCCGGCCCTCCTTTCCCTCCCCTTCCTCACTTGCTGCTTCTCACCTCTAACTCTTCCTCCACCCCCCCCACCCCCCACCCGCCCACCATACCTGGGAGTTTGTCCTCACTTCAAACCTCTGGAATTCTCTGTGTTAACTCTTTCTGGGCACTTTGTGAGACATTTGAGAGGACTGTCAGAGGGCTTATTAGGATTACAGTTAGCAATTTTTATTAAATCTCTTTTGATACAAATAACCCATTAAAATGTTAACAGTACAGACATGTGTAAAGTAAAAAGTGAAGAGTCCTTCCTTGCACCTTGCTATCTACACACTTCATTTTCACTACCCCCAGAGTCCATACACTCTCCCCAGGGGTAGGCAGTGTTACGTAATGATTTGGCCATTTCTATCCATTCGCCAAGACAGATTAATAGGTAGGTAGATAGAGGATAGATACATAGATGGATACAAGATAGATACATAGGTACATCATTTTATAGATTTTCAAAACACTGAAGGAATTAGCGAAGAAATTCACTATTCACTGAAGGAATAGTTGCACAATTTGTTCTGCAACATGTTTATTTACTTCCTGCATCCTGTACTCCTTTCCTTGTTCACAAGGTTCTTCTTCAGTCACAACAAATGGGCAGTTGAAACAAATTAAGTTTCACTCAACAAATACCTTAAAAGATAGTAGTAGCGTCTTCAAGGCAACTAAAACCTGTGGAACGTTATCCTGTACTGTGAATTCTCCTTCATTCACCTGCTAGAAAGTTGTGGGGAGAATAAGATGTCAGGTGAAGTCTAAACAAACAACCTTGCTAAGCAAGCACAGCAGAAACCTCAGCATTCGGGTGAGCCTATAAAAAAGACCATCCACTCAAGGGTTAAAAGAAGCCTCTGGGACTCCATCTGCTCAGATCCTATCTGTTTATTTATTGGAAGACAAAGAGTTGTTACATAAGTTCTTTCTTCTCCATTTACTTTTAGGTGATTGGAGTCTCCAGTGGGGGGTGAATTACCTTTTATTCTTCTGGACCTTTCATCACTTAGTGCTTTGAAGAACTTATCTAACACATTCCCTTTCCCACCCCAGTGAAGCAAGTAAGTGTTCACCACCTCATCTTAGGGCGGAGCAGCAGAAGCACAAGGCAAGGGCAGGAAGCCAGCCAGGTCATAGCGAATTTCAAATTCGAAAGCTGGAAGCCCTGCACCCTGAACTAGATATTCAGGGCTGCTCTGTTGCAAAATGCAAGTACACAGCCTTGTCTACAACATCCAAAGGCACAGAGAAGGAAGAAAGAGTTGCATCAGTTCTGCTATTTGGCACCCCATGGCAAAAGGCACATGGCTTCTTTGTTTTACTTAATGGTAGTTAAACATTGTACAGACGGATGTATACTTTTGCATAGCTGCCAACACAATGAGAACACGGTATTGTTTCCAAAGCACACAGATTTTGTCAAGAAAGAAGACCTTTCTTTCCTAAATGCTTTTATTCCATCACCACCCCCATTTGAAATATAATACATGTGTACTGGACAAAATCAGAACAAACTAAAAGCATTTATAATTCTACCACCACTCTAACACATTACCCTTATTTCTCCCCCACAACATAGATCTCTTGTTCTTTACATATATTTTTCAAATTGAGATAAAATTCACATAACAAAATATTCACACCTTCATCTTTTCAGAGTATAAGATTCACTGATTTTTAATACACTCACAATATTGTGCAACAATCACCACCATTTAATGCCAACACATTTTCTTTTACTCTTACTGTTTTAGTAATTAAAATCCTCATGTAGTAAATTGAAATTCTGATGTTTGTAAACTAAACTCTGAACACCTTTTCCCACAACTCCACTCCATACAGATGGTTGCTTTAGCCATTTCTTGTATATCTTTTCAAGTGTTTTCTGTTTCTATACAATACTTAATACTTACATAGCTGGGGTTTTTTTTATTTTTATTTTTTTTTCAACGTTTATTTATTTTTGGGACAGAGAGAGACAGAGCATGAACGGGGGAGGGGCAGAGAGAGAGGGAGACACAGAATCGGAAACAGGCTCCAGGCTCTGAGCCATCAGCCCAGAGCCTGACGCGGGGCTTGAACTCGGACCGTGAGATCGTGACCTGGCTGAAGCCGGACGCTTAACCGACTGCACCACCCAGGCGCCCCTACAGAGCTGGTTTTAAAGTTGTTTGAAAATATAGATACTACAAATTTGTTCTATGTAGCTGCACTGTCCGTTATTACAGCCACTAGTCAAAAGCAGCTATTGAGTACATGAAATGTGGTTTGTCTAAAGTGAGATGTGGTGTTGGTGTAAAACACACATCAGGTTTTGAAGACTTATATGAAAATAATGTAAAATATCTCATCAATAATTTTATATTGATTACATGCTTAAATAATATTTTGGATATTTTGGGTCAAATCACTAATTTCACCTACTTCTTTTACATTTTAAAATACTTCTACTAGAAAGTTTGCAATTCCTGTGTGGTTTGCATTCTGTTTCTATTGAATAATGCTGTTTTACAGCTTGCCTTTTAAAAAATCTTAACACATTGTCTTGATATCCTTTCCATTTTCATACATGGAGATCAATTTCATTCTTTTTAATGGCTATATACTGTCCATTTAACCATTCTATTCTTGTTGGACATAGGGCAGCTTCTATTTTTTCTCTCACAAATAAAACATTGAACACACTCATTATTGATAATTGAAAATTATTTTATAGGTATCCTATAATTTGTAGGATAGTTTCCTAGAGGTAGAATCACATTTCACATACTGAAAGACCTGCCAAATTGATCAACTGATAGACTATAGGAAGAAGAGACAATGCAATACGTCTTATTTTGACAACCTCTTGGAGTTCAGACTACCTATCACAACTACATATCCTGCTTAAGGGCTGACAAAGGGAATCAACTGAATTTTACAGCAAGGGTTCTCTGGGTGATCAGAATCTCAGAGGTTAAGATTCTTTTTCTTTCCTTTTTTTAAAAATTTTTTTTTAACGTTTATTCATTTTTTGAGACAAAGAGAGACAGAGCATGAATGGGGGAAGGTCAGAGAGAGAGGGAGACACAGAATCCGAAACAGGCTCCAGGCTCTGAGCTGTCAGCACAGAGCCGACACGGGGCTCGAACTCACAGACTGTGAGATCATGACCGGAGCCGAAGTCAGACGCCCAACCGACTGAGCCACCCAGGCACCCCTAAGATTCTTTTTCTTAATATTGGCCTTTGCAAGAGTCAAGCAAAGATGGGACTTTTTTAAAAGTTAGAAGCTGATTTCCGTCACTCAATGTTTACACTTTTTTTTTTTTTTTTGAGAGAGAGAGAGAGGGGGGGAGCGTGAGCAGGGGAGAGGCAGAGACCCAGAATCCAAAGCGGGCTCCAGGTTCTGCACTGTCAGCACAGAGCCCAACATGGGGCTCGAACCCACGAACTGTGAGATCATGACCTGAGCTGAGGTCTGATGCTTAACCAACCAAGCCACACAGGCGTCCCTAGATTCAGACTTTTAAGGATCACAGCTACACATAAGACTCAGATTCAACTCCCCCTCCCACAACAGCCTGTGGACTTGGTGTCCTGTCCTCATCTGGAAGTTAACACAGGAGCCTTATATTATTCAGATAATCCCCTCGAGGGTAGGAGTAGTGTCAGCCCACCTATGTCTCTGGTTTTCAGTTCCTTTTCATCGTTTGGCCCATTGGGCATTTCCTTTTGTATCTTTGGAGCTCAGTCAGGCGTTTTGCCTTATTTTATCCAACATTCCTAGATACGTACTTTTATTATTTTTTATTTTAAAAAATGCTTACGTGAGGGGCGCCTGGGTGGTTCAGTCGGTTAAGCGTCCGACGTCAGCTCAGGTCATGATCTCATGGTTCATGAGTTTGGGCCCTGCATCAGGTTCTGTGCTGACAGCTGAGCCTGGAGCCTGCTTCCGATTCTGTATCTCCCTCTCTCTCTGCCCTTCCCCCACACACGCCCTGTCTCTCTCTGCCTCTCAAAACTAAAGAAAACTAGTAAAAAAAAATTTTTTTAATGCTTCTTTGAGAGGGGGTAGGGGCAGCAACAGAGCAGAGAGAGAATCCCACGTAGGCTCAACATGCGGCTCAATCTCACGAACTGTGAGATCACAACCGGAGCTGTGTATTTTTAAATGGAACTGTAGTTGACACACAATGTTACTTTAGTTTCAGGTATACAACACAGTGATCGGACAAGTGTATGTTACACTGTACTATGTTACGCTATGTCACACAAGTGTAGCTACCATCTGTCACCATACAATACTATTACAATATCACTGACTATATGTATTCTATGTTGTACCTTTAATCCCCATGACTTATTCATTCCATAACTGGAAGTCTTTACCTCCCACCCGCCTTCACTCATTTTGCCCATTTTCCTACTTTCTTCTCTTCTGGCAACCATCAGTTTTTTCTCTGTGTTTATACATCTGATTCTGATTTTTTTGTTTGTTCATTTGTTTGTTTCTTAGATTCACATATAAGTGAAATCAATGGTATTTGTCTTTCTCAGTGTGACTTATTCACTTAGCATAATACCCTCTAGGTCTACCCATGTTGCCCCAAATGGCAAGATCTCATTTTTTATGGCTAAGTAATATTCCACTGTGTATGTTTTGTGTGTGTGTATCATACCTTCTTTATCCATTTTTCTGTCAGTTGGACATGGGTGGCTTCCATATCCTGACTGTTGTAAATAACGATGCAATAAACATGGGTACATATCTTTTTGAATTAGTGTTTTCACTTTGGGGGGGGGTAAATACCCAGTAGTGGAATTACTGTATAATATTTCTAATTTTTTTGAGAAATTTCCATACTGTTTTCCACAGGGGCCACACCAACTTATAGTCCCACCAACAGTGCATGGTGCATGCATATAAATTTTCTCCACATCCTTGCCAACACTTGTTATTTCTTGTGTTTTGGTTTTTTTATACTAGCCATTCTGACAAGTGTTAAGGCAATATCTCATTGTAGTTTTTGATTTGCATTTCCCTGATTAACGGTTGAACATCTTTTCATGTGCCTGTTGGCCATCCACATGTCTCTTTGGAAAAACGTCTATTGAGGTCATCTCCCCACTATTTTCCTTTTTTGTCTTGAGAGAGAGAGAGAGACAAAGTGTGAGTGTGGGAGGGGCAGAGAGAGAGAGAGAGAGAAAGAATCCCAAGCAGGCTTCCCATTGTCAGCACAGAACCTGATGCAGGGCTTGACCTCATGAATCACGAGATCATGACTTAAGCCAAAGCCATATGCTTAACCGACTGAGCCACCCAGGTGCCCCCGCCCTTTTTTAGTTGGATGATTTGGGGGTTCTTTCGATATTGAGCTGTATAAGTTCTTTATATATTGTATATTAACCCCTTATCAGATGTATCATTTGCAAATATCTTCTCGCATTTAGTAGGTATGTTTTCATTTTCTTGATGGTTTCCTTCAATGTGCAAAATCTTTTTTTTTTCAGTGTAGTCCCAATAGTTTATTTTTGCTTTTGTTTCCCTTGCCTGAAAACTAGAAATATGTTTCTACAGCTGATGTCAAAGAGATTACTGCCTATGTATTCTTCTAGGAGTTTTATGGTTTTGGGTCTCACATTTAGGCCTCTAATCCATTTTTAGTTTACTTCTGTGTGTAATGTAAGAAAGTGGTCCAGTTTCATTCTTTTACACGTAGCTGTTCAGTTTCCCCAGCACCATTTATTAAAGAGTATGTCTTAGCCCTATTGCATATTCTTGCCTCCTTTGTCATAGATTAACCATATAAGTGGATTTATTTCTGGGCTCTCTACTCTGTTCTAGTGATCTATGTGTCTATTTCTGTGCCAGTATCATATTATTTTGATTATTATAGCTTTGTAGTATATCTTGAAATCTGAGATTGTGATACCTCCAGTTTTGTTCTTCTTTCTTAAGATTGCTTTGGTTATTCGGGGTCTTCTGTGGTTCCACACAAATTTTAGAATTATTTGTTCTAGTTCTGTGAAAAATACCGTTGATATTTTTATAGAGTTTGAAATGAATTTATAAATTGCTTTGCGTAGTATGGACATTTTCATAATCTGAATTTTTATAATCCATGAGTATGGTATATCTTTTCATTTGTTTGTATCATTTCAATTTCTTTCATCAATGTTTTAGTTTCCAGAGTTTAGGTTTTTCATCTCCTTCGTTAGGTTAATCCTAAGTATTTTATTCTTTGTAAAATTGTAAATGGAATTGTTTTCTTCTCTTTCTGCTATTTCATTATTCATGTATAGAAATGCAACAGATTTCTTAATATTTTTTATCTTACAACTTTACTGAATTTATTTATTGCTTCGAATAGCTTTTTGTGTATGTGGCATCTTCCGGATTTTCTATGTATAGTATCATGTCATCTGCAAATAGTGACAGTTTAACTTCTTCCTTACCCATTTGGATGCCTTTCATATCTTTTTCTTGTCTAATTGCTGTGGCTAGGACTTCAAGTACTGTGCTGAATAAAAGTAGTGAGAATGAACATCATTGTCTTGTTCTTGAGCTTATAGCAAAAGCTCTCAGTTTTTCACCATTGACGATGTTAGCTGTGGGCTTTCCACATATTGCCTTTATTATGCTGAGCAATGTTCCCTCTAAACCCACTTTGTTGAAAGATTTTATCATGAATGAATGTTAAATTTTGTCAACTGCTTTTTCTGCTTCTATTGAGATGATCATTTGATTTTTATTCTTCATTTTGTTAATGTGGCTTATCACATTGATTTATGGATATTGAGCCATCCTTGCATCCCCAGAATAAATCCCACTTGATCATGGTGAATGATCTTTTTAATGTATTGTTGAATGTGGTTTACAATACTTTGTTGAGGATTTTTGCATCTATGCTCACCAGGGATATTGGCCTATAGGTTTTTTGTTTGTTTGTTTGTTTGTTTGTTTAGGGGTGTTTTTTTGCAGTGTCTTTGTCTGGTTTTGGTATTAGAGTAATTCTGGCTTCACAGAATATATTTGGAAGCTTTCCTTCCACTCATATTTTTTGGAATAATTTGAGAAGAATAGGTATTAACTCTTCTTTAAATTTTTGTTAGAATGAATAGATGAAGGGATGGATGGATGGCTGGCTGGATGGATAGATAGATTCTGTTTGTGGGAGTTTTTTGATTATCAATTTAATTTCATTATGAGGAATGGTCTGTTCAGATTTCTATTTCTTCCTGATTCAGTTTTGGAAAATTGTGTATTTCTAGGCATTTACTCATTTCTTCTAACTAATCCAATTTATTGGCATATAATTTTTCATAGTAGTCTCTTATAATACTTGGCATTTCTGTGGTATTGGTTATTAGTTCTCCTCTTTCATTTCAGATTCTCTTTATTTGTGTCCTCTCTTTTTTCCTTGGTGAGTTTGGCTAAAGGTTTTTTCTTCTTTTTGTAGCTTTTTTTAGGTGTAAGGTTAGATTGTTTATTTAAACTTTTGTTGTTGTTGTTGTTCCTTGGGGTAAGCCTGTAGCTCTATAAATTTCCCTCTTAGAACTGTTTTCACTACATGCAAAGATGTTGGACAATTTTGTTTTCATTTTCAATTTTTTTAAATGTTTTATTTATTTTTAACAGAGAGAGAGAGAGAGAGAGAGACAGAGCATGAGTGGGGGAGGGGCAGAGAGAGAGGGAGACACAAAATCCGAAACAGGCTCCAGGCTCTGAGCTGTCAGCACAGAGCCCGACACAAGGCTCGAACTCACAGACTGTGAGATCATGACCTGAGCCGAAGTCGGACGTTCAACTGACTGAGCCACCCAGGCACCCCTTGTTTTCATTTTCATTTGTCTCCATGTATTTTTTAATTTACCCTTTGTTTTTTGTTTGTTTGTTTTTTTTTTTTTTCTTGACTCACTGGCTGTTTAGAAGCATGTCATTTATTTTCCAAATATTTGTGTTTTTTCCAGTTCTTTTCTTGTAATTGATTTCTAGTATCATACCATGTGTCAGAAAAGATGCTTGCTCTGGTTTCAATCACCTTAAATTTATTGAGACTTGTTTTGTGGTCTTTTCATGTGATCTATTCTGAAGAATGTTTCATGTGTACTGGAAAAGAATGTATATTCTATTGTTTTTAGACGGAATGTTTTATATATGTCTGTTAAGTCTATCTGGTCCAATATGTCATTCAAAAACATTATTTATTGGTTTTTTGCTGGATGACCTATCCATTGATTTAAGTAGGGTTCTAGATTTGTTTTTAAATTGAAGTACAGTTGGCACACAATGTTATGTTAATTTTAGGTGTACAACATAGTGATTCCACAAGTCCTAGATATTTTTCTACCTGAAAATTCTCTAGGTCATTCTGACCTCAATATTGCCAGATATCAAAGTCTCTCTCCTTGTTTTTTTGAAATGTCGCCTTCATCTTATACTAAATTCCTATATCTTTCTGAACCTTTTATGGAATATTCTATTCTAGAACAAACATTTTTAGAGTTCTTGATGAGCATTGCCAGCTTGCTTTCAGAAGGGCCAGTTTCCTTCCTATCAGTAATTGTTTGCAAACCCTGGGAATTATTTTCTAAAGAAATCTTTGCCAAATTGATTGTCAGGGGGAGGGGAATGGTATTAAGGTATTGCTGTTATTTCTGTCCCTTCTAACTTTGATAAGGGTGGTCACTTCTCATATATTTTTTTTAGCTCTTGGTGTTTTGTGAACTACCTGCTCACGTCCATCACATATAGGGGGACTCATCTTTTTCTTAGGTGAGACCTGGACCTAGGAAGTGACTTTGGGGCAATGAAACAGCTGCTCTGAGATCACCTGCCCAGTCTCCTCTGTCTCAACCCGGCTGGCTCAGGCTCAGGTTTACAGATCAAAGAACAGCCAGAAGCACAGGATTTTGGTGGGTGGTCCTGCAAATAATGCAGCTGACGCAGAATGTGCAGGGTTAAGGGGGTGTGAAGGGGGCAGGGGCTGCTGTATCAGGTCATCCACGTGGGCACACCCTCTTTAGTAGCTGACAACTGAACCCAGATCAGAAAGAAAAACAGCCAAAGCAAACAAGTTTTGGTAACACCCCTCTTCTGTAGCTCATGTTTTCTCTCAATAGAAACCTGAGGGGGAAAACAAATCAGAGCACCCAAGTCTACTTAGGAAACCTAACTGGGCAGTTAAGGTCCAATAAACTGTAGAAATACTCACAAAAAGCTACACCAACCAGCCATAGTGATTTTCATGTAAAAATCAAACAACTTTTACTCATTTTTTTCTTTTTCTTTATTATGTTGAGGGAGGGGGGAGGGAGGGGGAGGGAGAGAGAGAGAGAGAGAGAGAGAGAGAGAGAGCGAGAGCGAGCCAGGGTGGGGCAGAAAGAGAGGGAGAGAAAATCCCAAGCAGGCTCCATGCTGTCAGAGCAGAGCCCGATGCAGGGCTCAAACTCACGAACTGGGAGTTCATAACCTGGGCTGAAACCAAGAGTCGGACACCTAACAAACTGAGCCACCCAGGCACCCTTCATTTTTTTCTTAAGTATAAAACTTTGTGTTTGCCATAGAAAAGGCTTTTTTTTTAACTGTGGTAAAATAATAATAATAATAACATTAAGTCTACCATCTTAATCATTTTCAAGTGTACAGCTTAGTATTAACTATATTCACACTGTTGTGCAACAGATGTCTAGAACTTTTTCATCTTGCAAAACTGAAACTCTATAACTCTGTAATAGTGTTTAACTGTCAAACACTAATTCTCTCCCCTCTCTTCAGCCTTTGGCAACCACCTTTCTACTTCTGACCTTTCCACTTTCTGACAGAAAAATATTTTTAAATAGTTTCACTACCCAGAGATAACTATTATCCATTTTATCCACATTTAACATTTTGAAATATATACATATTTTCTTGGTATACATCCAGTAGGCTTCATGTAACAGAGTTTCGCATTCTGTGTCTCCTTTCACATGATATTGTGAACATTTTCCTAAGACTATAAAAAGTTTTGTAAACTTGCTTTATAATGATTGCCTAAAATCTCAGGCCCTTTATTTTTATACACCTTTTCCCATACCCTTCTTTTCTCTACGCATGCAGAGTGGCATAAACCTCATGCCGACTTGGCATCTGGCCCCTACCAACACTCTCCCTCAATTAACTCATCATCCTCACATCAGTCCTAGGAATAGGGCCTATTTTATCCCCACCTAACAGATAAAAACAAGGTCACACAGTAGCAAGTGGTGATTTGGACTTCCACTGTTGCCATGTGGCTCCAGACTTCACTACACAAGCCTGCCTCTCTTTAGATGACAAAGTGAGTTGAAAACTCACTAAATAGAAAAAAATTAAAATAGAAAAAAATGAAAATGAACAAAAACCCAGGGGGAGTTAATTTTAAGAAAATAATGGATTAACTATGTGGATTAAGCATTGACTCTTCACTTACCTTTTAAATTTAAAAAATAATTTTTTTTAACGTTTATTTATTTTTGAGAGACAGAGACGGAGTGTGAGCAAGGGAAGGGCAGAGAGAGAGAGGGAGACACAGAATCCGAAGCGGGCTCTGGGCTCCAAGCTGTCAGCACAGAGCCTGATGTGGGGCTCGAACCCACGAACTGTGAGATCATGACTTGAGCCCAAGTTGGACACTCAAAAGACTGAGCCACTCAGGCACCCCCACATTTTTTTTTAACATTTTATTTTCTGAGAAACAGAGAGAGACAAAGCACAAGCAGGGGAGGGGCAGAGAGAGAGGGAGACACAGAATCCAAAGCAGGCTCCAGGCTCTGAGCTGTCAGCACAGAGCCCAATGCAGGGCTCAAACCCATGAACATGAAATCACGACCTGAGCCGAATTTGCATGTTCAACCGACTGTGCCACCCAGGCACCTCTCAACTACCTTAAAAATATTTTTTTAATGGAGCACCTGAGTGGCTCAGTCGGTTAAGCATCCAACTCTTGATTTTGGCTCAGGTCATGATCTCACAGTTCATGGGATCAAGCCCCACATCTGGCTCTTCACTGACAGCACAGAGACTACTTGGGATTCTCTCTCTCCTCTCTCTCTCTCTCTCTCTCTCTCAAAATAAATAAATAAATAAATATTTAAAACCATTAACAATTTTTCTTAAAAAAAAATTTTTTTTTTTGAGAGAGAAAGAGAGAGTGGGGTAGGGGCAGGAGAAAGAGAGAATCTTAAGCAGACTTCATGCCCAGAACAGAGCCCAACATGGGGCTCGATCTCACAACCATGAGATCATTATCTGAACCGAAATCAAGAGTCAGACCTTTAATGAACTGAGCCACCCAGGCACCCCTCCCTTACCTTTTATTGCTTACTTCCTTACTAGTTACTATGTATCTTTCCATCTTGAACCATTATCAATGATCACTCATCTACTGGGTAGAGAAGAGGCATATATTTTAATTCCTCTGAAGAAGTACAAGATGAAGAACATTCCTTCTACTTTTCCATGTCCTCTGTCAATCTGGCATGAAGCTTTATTTATTTTTTTTTTAATTTTTTTTTTAACGTTTTATTTATTTTTGAGACAGAGAGACAGAGCATGAACGGGGGAGGGGCAGAGAGAGAGGGAGACACAGAATCGGAAACAGGCTCCAGGCTCTGAGCCATCAGCCCAGAGCCCGATGCGGGGCTCGAACTCACGGACCGCGAGATCGTGACCTGGCTGAAGTCGGACGCTTAACCGACTGCGCCACCCAGGCGCCCCTGGCATGAAGCTTTATATGAGTCATGCTTGATACTTGCTCACCAGTTGGCAATGAATAGTTCATAAACCAGAGGGAAAGAAATGGTAAAAGGAATAGTAAAGGAGGGGAAAACCAAAGTCTCTGCATAGTTATGGACGGTGGAGTGATGAATTTAGGAGGGATTAGGTAGCTATGCTGGACTTTGATAATTTATAATGCCACCTTACGTTTACAGAGAGAACTTTGGGTTTTGTTCCCACATTCATTGTCTCATGCAATATTTACCCCCAAACCCCCACAAACCTGTAAGCTAGACAGAAAGAAGGCGCCAAAAGAGAGGCAAACCTGGATGAGCTTTTAAAATTTTAATTAAACCTTTTATTTTAGTATAATTTTAGATGTACAGAAAGTTCTGAAGATAGTACAGAGAGTTCCCTATACCCTTCACCCAGTTTTCCTTATGTTTTAAAAAAGTCTATTGGGGTGCCTGTGTAGCTCAGTCGGTTGAGCGTCTGACTTCGGCTTAGGTCACGATCTCGCGGTCTGTGAGTTCGAGCCCCGCATTGGGCTCTGGGCTGATGGCTCAGAGCCTGGAGCCTGCCTCCGATTCTGTGTCTCCCTCTCTCTTTGCCCCTTCCCCGTTCATGCTCTGTCTCTCTCTGTCTCAAAAATAAACGTTAAAAAAAATTTTTTTTTAACGTCTATTTTTGAGACAGAGAGAATGAGCATGTGCAAGTGGGGGAGGGGCAGACAGAGAGGCAGAGAGAGAATCCCAAGCAGGTTCCCCACTGAAAGCGTGGATCCCAGGGCAGGGCTTGAACCTACAAACCATGTGATCATGACCTGAGCCAAAGTCAGACACTTAACTGACTGAGCCAGCCCAGGGCCCCAGTTTTCCCTATTTTTAACATCCTATGTTACTATGATACATTCTTAGTCACAAGTAAGAAATAAACATTTGTCCATTAAATTAACAAAACTCCATATTTTATTTGGATTTCACAAGTTTTCCCACTAATATCCTTTTTCTGTTCCAGGATCCCATCCAGGATACCACATTACATTAGTGGTCACGTCTCCTGAATCTAATCTACTCTGTGACAGTTTCTCAGACTTTCCTTATTTTTCATGAACTTGGCACATAGAACATTCCTCAGTTTGGGTCTGTCTGATATTTTTTTTATGATTAGAACGGAAGACCAGTTGAGCTTTCAATGTTAAGGGCTTTAAAGGTTAAAAGGAAATAAAACTTTACTCTGTTTGCTGATTGAAATGCCTGTTGGCCATTTTTTTTTAACAGAGCGTAGCAAATAATATCCCATTTTGTTTTGTTCTTTGCGTAACCATTAAGCTATGCCCTATTAACCCAGTCACTTTTCTTTTATGAGAACTTGGTGTTCTTTCATTTGTGGGTGGCTAGAACCTCAATCACACTCCAATTCTTGGCATTCTTAGGAAGAATGTCATTTGTACTTACAGAGAGAGCCACTAAGCAAATAAGCCCAGATTCTTGGGAAATAATGTGTGTTCTTATCATTCTGATGTTCAGAATAATCTAGAGTTTAAGCCATATTCCAATTCCTCAGCCTTTCTACAATTACTAAATTTTGGGGGGGGGTAATACTACATTATTTGATGTGTTTTTAAAAGTTGAAACGTAATTCATATACCACAAAATTCATCCTTTCCAAGTGTACAATTCACTGGTTTTTAGTATATTCACTAGGTTGTACAATCATCAACACTATTTAATTACAGAACATTGCCACTACTCCAAAAAGAAACCCCATACCAATTAGCAGTCTCTGCCCACTTCATCCCTCCTATTGCTGCCCCTGCCTGACAACCAGTAATCTACTTTTATCTCTATGAATTTGCCCATTCTGGGTATTTCCTATAAATGGAATCATATAATATGTGGCCTTCAATATTCAATATTAATAATAATATGCTTATTTTTATGATACGAGTGACCACTTCTTGAGACTACTGAAAAAATAACACCTGTGTCTGATGTTCTTTTGAAATGAGTCTTCTGGATTGGAAAACAGTTTTTTTTTTATTAAACTACATGCACTTACCATACAACCCTAAGAGAAGACATTCCATGCCTAGGAAGAGAAAGAAAAACTTATATCCACATAAAAACCTGTATGTGAATGCTTATAGTGGCTTTATTCATAATTACCAAAAACTGGAAATAGCCTAATAATGTCCTTCAATTAGGGAATGAATAAACAAATTATGGGACATTCATTTAATGGAAGGGCTATTCAGCAATAAAAAGGAGGGAAATACCAATACACACATCAACATGAATCAATCTCAAATGCATTAGGCTAAGTGAAGGAAGCCAGACTCAAAAGGCTATATACAGTATGATTTCATTTACAGGATACTCTGGCAAAGGTAGAATTAAAAGGATAGAAAATAGATCGATGGTTTCCCAGAGGCTGGGAATAGGGGACAGAATGATTGCATGTGGGAATTTTGGAGGATGGAGGAACCCCTCTACATCTTGATTGCGGTGCTGGTTATGTGACTGCATGCATTTGACAGACAAAGACTGCAGAACTCTACACAAAAAGAGTGAAATTTACTGTTTATGAGTTATACCTCACTTATTTAAAAAAGGAAAAATAACAGGTTATCTCAAAAAACAAACAAAAAAAACCACAAAAAACCCCAGACCAAACCCAAAATACCTGTGCTGCGAAGGGTGCCACTGAATCTCAGTCCCACAGCTCATCTTTCAAAGTAATTTTGCAGAAACCGGTGGGATATCAACTGGAGAGTGGTTTTTGCTCCTTTCAGAAAGTGGAAGCATTTTTTGCAAACAAAACATATTTTTTGTACATTTTGGCTGCAGTATTGGTGGTAGAATATACTATAATATGGATCATCTCTACTCCTGTATTTATTTATTACTAGACCTCAATTACAGTCTTCTTTTTCACCTTCTACTTCTTTGCCTGTAGGATGTACTGTATGTAGTCATGTACTTTGTATTAATATATTAGAAATTTATAAATCTGTGTACTTTTTACACCATTAGACACATAATCAAAACTTTCACTAGGGTATTATATAAATTCAGTCTTACTAGAAAATAAACAAAAACAAAAACATATCCAGTATCAGAAGGACATGGGCTTAGAGTGGTTTTACCACTGAGAATCTCCTGATTGGAGGGGCGCCTGGGTGGCTCAGTCAGTCATGATCTCATGGTTCTTGAGATCAAATCCCACATAGGGCTCTTCACTCACAGCACAGAGCCTGCTTGGGATTCTTTCTCCCTCTCTCTCTGCCCCTCCCCCTCTTGCTCATGCTTTCTCTCTCAAAATAAATAAATAAACATTTAAAAAAAAATGAGTCTCCTGATTGGAGTACATTTGCAAGCAGCATGGAACAGACTTAGCCTTGTCCTCATTGCCATTGCACAGTAACCAGCAAACCCTAGCTGAATTGCTAGCCCCTGGAATCTATTCTCTGTGTCTCACAGCCAAAGAGATTTCAGACTTCACACTCCTCTTCCAAACCTTTAGATGGCTTCTCATTGTACTTGGAAGAAAATCCCAACTTTTCATAAGACCCCACATGACCTGGCCCCCACCAAGCACTTCAACATCACGTCCTACCACATGGCCCTCACTCTCCAAGCTTGGCCATACTGGCCTTTTGGGTCCTTGAACAAGCCAAACTCAACCCCACTTGAAGACCACTGACCCAGATAGATTTGGATCACAATTTCACCCCTTCCCAACTACATAAATTGGGAAAAATACTTAATCCTTGTTCATCAGTTTCCTCATTGGTAAAAATGAGAATAATAACAGTACCAATGTCATAGGGTTGTGGTGATATTTGGGAAATTAACACATATAAAGCACTTTAAACAAAGCTGGGCATGTTGTAAATGTTCAATAAATGCTACTAGGGTATTTAATAAATTTAGTCTTAGTAGAAAACAAACAAAACCAAAAACATATCCAACATCAGGAGGACATGGGTTTAGAGTGGTTTTACCAGTAAAAGTCTCCTGAATGGAGGGATGTCTGAGTGGTTCAGCTGGTTAAGCGTCCAACTATTGATTTTGACTCAGGTCATCTCACAGTTCATGGGTTTAAGCCCCACATCGTCTACGCTAACAGCACAGAGCCTGTCAATAAATGTTAGCTGTCATTATGTCTGGTTCTGGAAGCTCTCATCTTTTGTACCCTTTGTTCTTGTAATCCAGAATTGTTTGCATCCATGAGCTTGTCTACTGGATAAAATATCTTACAGAGAAACTGTGTCCAAACAAGTCAGTTATTCCTTGGTAAACAGAGTGGTTTCAAGTACACTAATAACATTTTTATTTGTTTGTTTGTTAAACTTTTTCCTTGGGGATAATATTAGATTTACAGAATAGTTGGTAAGATAGTAGAGAGATTTTCTATATATCGTTCATCCAGCTTCTACTAATGTTAATATCTTCCATAAACACAGTACCAATATCAAAACTAAGAAATTAATATTGGTTCACCACCTACCTATACTACAGATTTCATTTGTATTTCACCTCTTTCTCCACTAATGTCTTATTTCTGTTCAAAGATCCCATCCAGGATACCACATTGTATTTAGCACTAATAATGTTCTAAATTATTATTTTATTAAATACTGTGGCCTTTGACTTCTAAAATATGTGAATGTAAAGTTACAGAGGTATATTTAAATTGCAAAATCATACTATATTTAAGTTGCAAAACTTCCTTCTCTCTCTTCCTTCCTGCTTTATTTTTTTCCTTATCACTGATCACATCTAACGTGCTCTCACATTATATCCGATATGAGATGCCATTGACTGAAACATGTATCATCATTTTAGGTACAAAAGAAAAAATGCCAGCAATTACAATTGTAAAATGCTATCAGTTGTAAGATGTATACCAATTTCTGAGATATTAACACATGAAAAGTTGTGTCTTAAAATCTATAAAATATGATATGCATTTTCCATGCTCTATTTAACATCTATTTGCTTCATCAGAATGTTGATTCCATGATAGCAGGATTTTTGTTCTATATTCAATGGATCCCTGGTGTCTAGCACACGGTGCCCCAAAAGTATTTGTTAAATGAACAAATGAATAATAATATAATGCCAGACAATATTTATTCAGCACTTGTGCCAAGCACCATTCAAAGCTCTTTACTTGTATTCACTCTTCTGATTGTGTTGGATGTTTGATCAGAATGGAAATTTATCACAAATTACCAACAGCTAATTTTCAATACTTTTCAATACCTTGCCTAACCAGAATATAAAATTAAGCAACTGAAAGAAAAAGAGAGTGTCTAAGTATCTTCTTTAACAATAAACTGAAAATATAAAAATAAAAAATTTTATTCATCAACAAATATTAATTGAGCCCCTCTCTAGTCTTGGCACTTGCAAGTTCTAAATACCTTACAAATGTTAATTCATCTAATTCTCACAACTACAACAGGAGGCAGGTGCTATTCTAAGCCCCGTTTTACAAATGAGGAAGCCCAGACACAGAAAAGTTAAGGAACTTGCCAAAGGTCACACAGTGACTAAATGGCAAAGCCAAAACTTAGGCCAAGGCAGCCTATTCAAGGATCAGAATTTTACCCACCAGCCTACACTGCCTCAGAGCCACTAAAACATCCTGTCCTGTGTTGACGGTACTTAAGTGACAGTTAAAAAAATCAATAAAGCAAAAAAAAAATCACTAACTTTTGTGACCAAAGTGACTCCCCCAACTCCTGGTTAATTAGGCCATTTGGTTTTCTGGACAATTATCAAATGGCAAAAGGAAGGCAGAGCCAACCTGCTCAAAAGCTCTGGTTGGCTTTTGTTCTATTGACATTTGTTGAGTGCCCTTGAGATGACAAGCACTGTGTTAGGCACTGGGGACAGGTAGCTAAGAGAGGCTGGTAGACAGATGACTGCCACCATGGAAGCCTGTAGAAGATTCAGAATGCACCCAGTGGAACAGAGGGGACTTTGCTGACCCCTGAGTTGAAATGTGAAGGATTCCATTTGCCAAGTGCATGAGCAAAGGAAGGCTCTTCTCCCTACCTTGCAAACCTCCTGCCTTCTGGACCTGAGGCTGGGTGGATTCCTTCCCCTCTCTTTACAAAATTATTTTCAGTTCCCTAGAACATGACAGCAGCTCTAGTTCCCTATCTCTGCCAGAGCAAATATTGAGAAATGTCTGGCTCAGTGACTTCAGTGTTGCGCTCTATTGCGTGTGCCACAGGATGGATCTATTCCCTTGTCCCGACCTCGCAAATGAGAATCAGGTGGCCAAGGCTGAGAAAAGTCCTGGTAAACCAGAGTGGGGAATAACTAGGGGCTGTGGAGGAATGCAGAGAATGAGGGAAGAACAGAAAAAGAGTGACCAGAGATTGATCCTGCAAAGTTTCCTGCACCCCCAGGCACGGGGAGTGCAGACATGGTGATATAATATCACCTGACATCAGATCAATAATCAATAATTCATAACTAGGAGGCAGGTGAATGTCAACTGTTCTGGGATCTCCCAGGAACCCCTGTCTCCTTTCTTAAAAAATAAATGAAATAATAGTTATAAGCACACACATGAACATACATCAGTGTTTTCTTAAGAGATTTTATATATGGCCAATCTATCAAAGTGACAAATAAATTTGCTTACAAGTTACTGATTTTTACTGCTCTATTGATTTTTTTAAATTACCATTAAGTTCCCACTTAGATGTCAATGAACCCTAACATGAAAATTATTAACTGCAATGCTTATGTGTCTTGTGAATACCTGATTGATCTGTTCCTGGCTTGTGCTTTGGCCAAAGTGTGGACTCTGGGAAAGTGTATATATCTTGATTTCTTTTCATGTTTATGCATTTCTGAGAGCAGAAACTTGTTCAAACTTGTTTTATGTAGTGTTATACAGTGTTAGTTCCATGCACAAGGGAGCCCTTAATTCAATTTAATTAAGAAGTGGATGCTTATTTCTAAGAAGGGATTAATATATGAGCACATTTACACGTATCAATTTTTTAAAAAAAATTTAACGTTTATTTTTTTTGAGGCAGAGACAGAGTGTGAGCAGGGGAGGGGCAGAAAGAGAGAGAGAGGGGCACACAGAATCCCAAACAGGCTCCAGGCTCTGAGCTGTCAGCACAGAGCCTGACACAGGGCTCAGACCCACGAACCGTGAGATTGTGACAGAGCCAAAGTTGGACGCTTAACCAACTGAGCCACCAAGACGCCACACCTACACATCTCAATTCTTAAAAATTCATAAAAGAAATATAATTTACAAGTGCCAAATAAATCAAACCAAAATATGCATCCTACCGAAAATGACAATTTGGGCAAACTCATATATTTTAGCTTGTCAACATTGAGTGACAGTTCTCACCTGGGGATATTGACTTGGGTCTGATGTAAGCAAGGTCAGAAGGAAATTCCAACAGAGTAGTAGAGCTTCAACCTCCAACTGTTCTTCTCCATGCATCTTTAAGTCATGTCTATCATGATTTTTCCCTCTCTTTAAAAAAATAGTTTTTTTTTCATGGTTGTGGTTTCCCTCTTGTGCAAAATATGGGAAGGTTCAGGTGTAAAAGTATATAAGAGAAAATAAAAATGGTAGCTAACACTTACCTAGAACTTACTATATGTCAGTCTGAATTCTAGGTGTTTTATATATATTAACTCATTTAATTCTTACAACAACCCTATGAGTTCAGTTCTGTTACTATGCTCACTTTCAATGGAGGAAAACTTTTTCATTTCATTGAAATGAAATTGAAGGAAACTTAGGTCCAGAAAGATTAAGTATCTTGCTCAAGTTCACAGATCTATCAGGTGGTGGATCTGGATTCAAACCCAGGTAGTCTGGCTCCCAGATTAATCTAAACCACTAATCAATGACCAGAAAGGACTACTTCAAGAATATGCCAGTCACCTTTATCTTTATCATGAGTGACTTTGAACTGGATGCCTAGTAAGTGGTACAATTAACTATGAAAACTTCTTTAAAAAAATTTTTTAATGTTTATTTTTATTTTTGACAGAGAGAGAGAGACAGACAGAGCATGAATGGGGGAGGGGCAGAGAGAGAGGGACACACAGGATCCAAAGCAGGCTCCAGGCTCTGAGCTGTCAGCACAGAGCTCGACGCGGGGCTCACAGATGGCAAGATCATGACCTAAGCTGAAGTTGGATGCTCAACCAACTGAGCCACCCAGGTGCCCCAACTATGAAAACTTCTTGAACACCACAACAAGACTACAGACTGAAAAGGAAATTTTTCGATGAAAATTCCAAAATATTGAAAACTTACTTTGGGGTGCTGGTTGGCTCAGTCAGTGGAGCGTGTGACTCTTGATCTCGGAGTTGTGAGTTCAAGCCCCATGCTGGGTAGAGATTACTTAAAAATAAAAATATTTTTTTAAAAACTTACTTTATCAGATATGTTAGTGCATATGTCATGTGCATTTTGGTAACATGATAGTTAAGAATGGAGACTCCCGAAAGCCTGGGGGCCTCAGAAAATACACAAGCTATTTCTCCAGCTTTTTCCAAGCATCTAGTACTTACAACTGCCTCCTCCATATTTGATACCTCAGATATAACTTAAACTTAATGTGTATCTATTATCCAGACCAATCAGCACTAATTGCTATAATGATCTCCAGTCTCAGTGGCTTAATACAATTAATGTTTATTTATCAATCACATAAAGTTCAAAGCAGGTGTTCATGGTTGGGATTTCTCATAGGAAGCTTTCTTTCAGGAGTGATTCCAGGATCCAGGCTCATTCCATCCTGTGGTTCTGACATTTTTCACCACATAGCCTCAATGATGCCCTGGTTTGGGGGAAATGGAGGTAGAGAAGACGGAGTGAATGTAGAAAAGGCAGAACCATTCTTAATGGTTTCAAACGGGAAGTGACACATATCATTTCCTTTCAAATTCTATTGGCAAGAGCGAATTGTATGGCCCCATATCTATTATACTGTCCCCTGAAACTTAGTTCTCCTTCAGGATTCACTTACTCAGTGGATAATATCCCCATTTAGGTTAGTTATCTATTATGCGAAACAAATTGCATCAGAAGTTAAAGGCTTAAAACAACAACAAAAAGTTATTTTCTCTCACAGTTTCTGCAGGTTAGGAAATCTACAGGTTAGGAATTCAGGAGGAGCTTAGTTTGGGGAGTATGCTCAGAGTCTCTCACAAAGTTTCAGTCAAGATGTATCTGGAACTACAGTCATCCACTTTGAAGGTGGTTCACTCACATGGCCGATGACAGAAAGTTTCAATTTCTTGGGTGCTGGCTGAAGACGTGAGTCCTTTTCCAAGTAGACCTCTCCAGAGGGATGCTTGAGTGTCTCGACAATATGGCAGTTGGATTCTCCCAGAGTGAGTGAGTGGAGAGAACAGGGCAGAAGCCTGGTGTCTTTTTTGATCTAGCCTCAGAGGCCACCCTCTAGCATTTCTATGTTATCCTACTGGGTAGCTAGATTAGCCCTATTCAGTAGTTTTGTGCCTATTTCATTTTTCTTGCAGTACTAATGTGAATGGTATTATGTTTTTTAATTTCAAATTTCACTTGTTCATTGATGGTATATATATATATATGTGTATATATATATATACATATATATGTATATATATGTATGTGTATATATATACATATATATGTATATATATGTATATATATGTATGTGTATATATATATACATATATATATATATATATGTATATATATGTAGGAAAGTGGTTGATTATTATATCATAACCTTGTATTCTGTGACCTTGCCATAATTGCTTATTTGTTCTAGGAGCTTTTTGGGTTGAGTTTTTCTGGATTTTCTACATAAATGATCATGTCATCTGTTAACAAAGACAGTTTTCCTTCTTTCTTCCAAATCTGTATATCTTTTATTTCCTTTCCTTGTCTTATTGCATTAGGTAGAATTCCAAGTATGATGTTTAAAAGCAGTGATGAGAGGAACATCCTTGCCTTGTTCCTACCCTTGTGAGAAAGCTTTTGAGTTCTCACCATTAAGTATGATATAAGCTGTACATTCTTTTATAGGTACTCTTCATCAAGTTGAGAAAGCTCCCCTCTTTTCCAGTTTTACTGAGAGGTTTTTGTTTGTTTGTTTTGTTTTAAATGGTTATTTATATTGAGAGAGAGAGAGAGTTAGAGAATGTGCATGAGCAGGAGAGTGGCAGAGAGAATCCCAAGCAGGTTCTGTGCTGGCAGGGCAGAGCCCAAAGCAGGCTAGATTTAATGAACTGTGAGATCATGACCTGAGCTGAAAACAACAGTCAGAAATTTAATTAACTGAGACACCCAGGAGTCCCTACTGAGAGTTTCTATCATGAATAGATGCTCGAGTTTATCAAATGCTTTTTCTGTATCTATGGATATGATCATGTGCCTTCTCTTCATTAGTCAGTTGATGTGATAGATTAATTTATTTTCAAATGTTGAATCAGCCTTGTGTATCTTAGATAAATCCCATTTGGTCATTGTGTATAGTTCTTTTTATACATTATTATATTCTATTTGCTAATATTTTGTTGAGAAGTTTTACATTTGTATTAATGAGAAACATTGGTGTGTAGTTTATCAGGTTTGGGTATTGGGGTAATGCTGGACTCACAGAATGAATTAGGAACTATACCTCTGGTTCTATCTTCTGAAAGAGATTAGAGAGAATTGATATACTTTTCTTCCTTAAATGTTTGGTAGAATTCACCAGTGAACCTATCTGGGCCTGGTACTTTCTGTTTTGGAAGGGTATATATTGTTGAGTTGACTTCTTTAGTGGCTAAAGGTCCATTCAGATTATCTATCTCTTGTTGTATGAATTTTGGCAGGTTGTGTCTTTCAAGGAATTGGTCCATTTCACTTAGGTTATCAAATCTGTGAGCAGAGAGTTGTTCATAATATCCCTTTAACATCTTTCTAACATCCATGGAATCTGCAATGATATCCTCTCTTCAATTCCTGATAATAGTAATTTGGGTCATCTCTCTTACTTTCTTATCATGCCTAGAGTTAAATCATCTGATTTATCTTTTCAAAGAATCATCTTTCAGTTTTGTGATTTTCTCTATTGATTTCCTGTTTCATATTTCATTGATTTCTACTCTAATTTTTTAAAGGTTATTTATTTACTTTGAGAGAGAGAGAGAGAGAGAGAGAGAGAGAGAGAGAGAGAGAGAGAGAGAGGGGGGGGGGGGGGAGAGGCAGAGGGAGTGGGAGAGAGAGAGAATCCCACACTGGCAGCTTGGAGCCTGACACAGGGCTCGATCTCACCAACTGTGAGATCATGACCTGAACCAAAATCAAAAGTTGGACGCTTAACCAACTGAGCTACCCAGGTGCCCCTCGAATTTTTATTTCTTTTCTTCTGCTTGCTTTAGATTTGCTCTTCCATTTCTACTTTTCTAGAGTGGAAGCTTAGATCATTGATTTTTAGATCAGTCTATCTCAGTGAATGTTCCATGTAAGCATGAGAGGAATGTGCACTCTGCACACTGGATGAAGTAGTTTATAGATGTCCATTATATTCCTAATCTCTTTCTTTGTACAATCTGTGTGTGTGTGTGTGTGTGTGTGTGTGTGTGTGTGTGTGTTGTGTACACAAACAATAGATATAATTTGTGTCAGGTCCCTTGAATATACAGATATAATTTCCATAGATATAATCTGATGGTATACTCTACGCACCAAGTTTTTTATCACACATTTTCATATTTTACTTTACCCTGCACATTCATGACTTTAATAATTCAAACTATTGACATACTGGAATATGGAACATATCAGAAAACTTTACCTCTGCCTGAGCACTACCACTTTCCAAAATGAGGAAAAAGGAAGCTAGAATCACCAAAGAGACTCCAACCCCTATGGAGAACATTAATTTCCCAAGATTCAATGACATCTAAGTCATACTAGGGAGAGCATATTAGTTTACTAGGGCCGTGATACAAAGTACCAAAAACTACATGGCTTAAACAACAGAAATATATTGTCTCAGACTTCCAGAGGCCAGAAGTCTGAGATCAAGGTGTCCACAGGGTTGGAGGGAGGCCTGGGAGGGAGAATCTCTTCCATGCCTCTCCCCAGCTAAGGGTGGTTAACTGACAATCTTTGGCACTCCTTGACCCATAGAGGCATCCTCTTGCTCTCTGCCTTCATCTTAACACATCACTCTCCCTTTTAATAAGAACATGCATCATACTGGATTAGAGGCCCACTCTACTTCAGCAACTAATTACATCTGCAATGACCTTATTTCCAAATAACATCACATTCTGTGATACTGGTGAGTTAGGGCTTTAATATATGAATTTAGAGGGAACATAATTCAACCCAGAACAAGAAACAAACAGGAGTGTGCGTATGACAAAATGGAAGGGCATCCCAGAATTTGGATTCCGGTCTTAACGTGTCAACAATTTGTTGGTGACCTTGAACAAACTGGGCAAACAAGGGAGATCCTATAAATGATACCATTTTCTGGTCTTGTTCTTGAAATAGTACTGGTGTGAGAAGACTGAAAACATAAAGTTTTATTTTATTTTTTAAATGTTTTATTTATTCACTTTGAGAGAGAGAGAGAGAGAGAGAGAGCAAACAGGGGAGGGGTAAGACAGAGGGAGAGAAAGAATTGCAAGCAGGCTCCACGCTGTCAGCACAGAGCCCGATGTGGGGCTTGAACTCACAAACTGAGATCATGACCTGTACCGAAATCAAGAGTAGGGCGCTTAACTGACTGAGACCCCACAGGCACCCCAAAACATAGAGGTTTAAATAAGATGTTGGATTTTAAGCAAGCCATCAACTCAAAAGAGAGACCTTTTGAGAGGAATGTGGTATGAAGAGGCCCGACACACAAGGGCAGGGTCCCTGGGACTGGTTTGCAACAAAAGCTGCCCTCACACACACAAGGTACCAGAGGACCACTGCCTTCGGGCCATGATCATTCCCAATTTTTCAGAGTTGTAACACCCAACATGTTACAGTTGTTTATTTGATTTTGTGACACTGCCCGTTATTCTCCACCTCCCCGCAGGTTCCCTCTCTGCCGGCCCCAGACAAAGGAACTGCCAAACATGGACTTACTTTTAAAAATTAATTAGGTCTTGCACATTTTATCATACCCAAGATAACTCTATCCCCTTTGTCAAGAATATCAACAAAACAGATGGCCACTGGGCACAGAAATGGCTGGAGGAGATAATACTTAGGACTACCCAAAAGACCATTTTTAGGACATTATAAATTAGTATTTTTTTAACATTTTTATTTATTTTTGAGAGACAAAGTGTGAGCGGGGGAGGGGCAGAGAGAGTGGGAGACACAGAATCTGAAGCAGGCTCCAGGCTCTAAGCTGTCAGCACAGAGCCTGACACAGGGCTCGAACCCACGAACTGTGAGATCATAATCCATGCCAAAGTCAGACGCTTAACCAACTGAGCCACCCAGGCACCCCTTTAAATTAGTATTTTTTAATACTACCTTATACTTACACTATTTTGAAGCACTTTCACAATAGCCAGCATATAAATTTGGATGTCAAAGTTACTGGAAAAAATATACAAAACATTAACATATTTGGAATAAGGTAGCTATGGATTTATGGATGATTTTTTATGGGTGACTTCAATTTTTTCTCTACATTTTTCTTAATTTTCAAATATTTCGACTATAGTAAGTGCTGTTACTAATGCAAAATAATAGGGGCACCTGGGTGGCTCAGTTGGTTGAGCATCTGACTTCAGCTCAGGTTATGATCTCACGGCTTGTGGGTTTGGCTTGTGGGTTCATGCCCTATGTGGGGCTCTGTGCTGATAGCTCAGAGCCTGAAGCCTAGCTTCAGATTTTGTGTCTCCGTCTGTCTCTGCCCCTTCCCTGCTCATGCTCTGTCTCTCTCTCTCTCTCTTTCTCTCAAAAAGTAAACATTAAAAAAAAAATTTTTAATCTGAAATAATAATAATAATGACCTTAAAAGATGAAGTTTATTCCTCTAGTCAACACTTGTTTATTGAGCACTTACTACATGCCAGGCACTGTCACAGCAGTAAAAAAAACAGCTCCTGTGGAGCTTCCGTTTGGATAAGGAGTGATATTATTGGGCACAGATTGCTTGTTCCTGTGTGTAAAAGTTTACTTTGAGCAGATTTTTGGGGGTAGGTGATACAAGGGGAGAGATTGCAGCCCTCTGAGGGTAACATGTGCCCACAAAGAAGGAAATGATGCTGAATGGAGAAGTGTGAAGGCGGTGAGCAACACTCTTTGTCTGTGTCCAGATTTCACTGGCAGCCAGCTCTTGAAGTCAGAGCTCCACCCTCCCTGGTCCCAGGCTGCCTCTTGTACTCAACTGCCTCCCGGGGGACATTGTGAAACCTGAGTTGGGAATCACCCACACCTGGGTGGTGCTGGTCAAGGTGGCGCTAAGAACAGGACAGGGCATTCTGCTGATGTCAGTATGCAGAAAGCTAACAGGGCCCATACTTATTAGTTGATGCAGGTGCTGTTCCTTGGTAGGGCAGTGGATTTTCTCTGAGTCACCTTTGAAGGCAACACGCTGCACATTTGGTGAGATGAATAGGCTGAAGGAACTTGTTTTTGGTTATTGCACACATATTACTGATGTCCTAAGATGTAGAGAAATGCTAGTTTTTGCTAGTGACTCGTGGACTTTTTCACTGAGCACTACAATGGAAACTGATGCTCGAAGGGCACTCCAAAATGCATGAAGCCCTATAGGGGCCCAGAGTAGAGACAGATAATTACACAGGACTTTGATTTGCCATCACCATATTTCACACATGGACTATCAGAGTGGCCCTTTGAGAAAACAAAGTGGTAAGACACATCAAGACAAAAATATCCATATTCCCTGACCCCAGAAATCCCACCCCTGAGAATTTATCCTGAAAAAATAATTTATTTCTGCATTAGCTGTGATACTGAAGCACTGAAAACATCCTAAGTGTCACTATTGGGGAACAGCTAAGCAAAGTGTGATAACATCATTCATATAATGAGTATACATCATAGTAATTAGCATAATCACAATTGTAAAGATACATATTCCATCATAAGAAAGTGTTTGTACTAGCTTGCTAGGGCTGCTACAACAAAGTGCCACAAACCAGGTGGTTTACACAACAGAAATGTATTGTCTCACAGTTCTGGAAGCCAGAAGTCCACGATCAAGGTGTTAGTAGGATTGGCTCCTTCTAAGGGCTGTGAGGGAAGAGTCTGCTCCAGGCCTCTCTCCTGGGCTTGTCAATGGCCATCCTCTCCCTGTCCCTTCACATTGTCTTCCCTCTATGCATGTCTATCTCTGTCTTCAAGTTTCCCCTTTTTATAAGGACACCAGTCATATTGGATTAGGAACCCACCCTAATGACATCATTTAACTCGATTACCTCTATAAAGACAGTATCTCCAAATAAGGTCACAGTCTGAGGTACCAGAGGACTTCCATATATTCTTTTTTTTTTTCTTTGTCTTTTACAGAAAGACATAACAGTGTTTTATGACATAAGTATTTTACAAGATAACGCTAAAAGAAACAAAAACAGCAGCAAACTCTCATTTTGCACTTTCTACGTATCAGATAGTGTTAACTCATTCAATCCTCACAGCACCCCTATGAGGCATTAGTATCCTCATGTTGCCAATAAGGAAATTGAGGCATATCAAATTTAAGTTATTTTCTCAAGGTCATATAGCTAGTAAGTGGTGGAATCAGGCTTTGAACCCAGGAAATCTAGGCTTCACAGACCAAACATTTAACCTCCTCATCATACTGCAAAATTTCATGTGATATGTTTATAACAGTATGAAAATATGCAAAATAAATGTTTTTTGCCAAGTTTTTTTATTTTTTTATTTTGAGAGAGAGAGAGAGAGAGAGAGAGAGAGAGAGAGAGAGAGAGAGAGAGATGGCATGAGCAGGGGGGGGGACGAGTTGCGTGGGGTTGGGGGGGGAGGACAGAGGATCTGAAGCGGACTCCAAGCTGACAGCAGTAAGCCCCATGCAGGGCTAAAACTCACAAACTGTGAGATCATGACCTGAGTCAAACTCGGATGCTTAACTTGACTGAGCCACCCAGACACCCTTGCAGACAAAGTCTTAATAGAATATGCAAAAATGAAAGCAGTTTATAATTAGGAGAGGTTACTTTTTATGTTACATTCCTGGTTTTTAATGTTTTTAAGTTATTTATTTATATGGGGAGAGGGAACACAAGCAGGGGAAGGGCAGAGAGGGAGAGAGAGAATCCCAAGAAGGCTCTGTGCTGACAGCTGACCGTCAGTGCAGGACTCGACCTCACAAACCGTGAGATCATAACCTGAGCCGAAATCAAGAGTGAACGCTCAACCTACTAAGCCACCCAGGTGCCCCGATGTTACGTTACTTTTACAATTAATACATTCACATGCACTCATAGACTTTTTCTAAAAATGATGCTTTGAAAACGTTTCCACAATCTGAGAAATTTTTTAATGATACCATACATCAAAAGATGAGTAATAATAAACATTTGGGATGGCTGGCCTCCACGGAGGGCCCCAGTTATCCTTGCCTTCTGATAGTCACGCCCTAACATATTAGGTCCTTTCACGTGCAGTAAGGGTTGACTTGCATGACTAATGATTCCATGGAAGAGGTGACAGTATGTGACTTCTAAGGCAAAAAAAAAAAAAAAAAAAAAAAAAAGCAGGAGCTCCTGGGTGGCTCCAACGGTTAAGTGTCTGACTTCGTCTCAGGTCACCATCTCACAGTCAATGAGTTCAGGACCTGTGTTGGGCTCTGTGCTGACAGTGCAGAGCCTGGAGCCTGCTTCAGATTCTGTGTCTCCCTCTCTCTCTGCCCCTCCCTCGCTGACACTCTATGTCTCTTAAAAATGAATATTTAAAAATTTAAAAATTAAAAATTAAAAAAAAAAACCATTCACTGCAGCTTCCATTTTGGTCTCTTTGATCTCTTGCTCTGGGAGAAGCCAGCCTTATGCCTTGATACCCAAGCAATCCTATGGACACCCCCTGTGAAGAGGAATCGAGGCCCCCTGAGAGTAGCTGCATTAACTTGTCCACCACGTGACTGGATGACCTTTGGAGCAGATCCTCTGGGTGCATTAAAACCTAGATGACTACAGTCCTAACCAAACTCTTGGCTACAGCCTCATGGGAGACCCACGAATGACCCAGTCAAAGCACTCCTGAAACTGACCCACAGTACAGTAAAGAGAAGAATGTCCCCCTCCGAGATGTCCACAGCCTACTCCCCGAGATTTCCACAGCCTACTCCCCGGAAACCAAATACGTCACCTCACATGGCCAAAGCAACTTATCAGATATGATTAAGAATCCTATAGCAGGGAAATTATCCTGGATTATCTGGGTGGGTCTAGTCCCTGGAGACTGAACTCTGACCTGCCAGGGATCTAAACCTTTTGCAACCTTTCAAAATGATAGCTACTGTAAGAGGGGTAATTCTTCTTCTTTTTTTTTAATTTTTTAAATGTTTTTATTTATTTTTGAGACAGAGAGAGACAGAGCATGAGCAGGGGAGGGGCAGAGAGAGAGGGAGACACAGAATCCAAAGCAGGCTCCAGGTTCTGAGCTGTCGGCACAGAGCCCGACATGGGGCTCAAACTCACGGACTGTGACATCATGACCTGAGCTGAAGTCGGACGCTTAACCAACTGAGCCAACCAGGCACCCCTTTGTTTTTCTTTTTAAAATTTTTTTTAATGTTTTTTGTAAGAGGGGTAATTCTTAATTATGCAAGTGAATGGCTTATACTGAGAGGAGTCTCCCCAGCTCTGAGGACTGAGCCTGCCCTTGATAATTTTTCTTTCCTCTACAGAAATGTGGATGAGGTACAGAAATTATTTTTTGTTTTATTTTGTAGAGTGTCAAAAATTATTCAACAGTTAGAAAAGAGGCAAGAGATAACTTCATGTCTTCAATGCTATATGGAGTGCTGTGGAGCAGGCCCACACCAAATTACTGATTCTCTAGGGGGTAGTGTGCTTTTGTTTGACGTATCACTTGTCTTGATTCAGGGTCAGGTTCTGTAAAGCTGGATCCTCTTTCGGATTGGTCAATTGCAAGTGCTTTTTGGAAAGTAAAGATTGAAGTGACTTCCTGTCTAATAGAATAACTTCAAAGCTTATAGCTTATGGTCCTTTAGGTAAGATGACCAACTGTTCCCATTTGCTTTGGGACTGAGGGGCTTCCCAAGACAAAGAACTTTTAGTGATAAAAGCAGGAGTGTCCTGGGAAAACTGGGGCTGTTGCTCATTCAACTCATCCAACCAGTAAGACACTAGCCAGTTTGGGAGCTGACTTGACCATCTTCTTTTGGTGTGTTGTCTTGCATTGTCTAGAAATACTTTGGTCTCTCCCATAGGCCTTTGAACCAATTTTCTCATACTGCCATTCTGTCATTAGTAATAAACAATCTAAATAAATAAGTAAAGCTAAATAAATCAATGATACACACTTTATAATTGTGTAAGAGTCATTCTGTTTAACCATTTTAAATGAGCACTTTGATAAGAGAAGGGGTTTCTCTGGTGAGGAGAAGTGGAATGATACTCTGCCAGGACACCAGGCCCTGGGGATTCTACTGGAGCAGCTGTTTCTGTTTTTCATCCCTTCATTGATCCCCTCTCTTTTGAGTCTATAGATATGCTTAAGTCCCTTCTTTCCAGAAACGTAGCCTCCCCTTCCTCCCCGCAATGGTCCTGCCTCCTACCATTCTCACTCAAGAGTGTAGTCTGACTCCTTCCTGGCAAGAAGGAATCATCATCCTCTCATGACTCAGTTAAGGTCACCTTTACAGTCCAAATACAAGTGACAGATTCCAATCTTGGACTTATATTCTCTGTAATAAAAATTTATAGCTACCAACACCTGACAATCATTGGGTACCCGATATTCTTTGAGTGTTTGTTTTCATTGAGCATTTGATATTCTATTCCCCATGCTCTTGGCTACCTGGCCACTTAGAGATTACTACTTCCTGTTGATGGAACTAAATACTTCCTTGATATCACTCAAGTCCACATCTTTGCCATCCCCAATGCCAACGCCTCAACATGGGCCAGCTCTCAACTTGGGCCAGCTTTCCCTGCAAGCTCGACCCTGAGCTCAAGAGTTGGACGCTTAACAGACTGAGCCACTCAGGTGCCCCTGAGATGTTATTTCTGTCATTTTCCTGGTTAAAAGCCAGCCATCTCTGGTGGTTCTGCATGACCTGTAGTCATAAACCTAGCATGCATCCCAATAGACAAATACAGTTAACCCTTGAACAACATGAGTCTGAACTGCATGGGTCCACTTACATGTGGATGGTTTTCAATAAATATAGTACATCACTGTAAATGTATTTTCTCTTCCTAGTGATTTTAATAGCATTTTTTCCCTCTAGCCTACTTTATTGTAAAAATATAATATGTAACATGTTTAACATACAAAACATGCATTAGTTGACTGTTATGTTACCGTTAAGTTTTGGGGGAGTCAAAAGTTACACGCAGATTTTTGACTGCACAGAAAAAGAAATCCATGGGGTACCTGGATGGCTTTGTCGGTTAAGTGTCTGACTCTTGATTTCAGCTCAGGTCATGATCTCACAGTTGTGAGATCGAGCCCTGTGTGGGGCTCTGCGCTGACAGTGTGAAGCCTGCTTGGGATTCTCCCTCTCTCTCTCTCTCTCTCTCTCTCAAAATAAATAAATAAACTTAAAAATATATGTATCCCCTTAAAAAATAAATAAACGCAAAAAAGAAACAGAAATTCCCAACAAGATAGCATTTACAAATTAAAGCACTAATATTTTTTCCCTCCCCACAGTGGAGGTTGTGTGCCCTTGCTTGGAGTCCACAGACTTGCAGCAGGAAGTCCATGTCCATATGGCTGACTTTATTTTTTCCTTTTTCTTTAAAAAAAAAAATTTTTTTTTTAATGTTTTATTTATCTCTGAGTGTGAGAGTGTGAGCAGGGGAGAGACCGAGAGAGAGGGGAACAGAAGATCTGAAGCGGGCTCTGCACTGAGAGCAACAAGCCCAATGTGGGGCTCAACCCCACAAACTGTGAGACCATGACGCGAGCCAATGTCAGACGCTCAACCAACTGAGATACAGAGGCACCCCTGACTTTCAAGTCTAGTCATGATCTGGCCCCTACCCATCTCTGTCTCCTTTCCCTTCACATCCTCCCTTGCTCCCAGGGCTGGCTCAAGTAGAAGGATTTGAACTTGAAGCTCCCCAAACCTGCCTTTCCATTGGCTGCCCCCTTTGTTTAGAATGCTGTCCCCTGCTTTTGCTCCCCAACTCCCAAGCCCCTTTGTCTTATATATTCCTAAAAGCACTCTGTCCTCTGGGAAGCTGTTTTTTGGTTACTTCTGCCCCCTCCATACCCCGTGTACACCCATGTACATCTTTTTCTTTGCCCTGCCTCAAGACTGTCTTTAAAAGACAGTCTCGTTCACTTAGGAGTCAACAGTGCCTGATAAACAATAACGGTGACGGTAAGAACAGTGAATACTTTTATAGTATTAACTCTGCCAACCACTGCTTCAAGTGTTTTACACATATTTACTTGATTTAATCCTAGGAGATGGGTACAATTATCCCTATTCTGCAAACATGAACATCTGGGCAAAGAGAAGTTGAGAAACTTCCTAAGGTCATTTATGTAGTATGCAAAGTTCAGGAAAGATTGAACTAAACTGAACTGTGTGCTTTTTCTATCACACCTCTGATGAGAGAAATAGAGTCACCCAGGCCAGTTGGGCAAGGAAATGCTCAGGCTGAGGAAAGGGGAGTATGGCGAAGACACCCCAGCTTGAGCCTGCGCTGCCCCCTGCTGGCCAGCTCTGCCCTTGCTGCAGGCTAAACAAGGTCAGAAGTCCTCTCTGTCACCAGAGCTAGAGCCTGGAGTCTGGGGACCAGCACAGGATATTCCGAAAGAGAGAGGAAGCCAGGAGATGCAGGGAATATGCAGGAATTCGCTCTTGATCCACACACCTGAAGGACTGTTTCCCTGATAGGGATGGCTGAATGAAACCACTCAGAGTTAAGAACACAAGTGGGAAAGTCAACCCTCCACCCCCAAGTGCCATAGAACATATCCCAAACCAACAGAAATGTTTATTTTTTAACAAAAAATTTAGGTGAGGATTTGGATTATTCTCACATTAGGCTCTCCCTTCGGGTGGAAAATTGAATGCTAATTTATATTAACAGATTGGTTCTCAAATGGGGTGCTTTGTGGAACTATTAAAAACTGCAGATGCCCAGGCTTCATTCCAAGCATGCTAAGTCATAACCAGCAGTGTAGGGGCACTTGGAGGGCTCCGTCGGCTAAGCGTCTGACTCCTGATTTTGGCTCAGGTCAGATCTCACTGTTTGTGAATTTGAGCCCCAAGTTGGGCTCTGTGCTGACAGCGTGGAGCCTGCTTGGGATTCTCTCTCTCCCTCTCTCTTTGTCCCTCCCTTGCTCTCTCTCCCTCTCCCAATAAATAAATAAACATGAAAAAAAAAAAAAAAAGAACCAGCAGTGTGTACTATTTTTCCTCAGAGCTAGCCTCCTGCTACATTTTCCCAAACTCGAAATCTCTAACACCATTTAGCATCCCACTTTTCCAGTTTAAGTAAAGGCAATGCCTTTCTATTTGTGCTTCAGCAGAAAACGGTGTTATTTTACAACTCTAAAATGTAGATAATCAATAGCAATGAAAAAAAGTAAAGTTTTACCTTTGGACATACAAATTCTATCTTGTCTGGTAGAGGTTCAGCTGATTTTCCTTTTGCTCTTTGCAAACAATTGGTTTTGCCTCCTTTGTACACCTGTTTCATGATTCCTGATCTATACTGGGTGTGTTCTTCAGATTTTCTTTTGAACCTGTGGTAACATCTGCCTGATTTCCCCCCATGACTACTGAGTTAAATAAAAGGTTTAGCATGTGTCCGTTTTATATATGAATGAGAGTTGTGATCGTACCTTTTCAGGAAATTTCTCTAACACACCACTGGCGAGTACTTTCCTTTTCTATAGTCTTTGGCCATCTGCTACTGGAGCTCTTTGCTTTGGTTGAACATTCAACCTTCACAAGAGGGCTCCTGTCCTTGTAATCTTCTACTATATGCATAATGTCTGTCCGCGAGTTCCTGGAAGAAGGTAAAAGAATCAAAAGATTTTATATTTATATTTTATTCACCAATATCTTGCAGGTGACAGTGATTGTCAGCTGGGACTAACAGCCATAACACCCAAACGTGGCTTTTTCATGTAGCCTGAGATTCCTCACATTACTTGACTGGGTTCCAAGATGGAGCATTCTCAGAGACAGCCAGAAGGAAGCTGCACTGCCTTTTATGACAGGACTTAGAAGCCATTTCTATTCAGGGCCAGCTTCACAGAATGTGACCTGTGCAGTCACCCAGGGCTCTGTACTTAGAAGAGACCCACACTTGGTTTACCACTCTGTTGTCACCATCTTAAAATTCCCAATAATATTTAAACAAAGGGCCCCACATTTTTATTTTGCACTGGGCCCCACAAATTATGTAGCCAGCCCTGAATCTCTTTGTCCAGCAACCATAATGTCCTGCCCAGGCTCACAGGGTGGGGATTGAGACTCCCCATCTTGAGGGGGCAGTGCCAAAGTTTTGGAAGAGTATGTGGGGCTGGAAATACTGGTGTGGTCTTTTTTAGAAAAGGCAATCTGCCACAGATGGTTTGTGGAGAAGTTAAGGCACATAACCCGGAGATCGGAAAGACCTTCCTCCACGGCCTCCCACAAAGACATATCCGTGTCCTCCTTGTTCCACAAAGCATCCTAACGAGAATAAAAAGGCAAATGCATCTACCCACCTGTCTACTCAGCAAATCCTGACTGAGCACATAATGGGAAGCATTTGCAGATGACTCTTAGAGACCCTGCCCTTAGCGGACTTGGTGCTCGGAGTGATGGTGTCTGTGAAGGGAGAAGAGAAAGCAAAGGGTGAAGCACTATTTAAAAAGAGAAAACATTGGGGCGCCTGGGTGGCGCAGTCGGTTAAGCATCAGGTCACGATATCGCGGTCCGTGAGTTCGAGCCCCGCGTCAGGCTCTGGGCTGATGGCTCAGAGCCTGGAGCCTGTTTCCGATTCTGTGTCTCCCTCTCTCTCTGCCCCTCCCCCGTTCATGCTCTGTCTCTCTCTGTCCCAAAATAAATAAAAAACGTTGAAAAAAAAATTAAAAAAAAAAATAAAAAGAGAAAACAGGGGTGCCTGGGTGGCTTGGTCGGTTAAGTGTCCGACTTCGGCTCAGGTCATGATCTCACAGTTGTGAGTTCGAGCCCTGCGTCCGGCTCTGTGCTGACAGCTCAGAGCCTGGAGCCTGTTTCGGATTCTGTGTCTCCCTCTCTCTCTGCCCCTCCCCTGTTCATACTCTGTCTCTCTCTGTCTCAAAAATAAGTAAACGTTAAAAAAATTTAAAAAAATCAAAATAAAAAAATAAAAAGAGAAAACAAGCTTGGGGCGCCTGGGTGGCTCTGTAGGTTAAGCATCTGACTTCAGTTCAGGTCATGATCTCAAGGTTTGTAAGTTTGAGACCCGTATCAGGCTCTCTGATGTCAGCACAGAGCTTGCCTCAGATCTTCTGTCTCCTTCTCCTCTTGCCCCTCCCCAGCTCATTCTCTGCCCAACCCCCCCCCAATAAATAAAAACATTTTTAGAAAGGGAGAGAGAAAACAAGCCCCAAATGGTTTGCCCCACATAGCAGCAATCCAGTAAGTAGCCGATCAAAGTAAAGATACATGGGAATGCAAGCTGGTGCAGCCACTCTGGAAAACAGTATGGAGGTTCCTCAGAAAACTAAAAATAGAACTACCCTACGACCCAGCAATTGCACTACTAGGTATTTACCAAAGGGATAAGGTGTGCTGTTTCGAAGGGACACATGCACCCCCAGGTTTATAGCAGCACTATCAACAATAGCCAAAGTATGGAAAGAGCCCAAATGTCCATCGATGGATGAATGGATAAAGAAGATGCGGTATATATGTACAATGGAGTATTACTTGGCAATCAAAAACAATGAAATCTTGCCATTTGCAACTATGTGCATGGAACTGGAGGGGATTATGCTAAGTGAAATTAGTCAGTCAGAGAAAGACAAAAATCATATGACTTCACTCATTTGAGGACTTTAAGAGACAAAAGAGATGAACATAAGGGAAGGGAAACAAAAATAATATAAAAAAAGGAGAGGGACAAAACAGAAGAGACTCATGGAGAACAAACTGAGGGTTGCTGGAGGGGTTGTGGGAGGGGGGATGGGCTGAATGGGTAACAGGCACTAAGGAATCCACTCCTGAAATCACTGTTGCACTATATGCTAATTTGGATGTAAATTTTAAAAAATAAAAATAAAATAAAATAAATTGTTTTTAGAAATGTATCATATGGTCATTGTAGAGATTTGGGAAATTAAAAAAAAAAAGAAGAAAATTAAAACAGCCATAATTCCACCATCTAGAATAAATGATTTTAATATGCCACAAAATATAATATAAACATGTTAGCAAAGTGAAGATTACAATGGATACATAACTGTTATTTATGCTTTTACTACTACTGTTTGAAAATTATTATACATGTGAGTAGGGTGTAAAATAAAATGATGGAAAACAATTGGGAGTTACAAAAAAAAAAGTAAAGATACGAAACAAAACAAAAACAAGGGAAACAAAAAGGTGAGCTGGTGAGGGGGGTTGTTTATTCAAAAAGAGGGTTGCAGAGCCCCAGAGGGAAGGTCTGAGAGGCAGCACTTTGCCACTTGAACCATTCTGTGTCTGCCCGTTCACCAGGCCTCCTGTATAGCCACAGTTGTGCCAGGCTCAGAACAGGGTATCGTTCAAATAAATATCTGTGGAAGGCCCTAGGATTAGGTCCACAGGGCTCCTGTGGGCTCTTGTGTGGCAGGTAGGCCTGTGATCTCACCCTCCTGGGTTTCCTACTACCTCACTCAGCACTTCTTAATCCTCTTAGTGTTGGCTCTAAATGTTAGATTTCCCAGGGACTCTGCCCAAGGCCTTCCTCTGCATTCTAACCCCTCTGTCCTCAGGTGAGTGCCTTTACTCCCACGGAGTGTCTCCACCCCACCCTCTCCCTGCTCCAGACTCATTCACCTATTCCTTCACAACTGAACACCTACACTTAGATGAATCACAGTCACCTCAAATTTTGCATGTCCAAAATGGAACTTTCCACTTTTCCCCATATCTTGTTCCCTCCAGTCTTCCCAATTCAGTAAATGGCTGCCTCCACCGCCCAGTCACTTCTCACTTGCCTTCACTCCCCTACATCCAATCCATCCTGTAAGTTCTTCCT
>NW_024412421.1:23808488-23907182 GCF_014898765.1 Herpailurus yagouaroundi | reverse complement strand
ACTTGCCTTCACTCCCCTACATCCAATCCATCCTGTAAGTTCTTCCTCCAAACCACCTGGATCTGAACATTTCTCACCAGCAACTGAGTCACTATCACCCATCAGATTGCTTTGGTAGCTTCTTTTTCTTCTTCTTTCTTTAAAGTTTATTTTTTTATTGCGAGAGAGAGAGAGAGAGAGAGAGAGAGAGCAGGGGAAGGGCAGAGAGAGAGAGGGAGTGAGAAAGAATCCCAAGCAGGGTCCGTGCTGTCAGCGTGGAGCACAACATGGGGCTCCAACTCACAAACCTGAGAGACCATGACCTGAGCCAAAACCAAGAGTCGGATGCTTAAGTGACTGAGCCACCCAGGCGCCTCTGCTTTGCTGGCTTCCTAATTCATCTGATGCCTCTACCCTTGGCCTCCTGTCATCCACCCTCCACACAAAAGCCAGAGTAGTATTGTAAAACCATAAATCAGAACAAGTCGTTCTCTTGCTCAAAACTATTCAGTGTTTTCCCATTACTTTCAGAACGAAAATGCAGAGTCTTCACCATAAAGACCCTACATCACCTGCTCCACCTCTCAGCGTCATCCCATCCTCTCTCACTCCCCTCGCAGAAACCTTCTTCTCCAGCTCTCTGCATTATTCAGCTTCTCTTTCTGGAACGTTCTGTCAGCTATCCCCAAAGCTGCCTCCTCTCATCCAGGACTGAACTCAAAGGTCCCTTCTCAGACCTGCAGAAAGAAACCTGCCCTCCTCCTTGTTAAATTTTAGACATTGTCTTCTTTCTTCCTCTAGGGCCCTTTCTCTCTTTTCCCACACACGCCAGAAGGGAAGCGCCTGCAATGAGAGTTTGCCACTGTATCTCCAGGGCGCGCTAGAGTAGGTTCTCACATATATTTGTCTAAAGGATTCATTAACAGACGGCAATTTTATGTTTTTAAATATCCTCACTTGACAAAAGAAAAAGCTGCCTATTCCGTGTAGGTTAGTCATTTTAAAAAACGTTCATAAGCCCAGGGCTATTGCAGTAGACGAACTGGCCACAAGCACCCCCGAACAACACAGTTGTAAGGACAGCAGAAAAGGGAGGAAGACAGAGAGGGCCAGTGGAAGGGAAGCCGGCTGGGTGGCTGGGTGTTTGGAGGGCCAGAAAAATGGGTGAGCGAACGGATGGGCACGCTCCGGGAACGCACACCCGCGGGGCTGAGAAAGTCGAGAACTCACTTCCCTTTGCCACCCACCTTTCAGGGTCACTGAGAGGATACGCCAAAGAAGACGAGGTGTGGTGGGCGGGAGGTCGTCAGCTCCGCTGCGCGCAGAGCTGCGAGCCACACCCCCAAGCCTTAGCCCGGCACGCGCTTCCCGCTTCTCGAGCGCCCAGCCGCGCCCCCTGCCGGCAGCGCGCTTAGGTGAGCGCTCACCGAGCCCGCCGTGCCGCTAGTGCGCGTGCGCGCAGGTGAGCGTCCCGCCCCGCCCCCGGGCTTGGCCACCTGCCCGGGAAACTTGTGGATTGTTGCCCTCGGGTCGATCCGGGGTGGGGACGCGGAACTGGGCCATGGAAGATACGTCAGGGGCTCGCGAGCCCCGCGCCCGACCGAGAGAGCGGGACCCAGACCGGCACTCCCGCCCGGACCGAGACCTCCACCCCGAGCGACAGCGGGACAGACACGGAAACCGGCGCAGGGAGAGAAACGGGGGCGAGCGCAGGGACGGGGACCGGGACAGGGGGAGGGACCGGGACCCCCGCCACGACAGACACAGGGTCGAAGACCTTCGCGCGGGTGAACAAAGAGTTTGGGAAAAGTCCCGCCAGAGCCGGACACGGGACGGACCCCGCAAGCCAACCTGGGACTCAGCCTCGCCCCCCTGGCCCGCGCCTTGGGAAACCACGGAGCCGTCGCTCCCGAGGAAGGAGCGCTTCGGGCACCGTGACCCGGCAAGGTGAGGTGAGGTTAAGGGGCGCCCTGAGACCTGGGCACCCAGGAAGCCTGGGTCTGCGGCCTGTCTGCGCTGCTCCCACGCCCCCGGCTTCGTGGCCTAAGAGGCCGGCTTAAAGAAAGACAGTGCCATCCCTCCCTTTTGCGCTCTTAGAGGTGACCTGGGAGGGAAAGAAAACCTTACGGTGCCCCCACTTCTTGATCCGAACCTGATTAACAAAGTAGAAACCACTCCTGTTAGCAGTGGCAGGGCCAGGGACCAGGTAAGGAGGAAGAGAGGACTTCAGGACAGGAAAGGGAAGGGGTGGGAAGGAGACTAAGTAGGTGGTGTTAACTTGAGGCTCCTCCCACACGACTGCCCCTTGGGGCTTCAGACCCTGAGACCTTTGTCCTGTGTTCCCAAACCAGCCCACCTCCAAGTCCCAGTGCCAAGAGCTAATTAAAAGCCGCCCAGGGAAGGGTTAATAGTTGAATCAGCAACTTCTTCTAGGGGTATATGCGTTTCAAAACAGACAGCTGGGAGAGGCTACCGGTTTAGCCAAAGAACTAAATCCACCTAAAACTCCCACCGAAGGACAGAGATTTCCCTACCTTTGTCATTGAAGTCTTTCCGGGCAGCCTCTTCAAATCCCATGATTGTTTCAGATCCCACCCCGCTGAATGAACACAGTATGCCATCCTTGCCTGGTAGAACACAGAGAATTCCATTATGGGCCTTGTGAGGTGAAAGCCTCTTGCTGTTCTGCAGGACTTAGTATGCTGAGAGAGGGTAAGGATGGAAGGGAGGAGAGGAGGCAGTCCTAGACCCCACACCTCTTTCTAGGGTGTTGGTCTTTTTTCCCTCAAACATTCCATCCAACTCCACAAATATTACTGAATGCCCAGATTAGATTATGTGCCAGGCCAACAAGGAGAAAAGTACTAGAGTGATGGCTGCTTTCTGGTTGACACCTGCCCTCTTCTCTAAGGAGGAGTCAGGTTCCTCTCTGCTATAGGATTTGGAGGCTTAAGCTTGGCCTCCCTCCCTGTTGTGTCCACACAGCGGGGAAAGCTGTTATCTTGAGCTTATGTTACATTATCTAAAACCAACTAGCCAAACTATGAAAAAGGGTGTGCCCAGATATAGTCACAGGCACTAGTTATTGTTCATCCCTGACCAAAGCCAAATTGCTTTGGTAGCTCTTCAGAGCTACATTTTGGATTTCCTTCTAAGTCAGTGTCCCAGTCCTCCACACCAGCCCCAAACGAGTGAAGGGAATACTTTTGTGTTTTTGGCTCACAGACAGTTGGTGGTTTGAAACCAAAGGACAATCTATTTCCACATTTCCTCTACACAATAAGCTTTTATTTAATCAGCAGGATGTAGGAGCCAGAGCTCCATTACTTAATGGGTGAGATATCCTGGCAGTGTCCACTGTCTGGTAGGAGACAGACAAGTAAACAGGCTGGTTGCAGCACAGTGTGAAATGTGCCACTTCAGGGGAAGCCAATTTGAAGAGAACAGATCCCCTGCCTAAGATCTGGAAGATTTCTTGGAGCACAATGCCCACAAAGCTGAGTTCTGGAAAAGGGGCAAGAATGGGAAGACTGGGAGAGGAAGATGAAAGGGGTTCCAAGCAGAGAAATAGCTTCCATAGTGACCTAGAGCATGGGAATGCTGTCATCTTTTTGGGGGGTGGGAGTGGGGGGTTGGGGGTGGAGAAAGGAAGTTTATTATGGCTGGGTCTGTGAGTAGGAGGTTGTGAGTGAAGAGAGAAGAGCAAGGGCTCTCCTGTGTTGTGCTAAAAGTTTGGACTTTATCCAAGGCCATAAGAGTTTAAGGATTTCAAACCCAAGAGATCCATGATGAGAACATTAGAAGGATCCCTGGAGCCGAGTAGGTTGAATGCAGACCCCACCATTGCTTCTCAGACAAAGCTCAGGATATGCTGGCTAAAGGGGAAAAGAAAAAAAGTGCCAGAACTAGCAGAGGAAGAGAGAGAGAGATGACTTCCAAAGTTGTCTGTACTACCCATAGGTCTAGAGAGTTATTGCAGACTAAGATCTTTCTAAAGTAACAAGAGAATGAAGAGAATGCCAGCCTGGGCATCAGAGTCTTGTGAATGCAAACTAATTTGTTTTTGTTTTTTTAATGTTTATTTATTTTTGAGAGAGAGAGAAAGAAAGAGAGACAGAGTGTGAGGGACAGAGAGAGGGAGATACAGAATCCAAAGCAGGCTCCAGGCTCCGAGCTGTCAGCACAGATCCCGATGCAAGGCTTGAACTCACAAGCCATCAGATCATAACCTGAGCTGAAGTCAGATACTTTTTAAAAAAAATTTTTTTTAATTAACATTTATTTGCATTTTGAGAGTCAGAGACAGAGCACTAGCAGGGGAGGTGCAGAGAGAGGGAGACAGAACTGGAAGCAGGCTCTAGGCTCTGAGCTGTCAGCACAGAACCTGATGTGAAGCTCGAACCCACAAACCGTGAGATCATGACCCGAGGTGAAGTCAGTCGCCCAACCGACTGAACCACCCAGGCGCCCCTGAAGTCAGATGCTTAACCAACTGAGCCACCCAGGCTCCTTGAATGCAAACTAGTTTTAAAGAAAGCCGGGTCTGTGATGACTGAAAACCTAGGCTCACAAAGGTGGCTCCTGGCTACCTAGTTAGCCGCAGGTGGACAGACTAGCATCAAATCAGTGTTCAGAATTGTAGAGATATGTGATGTGGTAGCTTAACAATGTTGGGCCAAGTATTTGGATACCCTGTGGGACCACTAAACCAGGGAAATCTCTGGAATATGAAGTAGTACAACAAATTTTGTTTCTGTTCTGCCCATCTCTTTAATGTCTGGGCCCAGCTCGAGATGTTCAGTGTTCTAATACTGAACAAGCTCTTGAATTTGAAGCCCCTAATGACCATGTATGTTTTTGGTTATAGTGAACTTACTTCAGGGAGATACCTGCCCTCGAACCCCAGGTCTGGACAAGAGGGAGTGGAATATTACCAGTCAGAGGCTGAAGGACTCCTGGAATGCCATAAATGCAAATACTTGTGCACTGGGAGAGGTGAGCCATTTTGACCATTTACTGTTTGCTGATGGTTCTCGAAGGGATCTGAACTGGCGAAGCAAAAATTCAAGTAGATTTCCCTTTTGGGTCCCTAGCATTTTCATTTCCATAATTGTAATGAGGTACTCATTCCCCCCACCCCGCCTTCCCCCCGCCTCCCCAAAAGAGTAGGAACGTCTGAAATGTACAGCTAGATTTCCGGTGCTTCTCTTCAGATGTGCCCTGGGGTCTGGCGAGGCAAGCAGCAATGCTGGCAGGTTTCAGGCCTCAGAGGTGGAAGAATGGCAGGCAGAACCAGCTATGAGCTGTCAGCTGTGGGAGGGCTGAGTTAGAGCCACCTGGAGGGGGCAGCCTGGTAGCATTTCATGTTACAGTTAATATTTGTTGACTGAGATCCATAGTAAGAAATCTATTGTACATTAAGACCAAGTTCACACACAGATGTTGTGAAACCATACTTACCTTATTATATACCAAGTACATGGGTAATTTCTATTGTACTGGTTCTTTTTTTTTTTTTTAAAGTTTACTTATTTTTGAGAGAGAGAGAAAGCATGAGTGAGGGTGGGGCAGAGAGAGAGAGAGAGAGAGGGAGAGGGAGACATAGAGTCCGAAGCAGGCTCCAGGCTCCGAGCTGTCAGCACCCAGCCCATTGCAGGGCTCAAACCCACAAACCACGGGATCATGACCTGAGCTAAAGTAGGATGCTTAACCAACTTTTCTAGCCACCCAGATGCCCCTGTTGTACTGTTTCGTTGAGAACAAACAAAAAGAAAAAAAACACAGTTACTAGAACACACAGTTAGCAAAAACACTTAAATGATATCATGCATCAGCTCCAAATGTGGTTCCCAGAGTTCCCATCCAAACCTGAGTGTTTGGCCTTGCCAGCAATGAAGAAAATCTGGTTTGCCAGGGTGAGCCCAAATCACATGATTTGGTGAGAAGTTTTTCTAAGCTGCATATGACTAAGGGGGAAAACTTCTCAGCCTAAGGGTGAGAAATCAAGGAACTTGTCCCTGAAAATGTATTGTAGGATCATTCCAATGACGCACATGATTATGAGATTCTATGGAACTTTCGTGAAAAAGCTCTAGGCAATCCAGATACAAGAATCTGCACTCTAGTTCACATATACGGGCACAACCTCATTGCTTCTAATTCACTTAGTAACTCCGGAGGCTCAGAGAGGTATCTAAGCTCAGGTGTTAAGTGGAAGAGCTGGAATGCAAACTGAGAGTAACTCCAAGACCTAAAGTGGTTTACTCACTTGACCTTTCTTTTTTTCTTGCTGATAAAAATAAGAGGAATAAGCCAGAGGCTGGTTAACAGGTTTCTCAGTAGAAGTATGTTTTCCTCTGTGATTATTTTACCAAGAGGAGAGGGCAGGACTTGAAGCTCCTGACCCAAATGCACCTTGATTTAGCTTTGTCTGCTCCTGGCTATTTGGCTTTGGGCCTAGAGGTCATTTCTGAGTCAAGATAGTGAAAGGATGGTTCACTAGTCCCAAGCTAACCATTGAAGGCTTATTAAGGATTCTGGATGTGCAGAAACCCACATCAGTACACAATACTTGGTGTTGTGTTGAAACAGCCATTAAACGTAGGAACTTGTCTCCAGCAGGAAATGCATGCCTGGATAAAGGCCACCTGAAGATTTTCAGCCCTGTCTTAGAGTAGATCTTTTGTGACTTCCTCTTTGGTGAAATCATGTCCTCTTCCAGCAAACTGGTGGAGAGGGGAGGAAGCTGTGTCCCTCTCTGACTTCCTAGGGAGACCGAGGAGTTGGGGCTGTGAGCCATGCTTTGGAAGAGTTCAGTGGAACAGTCAGGACACTGACACAAAGAGTGGGGTCCCACATTCACTTATGAGCAAGTCCCCTCAGATACTAAAATCTTCAGGGGCTGAGACTAAAGATGAGACAAAAAGCAGGTACAAATGTCCCCGTTTGTATCTCAGGTCACCAGTGCATGTGCATGTACAGGTTGTACTCATTTTTTGTCTGGAGGGACGGGTGAGGAGTTGCAAGTTCCCTGGGTGCATTTCCTGCTCTCCTTCTTGGCTCCCTGATTTGTTTGGAGCAGTTTCGTTTTGCCTTTGCTCTTTCTCTCTCCCCTTCGACCAGTAGTGCTCAAATCATGACATTTGCATTCAGGTTAATTGCGCATCTCTCTCAGCCCTGCTTATTCTTTTCTGGTTCTATAAAATTTAAAATAAGAATAAGGAAGGGTGCCTGGGTGGCTCAGTTGGTTGAGTGTCTGACTCTTGATTTTGGTTCAGGTCATGATTTTTGGGTCGTGGGATCAAGCCCCTTCTCAGGCCCTGCACTAAGCATGGAGCCTGCTTAAGATTCTGTCTCTCTGGGGCACCTGGGTGGCTCAGTTGGTTAAACATCTGACTTCCTTTCCGCTCAGATCATGATCTCAGGGGTCATGTGTTCAGGCCCCACATCAGGCTTTGTGCTGATAGTTCAGAGCCTGCTTGGGATTCTCTCTTCCCTCTCTCTCTGCCCCTCCCCTGCTCATGCTCTCTCTCTCTCTCTTTCAAAATAAATAATTTTTAAAATATTTCATCATTTTTGAGAGAGTCAGAAAGAGAGTGTGAGCAGGGGAGGGTCAGAGAGAGAGGGAGACACAGAATCTGAAGCAGGCTTCAGGCTCTGAGCTGTCAGCACAGAGCCCGACGTAGGGCTTGAGCCCATGGACCACAATATCATGATCTGACCCAAAGTCGGACACCTAACCAACTGAGCTACCCACGTGCCCCAAAATAAATTAAAAAAAAAAAAAAATTCTCTCCCTCTGCCCCTCTTCCCAGCCTGTGCTTGTTCTCTTTCTCTTTCTCAAAATAAAAATAAAAATAAAAAATAAAACCTATAAAATAGGAATAAGGGGTTTGTAGGGTCTCTGCTCTCCCCACACTGTATTAAGAAATATACATATTTGTTCCCATACAGCAAAGACATTGGGAAAACCCTAAATGTTCTTTACATTGGAATTTTTTAAACTTGTGGTATTCTATACATCCTTTAAAAATATGAAGTATATTGATTTATATTTGCTGAGATGGAAAAAAATGTTCACACTATATTCTTAACTGAAAAAAATAGGTTAAATAATAGTAGAGTAGGTCCCCATTTTTCACCTAAAAGCAAATAAACAATAGAAAAATTATGCGTATATGACAGAAAAGTCCAGAAGAAAAAGTAATGGTCACAGTGGTTATTTTTTTAATTGGTTGGGATTTAGATACCTTTACATTATATGTTTCTGTCTATATTTTTTAACAATATATTTTTATATTTTTATAAAATATATATATTTTTATATTTTATATATTTTTATATTTTTATAAACAATAGAAAAATTATGCATATATGACAGAAAAGTCCAGAAGAAAAAGTAATGGTCACAGTGGTTATTTTTTTAATTGGTTGGGATTTAGATACCTTTACATTATATGTTTCTGTCTATATTTTTTTTAACAGTAAGTATGTATTACTTTTATAATTAAAGAAATAATGCTATCTGCATTGGGGGGGGGGTGGAATTGAAGAGTGTTAAGATAATACTTGAGAGTGAATCATTCCAGTTACAGAACATGTAGATGTAACACAGCTTCATACAGCACACAGGCATCACCACCTGGACCTAGGCACAAAATCTGGTTCTCTAAACCCCTGGGAGCTGCTGGGAGTCTACCCCGAGTCAGCTGACCTCTTGCAACCATTCAGGATATATAATTTCAGCTCAGAAGTGCCCAGCTTTATAGAATCCTGAGAAAAAGAAGCCACACACACACAACGATATGATTCCATTTATATGAAATTCTAAAGGGATGCCTGAGTGACTCAATTGGTTGAGCGACCAACTCTTGATTTTGGCTCAGGTCATGATCTCATGGTTTGTGGTACTGAGCCCCATGTTGCGCTCTGCACTGCCAGCGAACAGCCTGCTTGTGATTCTCTATCTCCCTCTCTCTGTCCCTTCCCCACTCGTTCCCTCTCTTTATCTCAAATAAATAAACTTAAAAAAAAAAATTCTAGAAAGCTCAATCTACTCATTCCTAATGGCAGAGAGCAGATCACTGGTTGTCTGAGGAGGAGGGTGAAGGACTGACCACAAACATTCTCTTGGGAACTTTCTGGGAAGATGAAAACATTCTGAATCTTGACTCAGATTGCATGGCATGTGTGTTTGTCAAAACTCAACAAGCTGTACATTCAATGTGGGTCATTTTCTTCCATGTCAGTTATATCTCAATGAAGTGGGTCTTAAGGAAAGCAGCCAACTTTGGCGGAAAAGCTGGAGCTCTTTCCTTGTTCAAGACAAAGAAACCAAGGGCCCTTAAGAGAATCTAGCCCTGAGAAAAAAAACCACAGCCCAAATTTGCTTTTTAGGGAAACTAAAGAAAACAAAGTTAAACTTTAGAACATACTTACTGAGTTGAAATCTAAAAACAATGAAACCTATTACATTTCTTTAATTCAGGAAGCTTTGTGGGTTTAATTGACTTAATCTTTCCTGTTTCTAATATATGTGAACCACAGGTGACATTTTGATGTATAACTTCTATACTATTTTCTGACTTCATTGTATTTTTTTTATACTATTTTCTGACTTCATTGTATTTTTTTAAGCTCTGCGTTATTTCCTTCAAACTTGGGGAGGTTTCCTCTTTCAAACTGAAGAAAGCCACAAAACGTATCTAAAGAGAAGATAACTATTTTTTAGTCTTCTTGGCATGGATGGGCTGGGGCTGAGAATGTTCTTGCCTTCTATCAAGGATGCCTTTCTTTCTGGTTGGTAACTGGTCTGATTTCTCCCACCCTCTTCCTGCACCCCACGAAGGGCAAGCTGTTTTGAGAGTTACTCTTTCTAGCCTAGAGTACTTCCAGCATCATTTCCGGAGCCCACAGTTGCACGCTAGCATCTAATGCTCATCAGGCGGCTTTGGCTGATCGGGGCCTCCCCATGGTGGTGGTAGGGGGTGTGTGTGCACGGAATAAAGAGACTGCTGTGGTGCTGGCTACTGCAGGGAAGATGAGCAGCAAGGTGGAAGTCTCCAAGTCTGAAACAGCACCTGTGAAAATGGTAACACGCCCTTCTTTTGCAGCCTGCTGTCAGATGCTGGAGGTTCTCCTGAACTTGTTGATCCTGGCCTGCAGTTCTGTGTCTTACAGTTCCACAGGGGGCTACACAGGCATCACCAGCCTGGGGGGCATTTATTACTACCAGTTTGGAGGGGCTTACAGTGGTTTCGATGGTGCTGATGGGGAGAAAGCGCAGCAGCTGGATGTCCAGTTCTACCAGCTGAAGCTGCCCACCGTCACTGTGGCCATGGCCTGTGGTGGAGCCCTCATGGCCTTCTGCTGTCTCCTGGTTGTTCTGGGTGTCCTACGGGTCCCATGGCACTGCCCCCTGTTGCTGGTGATCGAAGGCTTGCTGGACGTACTCATTGCTGGGGCCTACATCCCAGCTCTGTACTTCTATTTCCACCACCTCTCCGCTGCCTACGCCTCTCCAGTGTGCAAAGAGAGGGAGGTGCTGTACCAAAGCAAAGGCTACAGCGGCTTCGGCTGCAGTTTCCACGGGGGAGACATAGGAGTTGGAATCTTTGCTACGCTAGCCATTGGGGTCTTTGCTCTAGGGGCTGTGCTGGCCATCAGGGGTTACCGAAAGGTCAGGAAGCTGAAAGAGAAGCCTGCAGAGATGTTGGAGTTTTAGGCTTTGTAAAAAACCGTCCTGCCCAATATAAGTGATGGTAGTTACTCTGAATGACTGGAATACTGGAATACTTCACTGTGGGACTTGCCAGCCCTTGAAGACTCATGGGCCGACTTTGGTATCCTGCATGAAGCCCTGGGTTACACAGAGCAGTGTTCTCTGATGTACCACACTCGGGTTCTAGAGTTCTTTCTTGGTGAGCGATGACCCACAATTATTGAAACAGAACAAAACTGGAGGTTGGGACCCACAAGGAAGAGGCATGTGCTGTAGGACAAGGCACTTTTGATTAACTAGAGAGAGGTGACCAAGTGAATCTGAAGAACCTTATCTTTAAAGTCCCTGAAAAGCCATCTACCAGGAGACAAGCATTTCAGCCTGAACTTTTCTAAACACAACTGTTTTAAGCAGATGAGCCCCGAAGTTCTTCCACACTGAGATCTCCAGTCCTACACGTCCTTAATGCTCTGGGTGCAGGGTGTAGTGATGGATGCTGTGGAGACACCGCCTGTAAAATTTAAGTTGGAGGTAGTCGTGGGCTGAACAAAGAGGAATACGATTAATTCAATGAGATGCAAAGAAGTTACTCCAACAAGCTGCTTAGAGTGGCCTTGAAAGCTCAATAAGTGTTTTGTACCTCTTGTAAATGTGCCATTGTATGAAGAATTCAACCCAACATCTGGGAGACAGGAGCCATCCAGTATAAAAGAATGTAAAATCTTTCCCAACAGTAGAATGCCACTTTTGGCCAGACAATTTAATGGGTCCTATTACATGTTAAATTATGGCTTCTGGAACATTACAATATATTCTTGGTACAAATGAATATGTTCTTTGCATTACATGAGCCAAATAAAAATCCAAAGAAAAATTTTAACTTGGAGGTGATGTCTGCTTGAGATTCTCTCTCTCCCTCTCCCTCTGCCCTCCCTGGCCCATGTGCACACGCTCTCTGTCTCAAAAACAAACAAACAAACAAATTAAAAAGTAACTTCCATTTGGGTTTAGAAAGTGAAATATATGCTTGTATATGATTAGAAAATTTCTTGAAGAGGGGCACCTGGGTGGCTCACCCGGTTAAGTATCCAACTTTGGCTCAGGTCATGATCTCATGATTTGTGGGTTCAAGCCCAGCGCTGGGCTCTGTGCCGACAGTAGTGAAGCCTGCGTCGGATTCTCTGTCTCCTTCTCTCTGTCTGCCTCTTCCCCACTTGTGTGTGCTCTCTCTGAAAAATAAAATAAACATTTTTTAAAAAAAGAAAATTTCTTCAAGAATGTACATAAGAAAGCTTTAGGAATATTTGCTTCTGGAGAGAAGGAGATTTTATTTTTCATTTTATGCCTGGCTTGACTGCACATGTTTCTGTTTTATTTAAGATAAATAAAAAAATTTGATTTGCTCTCCAGTTTTTTCACATTTACTATATATATATATATATATTTAATTTTTGTTTATTATTTTTAATTTACATCTAAGCATACAGTGCAACAATGATTTCAGGAGTAGATTCCTTAATGCCCCTTACCCTTTAGCCCATCCCCCCGTAACCCTTTCTTTGTTCTCCATATTTAAGAGTCTCTTATGTTTTGTTCCTCTCCCTGTTTTTGTATTATTTTTGCTTCCCTTCCCTTATGTTCACCTGTTCTGCATCTTAAAGTCCTCATATGAGTGAAATCCTTTATTTGTATTTCTCTAATTTCACTTAGCATAATACCCTCTAGTTCCATCCATGTAGTTGCAAATGGCAAGATTTCCTTCTTTTTGATTGCCAAGTAATACTCCATTGTGTACATATACCACATCTTCGTTATCCATCCATCCATCGATGGACATTTGGGCTCTTTCCATACTTTGGCTATTGTTGATAGTGCTGCTATAAACGTTGGGGTGCATGTATCCCTTTGAAACAGCACTCCTGTATCCCGTGGATAAATGCCTAGTAGTGCAATTGCTGGGTCATAGGGTAGTTCTATTTTTAGTTTTTTGAGGAACCTCCATACTGTTTTCCAGAGTGGCTGCACCAGCTTGCATTGCCACCAACAATGCAAAAGAGATCCTCTTTCTCTGCATCCTCGCCAACATCTGTTTGCCTGAGTTGTAAATGTTAGCCATTCTGACAGGTGTGAGGTAGTATCTCATTGTGGTTTTGATTTGTATTTCCCTGATGATGAGTGATGCTGAGCATTTTTTCATGTGTCGGTTGGCCAGAAATAGATGTATAATTAAGCAGAATATTACATGTTCAGTCACAAAACCAGCCTCACCCAGAAAGACCCCATTTATAACAAAAATCTCATGTCTGTTTCAGTCTCCACTTCCTTCTACGGAGCCTTCTGCTCTTTCTGGAGACTTGACCCATCCCACCATAGAGATAAAATCCTAGCTCTGGCAGTCAGCATTTTTTTTCCTCTTCTAATGGCTGTGAATCTTTCTGCACTAACAGCAAGGTTGGAAATAGGTGAGCCTGTTTGATATTAATAGCTTAAGGCAGGCCAGGCCTGGCTGGTACTGTGATAATATTCAGTGGCTATATTCCTTCAACAGATCCCACATCACTGGACCCAGCAACAGACCATTATTCCTCTCAACTGTTGTAGCCCAGGGGGGTAGTTGACAAGATCTAGATTTATTTCATGTCATCCTAGCAGATACATGCTGTGTGGATCATGACTCTACTGTTTGGGCAGAATCTGTCCCAGAAGGGACAGCTTTCCCCATCTGGTAGAAGGATGGTGTTCCTGCTTCCCTTCAGGGGGAGAGATGTTAACACACGTACACAAGGAAAGCCAAGGCAGAGAGAGGTGTTCTATGTAGAGGATAACTACTCCCCCTGAATTAGAATGATATTTGGGCCAATTCACTCGCTCTGCTAGAGGGAGCAAGTGGCCGGTAGTTTATGGTGCTTGGGTGGAGAGTGGGCAGTTCTGATCTGATGTTATCTTCAAATTTAAATAAGAGGAATGTAGCTCCTCAACCGTTAAAGCCTTTGGCTGCTGTGTCCCATGGACCTCCTAGGAATTTGTGTGGGCCTTGCAGGAGTTAGGATCAGCAAAGCCTAAATATATGTTAGAGAAACTGGTATTTAGCTGCCCAGGTTTTTGTTTGTTTTGAGAGACAGAGAGAGAGAGCAAGCCAGGGAGGGGCAGAGAGAGAGAGAGGGAGACAGAGCAGGCATTGCACTGTCAGTGCAGAGCCCGATGCAGGGCTTGATCTCAAGAACCCTGAGATCATAACCTGAGCCAAAATCAAGAATCAGATAATGGGGAGCCTGAGTGGCTCAGTCGTTAAGAGTCTGACTCTTGGTTTCTGCTCAGACCATGATCTCACAGTTTGTGAGTCTGAGCCCCATGTCCGGCTCTGTGCTGACAGTGTGGAGCCTCCTTGGGATTCTCTCTCTCTCTCTCTCTCTCTCTCTCTCTCTCTCTCTCTCTCAGAATAAATAAACTTTAAAGAGTCAGATGTTTAACTGACTGAGCCACCCAGGCATCTCTAGCTGTCCAGTTTTTATACACTGTGGTACTGTCTAATGTATTAGAGAGGTTTCCTGATTTCTGGGAAACCACACTTGTCCAATTTCTTAAATCTCTCACTAAGCCCCTTCCAATACCATCCACTTGTGTAACATTTTATGATTTTCCAAGTATTTTCATGTACTTGCTTTCATCAAGTCTCACCCCACCCTGTGGGATAAGACAGGCAGGCAGTTCTCTTCATTCGTCAGATGAAGTGTGTGAGGCTTCGAGTCAGTGACTGGGGTAAGATCACCAGCAGTTAAGTATGGGGATGTGAACCTGGTGTTCCCACTGGAGGGGTCATGTGCTTTCCTTTTAGTTCTCATCTCTGAACCCTGAAGAATGACAGGAGACATTCTCCCACAAGTACACCTAAGCAGAGGCTATGGCCTCTGTCCATGATGAATGAAAGCTGACCTTGGACAAGAAGATATTCAGTCTCCATTCACCTGTTGATTCCTCCTGCCTTGTGGCATTTGTGAATCCCTTAAACTCAAAAGAAACCCCCAAGTGAACAGCCCATGTGTCCATCAGTTGAATAGACTGGGCCATCCACACAGTGACTTTGGAAGCTACTTAACAAAGTATGTGGACACTGTCGGAGCTGATCTGAAAACATCTCCAGGAATAGTTAAATGAACAAAACAAGACTCAGAGCAATGTGTGCGGAATGCTTCCTGGTGAAAAAAGCAGGGCAGGGGTGATGAAATGCTGATTTGAGTGTGCTGTTGTTTGCATAAAGAACACTGGAAAATTACATCAGGAAATAATGAAGGTGGTTGGGGGTAGAGAGCAGGGTGGACAGGGACATGAGTGATTTTTTTCCCTCAGTTTATACCTTTTCATGTCATTTTTAGTTTAAAAAAAACTTGAAGATTTGAAATAATTATAGATTCGCAAAATGTTACAAAAGCAGTACAGAGAACTTGAATACCCTTAACCCAGTTTTCCACAATGGCCGCATTTTGCATAACCATAGTGTGATACTGTATCCGGGACATTGACAGTCTCCTGAGCGTATTTAGACTTCACCAGTTTTACAAGCACTCCCGTCTGTGTGGTTTTGTCATGTGTTACATTCATGTGGCCACCATTACCATCAACTACAGAACTGTTTCATCATCAGGCATCCCGAGGGCTTTCCCCCCTTATAGTCACAATGCAATCCCTCCCCACTCATCCCCATCCCCTGACAACCATGGAACTGTGTGCTGTCTCCCTAATTTTGTCATTTTGAGACTGTTACATAAATGGAATCATACAGTGTGTGACCTTTGAGACTGGCTTTTTTCTCATCATAATTCCCTTGAGAGCCACCCAAGTTGTTGCATGTGTCAACGGCTCCTTCTCTTTTAATTGCTGAGTGGTTTTCCACAGTATGGATGTACCTGATTAACCGCTCGCTACCGAGGGACATTTGGGTTTCTGACACTAGGCTATTACAAACAAAGCTACTGTGAGCTTTTGTGTACACGGTTTTGTGTGGACTTTGAAGTTTTTGTTTCTTGAGGATGAGTGCTCCCAGAGTACAGTCGTAGGGTCACATGGTAAGTATGTTTAGTTTTTTAAGAAACTGACAAAATTTTTTTCCCAGAGTGGCATTTTGTTTTTCGAACATATGAGTATTAAAAAAACAAAAACCACGGATGTTAATGTTAAATCCGACCGTGTCCTTCAAATCAGGGCCCCAGTGGTACTTCTCTGATCTGACCTACAGTTTTCCTGGGTGTGAGTGACGTCAGTGTTAAATCCCGAATCTCTCTCCTCCTAGGTGTGGTACAGATAGTGGAGGTGATACTGAATGGGATGGTTCTCATGTGTATCGTGGCCTCCTACTTTGTCCTTGCTGGATTCAGTGCCAGCTTCACCAGTGGCGGCGGCTTTGGGAACAACTATTACTCACCCTTTGAGGGCACCGAGCTGGAGCAGGTTCGGCAGCTGGACCAGCAGTACACAGTCCTCCGGGCACCCCTGATATATGGCGGTGTGGCTGTTTCTCTGGGGCTGGGTGTCCTTACTATGGGCGTTTTACTCCAAGGAGCCAAAAGTCTAACCAAACTGTCGGCGAAGTGGCTCCTGCTGGAGGCCGCCTTCAGCCTCCTGGCGGCAGTGAGCTACAGCGTAGGCATTGGCACTTACCTCCACGTAGCCTTGCGGATCAATGCCACAGACACTTGCGGAGCCAGAGCGCAGCTCTATGCCCGCAAGGGTCTCACCTGGATGAACTGCCAGCTGGCAGGCACTGATGGAGCAGCAGCCACCTTTGCTTGTCTTCTGGTGGTTACGTACGGTGCCAGCGTAGTGCTGGCCCTGCGGAGCTACCGGGAACAGAAGCACTACAAAGACAGCCAAGCACAGAACAGAAATTACAATGACGCGCCTGAATACCTGTGGTCAGGAACGCTCTGAGACTTCTTCTGGAACCTAAATGGCAACCCACCTCCCTTGTTTCTCTCAAAAAGATGTGTCCCTTAAAGTGGCACATTACACAACTATGGTCTTCACATACTTGATTTTACAAATGTTCCCTCTGGTACCAGTGCAAAGCTAGATGATCATTTCATTTTTTTAATCAGTAAGTCTTTGTTGGCTGAGAGCTTGAAAAAGATGTCTCCACCTTTGCAACAAAGAGCAACATTGTAAGTCTGGGGATGCCTTTATGGTGTGGCTCTCTTACCAGATGGTAAGGTAATCATGATAATAGCTACACAGCCAGAAAAATTCTGAGAGATGAGAATTACACATCCGGGGTAGCAGGTCCAGTGTTACAGTAGAAATATCTTCCTGTCATAACTACTTAAGGTCACCAAAAGAGACGTGCCATTGCCCCCCGTATTTGGTCCCAGGGGAATGATTTTAAAGCAGTTGGATGATTGAGTTCTAAATGAGTAATTACATTCTGACTCTCTTAGAAGGAAGCCACTCTGTTGGTACAGCAGTGTGCCCTGACTGCCTGGGTCCAACGGAGCGTTCCTCCCTTACAGATGAGAGCCAGGATTCCTGATGCATGAAGGGAGACGCTTTGAGAATGAATGTTCCCCCTCAGGATTCCTGCATTAGGGCTGAGAAAAAAGGGTTTTTCTGCCAGCGTCCAAGTTACTTTTTTGTTGCAAGCCATTCAATTGGATTTCACTTTCCTAAAATATCTTATAATTTTCTTAAATATGAGGCTTCCAGATAGAAACAAAATTCATAAACTTCTTAAATGTGTTATTCAACTGGTATCAAAAATAAAATGTAGTGAATTTTATCAGACTAGAAAGGCTTACTGGAGGCTTCTTCATTTCTCCATTCCCTGACAGTCCCCTCTAGAGGAGCCCTTCAAAGGTAGATTGTAATCACTCAGGACCCTGGATTGTTTTCAGAATGTAATAGATCATTAACACTGACTATTAAAAATAAAGTTTTTCACTTATTTTAATCTAAAGTTTTATAGCTGTTCTTATACTTTACTAGTCTCAGATTTTCAGTTGTTAAATGCACCTAGAAATACATGCATTCTTATGACAGTTTTTTTTCCCTAATTGCTCTCTTGCTTTTCAATAGCTAATTGTTTTTTTCTGTAATATCAGTTTTACTTTCGTATTATAAATGAGGTTAAACTATTAATAAGTTCAAATTCTTAGTACATTTCTAGGAACAATCTATTTCCACAATGCAATTTTGACATAAATCTCAGATTCTCTAATTTACAGTTAGTAAGAAATCAGCAAACATAAGCCTCTTTCAACAGATGTGAAAATGGCAATGAAAGAAAACTAAGTCAATGTCATTTTCCCCCTCCTTACCCCCGCAACTGCTCTCCTCCCTGGAACATATTACCTTTCCTCTCCTGTCCTTTCAACAGCTATTTTTGATAGAACCTATTGAAGGTGAAGAATCAAAACAAAACCTCATACAGAAATGAGAAAATATCTAATTATACTTCTACAAAAAGTAAAGCTTGGAGGAAAATAATCAACTGAAAATCTGCATTACTAGGTTAACATAAAAACACTGTGCCGCAGAAAGCTGCTTCTTCCACTGTCACCCTTGGCCTCAAGGCGGTGGCCAGAGTCCCACAGCTTTTAACTGAGTGGTACACAGGAAATTTAACAGCAGCAAAAATCAAAGAACCCGTTCCTCACACACACCCCAGAAAAGCCTTCCTGCACTGCCCCCGGCCCCGCATTATCTCCCGAGACATGTTCCTCTTATAGCTTTCCCCATGAAATGGGGACTCTGACCCATCTAGACCCCAGCACTGTGCCCAGGGCAGCTGCAATACTGCTCCCGAGATTCCCCTCCTGAGGGATCGGAGTCCATCTGTCCCTGTAAATCACAACCTTCCACGTGTGGAGTTTCATAATGTCCAAAGGCTTTAGCAAACCTCATCTTATTTTCTACTACTTGTCTGATAGGCAAATCAGGACTTACTGTTCACTTGCTACAGGTGAGATGAAGGTTCGAGGTTAAGTGGCTTACCTAACAGCTGACCTTTTGATGAGTGCTCACAATATACCAGGCCCAGTACTGGGCTAAGGCGGCATTTGTTCACACGATCTCATTCAAGCTCACAACTAACTGATGGGAGAGATGGTGGTATTTCCATTTAACAACTGAGGAAAACGGAGTCTTGGAAAGGCTATTTAACTTGCCTCAAGTCAAAATTTTTAAGTAGTAGACACAAAACTAACCCAATATGTTCAGAACGTATTATGAGAGACTAAGGTACTCTTGTGGCCTTTGGGGTAGCAGCGAATTAATATCACACAAAGCAGAGAAGGAAGATTTGACTTCTGCCACCCCGAAATAGGGAGCTGTGTGTCTCAAGAAACTCAGGCATTAAAGCATATACAGATGGTGCCCTTGGGCCCAGCACATTGAAGGTGTTCAATGAACAGGTAATGAGCCCAGGTTTTAAAGTATTCATTCGGCTAGATAAGGAGGAAACCTGCAAAATGATTTCAATTTGGCTGTTATTTGGAAAGGAACCTCATCTTGCCTGGAAGTCCAGATTATGGGAGACGAGCAGCGGGGGGAAGGTGGGAGGACAATTTAGAGGTTTAACTGGATTGTAAGTATTTTGTGAGTCAAAACCACCACTATGTCTGAAGTTCTGACACCGAAACCATTACATTAGGACAAACACGTCAGACAGCTGGATTATCCAACTGGCTCTTCTGTGTTATCATCAGCTGTACGATTTAAGAACTGTAAATTACTTACAATTGAGTTACCTCTAGTCAGCTAACAATCTGCATGTGAACAAGGACTGTTTCCTGTCTTTGGGATTTCTTTAAACATATAAATCAAGTCAGAATAGGTTTCTTAATGTAAAAAACCTTTATTGCTATTTCAGCTTAAGAGGTGACCAAAAATATTCTTGCCTTAACTCACAGCTTCATACAGTGCCATGGAATGTGGTTTCATCTGTTATCTTCCTCTAAAGCAAAAAAAAAAAAAAAAGCAAAAAAAATTGTTTAAGAAACTAATTCTACATACAAGTTAGAGAAAATTACAGTTTCATGCCAAAATAAAATATTTATAAAACAATAGGTATTCCATTTTAAAACGAAGCCATGAAAAAGATACTCCATTTTATTTTATTTATTATTGTTATTGTTATTTTTTACAAACAATAGATTTGCTGCAACATGCTCTGGCTCATATTATTGAATTAAAAAATTTAACACATTTCAAAAATATCAAAAATACACTATCATGAGTCTTAGGACTACAATACAACAATGATTGCACAAAACCATAAGATATGAACTCACTGTCCGGATGACATCAACTGGCAACAGTGAGAGAAAACCCTATAGCATCTGGGAGAAGTGCATGAAATTTAGAATACAAGGAGCTTATGTGTGATTGAATGATCATCAAATGAAGGAAACAGCAGGATTTACTGTAGCTGCTTTTCTCAATCTAGGAAGTGCTTACCCAACTATGGGGCAAAAGTCACTAACTGGAGAGAAAGATTAACTTGCCTCCGTGGTTGGGGGAGTCTGAAAAGACCCCACCCAGAGGGAAGTAAAAAGTGATGCAACACAGTTCTATAGTGATGCTGCAGACATCACTGAATGGCTTGGAGACTAATTATTTAATAATTGGTACATTTATCGATAACAGCCAAATGCTCCCTTATGGAGGTCTCTTCATTAATAATTATTGAGTAGATAGAGAAGGTGAGCCTGTGGCTTGCAAGTACCTGCTTTTGCTGAAGGTCTACAGGGAAAGAAGAGCATCGTTTGATATTCAGTAGACAAACCAAACCTAACTGGCTCCATCTCCCGGAAAATAGCACTCGCTACAAACAACTATATTAGCACCCAGTGATTACCAAGCTGCTTGTGTTGGCTCTTCTATACACCAAGGAAATGAATTCATCAACTTATTGCACACATACACTCTACAGTAGTATTATAATAAAGCCCTCGCTTGTATCAGGAGTGCCAATTCAATGACTCTATGGCAGACTCTTTATGACACACTAGCATTCAGATTTTCAAATATATTTCCAATCCATTTGGATAAAAAGAATACGGTGGCTGCCAAGACTCATGTGTTTTTCCTTCTTCCATGGGACTCCTGAACTGCTCCAGAAGCAGGAGTGATACCCTTTCACAACTTCTCTTAAAGTTCTCTATTAAATGGGAGATACACACAGAGACCTGAGAATCATGCAGAGGCCCGAATCTCTGGGCTAGAGATCAACCGTACTCTGCCCACCTGGAGAACACATCCTCTGGGTAAAGTCCTGGGAAGTAGATTACATTCACCTGGAGACAGATTACTGGATTTTACCACCTGACAACCTAATCAACTCACACGACTGTAAATGACCTCATAGGTCAAAAGTTCTGTATATTTTTGGTAACAGGCGATGGCCTTTTTACCCTCTATTTTAATACAGAGCAATTATAGAGGGAAATGAATGAAAGGCAGTTACAGGAAAGAGTAGTTTGGTACAGCCTATATTAAAGGTTTTCAATGCAACCTAATGTTTCCTGAAAATAAACCTACCACATAAAAGAACATTTGGAATTTTACAGTTCTTCTGATGAAAAAACAAATGCATTTACTTTTGGTGAAATCACTTCAGAATGGGGTGTTCCCGATAAGTAGGGTGGGAAACAAAGACAAGAAAAGGGTTCACAGAGATAAAGGACTATTTTTAAGAAACTATACTAAGAAAGTGGTATATTCCCAAAGTAACTTTCTTTTTTAGACAGCATCACTATTCTGTAACTCAAAAGTTGTGCTGTCTGGGTAAGAAGATGTTTTACATCACCCATCACTATTATCTTGAGCTTTTTCTTCATTTTCGTTTCTCCTTCATTTCCCCCCCCATTTTCCCATATAAAAATAGGGCAGCAACACACTCTGTTCCCTTTTCCAGCGGCACCTCAACTTTATAGGAACCATTATATGCCCCACTTCAAATCAAGACCTGAGATCTAAAACTTTTTAGTAGCTGACCAGTAGTTTGATACACATTTTCCTGGCAATGTGGGGACTCAAACTCAGATTTTTGAGGGGTTGAACTCTAGACAGCTACTTGGAGTGGTATGGAGTCCCCCAAAAATGTACCCCACTGATGCACACACAGCTCTGGGGCCTTGGAGAAGATGAGGATACATAACCATTTGTGGAAAGATCTGGTTTTCTACTATTGCTTTAACAAAAACTTCCAAAACACCCCAAAAGATATAGACACATCTATATATATATCTCAAATCTATCTTTAACATTTTGTTTCTCATAAAGCAAATTAATGGTCCCACACTATTTTTTAATTGTGAAAGTATTCTAAAAAATTCAAAGCACATTCCCCATTGGGTAAAATCAAGCAATGTCAAAATTTTGTAGGAGTAAGTAGGAATTACTTTTCCTAAGTAAATCTTCTAGTGGAAAAGGCAACAGAACAGAAATAGGAAAGGAACTACATTTTGCTAAGGTTATGTGGAATGTGCAAAAAAAACCAGTAAACCAGGTTTTCTGTAAGCTTAGGATTTTCTCAATTAAGTCTTTCTTATATTAGTAATTGAGCCCAGTACTCTGAAACCATGTGAGGTGGATAAGCAGCGTTCAGAAGAGTACTCTGTTAAACGTTAAAGAGGTGAACTCAACTCATTTCCGACACTTTAGAAAACTGTCCCTCTAGATTAAGAGAAGGGGCGTGTCTAACCCATGAGCTCCATCCATCCATCTGTTCACATTCAGCCTCAGTCTGTGCAGAGTCCCCTGCTACACGCAAGGTTACTTGGACGCCAACAGCATCAGCCTTGGCCCAACATATGAAAAGGCTGGTGGCCAACTCCATCACGTGTTGTGGGAAGAGGCCAATCCCCAAATACTTCTCTGGAGATCTGCTGGGCGATTCCTCGCAGGAGCCACATTTGTCAAGGAGTTATTCTCTTTTTTCTGATTTGGGGGGGAGTTGTTTTAGTCCTTTCTCCTTCCCCATCTTCGTCCCCAAGGATGCTACTCTCCCCAGTTAGACATCCAACAGTTCAATGATTTCCCAAAGCCCTTCCTAGTCCCCCTCACAGAATGTGCCAACGCCCGATGATCACTGTGTCTACAGACAGAGGTGCCGGGCTGCCTCTAAGAAGACTGGCTCGAGTGCAGCTTCAAAAATAAAAAGTTCACAGTCAATGAAAAGTGCTCTCATTACATTACATACATAAATTATCTGTTTGATTGGTTCTACATTTCCAATAAACATCATTTCGAAAGGCTGTATTCTCGTAGAGAAGAATGAAAAGCCATGTGACTAGTCACATCACATCCCATCAGTTAGGTTGAGATATAAGGTGATTTCTCTGTCACAGAGATCCATCAGCAGCAATTAGTGAAGAGAATCAATCTTCAGTTATTTCCTCCACAGAAATAGCCCCTTTCCTGCCCAGGCAGGCAAATTCTCAAATGATCCTAGGAGAGAAAGGGTTAATGGCAGGTGGTAGGATTGATACAGAAGAACATCTGCTCTCTTCCCAGTGACTCTGGGAATTCCAATGCAGGTTAAATGTGAAACTTAACACTGATGGTGTTTACTAGCTTATCTGGAGCAAGACCCTGATAGCTCCCACCATTTTTGGCTCCAAGTTCTAACCCCTTAAGCTATGGTTTAGAAATGTAGAGGCAAAATGCCTCTGGAAGGATCTCTGCCCCGACACTACACAGCCTTCCCTGATACCACAGCTCCTGGGGGAGGATTACAGTGCTGTGTCAAACTCCTCCGGGAGCTCGGTCCGATCCTCTTCGCTGGGCTCAGGCTCCGGCCTGCCTTCCTGGTGCTGTTTCATCTGCTCCTTCACTTCTTCTTCCAGGTCACGAGGAACAACAAACTGATCCTCTGGCTCCAGCTGTGTCGGGGCAGCAAAATAGCCAGTCTTCTTCTTGGGTGCTTCTGTGGCCACCTCAATGAGGTTCAGGCTATCTTCTAGGGGCACAATAGAGCCGTTGGAGAGTTTCTTTCCATAGAGGCAGGAAGTAGAGGGGGACTTCTGCAACTCCATCTTGTCCTTGCTCACTGGCAGCAGTATGCCACTGTTCACACTGTTCTGTCTTTGGATCCCAAAAAATGATCCTCTAGCATGTGTTTCGGGACACGGGGTAGGAGAATTCTCTGTAAGAGTGGGGGAGTTCTCAAGATCCCTTCCCCTGCAGCAGTGGATATCTACTTCTACTTCTACCTTGCTGCCATTTGTTATGACTCCTTCCACAGGCTGGTCGTCATCACTGTCCAGGCCATTGTCAGACTGGTTACTTGAGAAAGTCGCACAAGAAGGCTGGCGCTGAAAAACCCCAGAGGTGGGTGTTGGATGAAGGCTGCAGCGCCTTTCTGGCCTTGGAAGCAAGCCAGCATCCAGGCCAACAGTGTTGTGTTCATCAGAAGCAGTGGACCCCACCTCACTGCTCACCTCTGAAGTGGACATCTCGCTGCCAAACTCAGAGGCAATACCACTACTGGAGGAAGGAGTGGTTGGTTTGGGGGGGTCTTTGATAATGGTGGTTGAAGCAAACCCCACAGGACCTGGGAGGGTGAGCCCACTCATTTCACACGTGCACCCTTCCTCACCAATGTTCAAATAAACCACCATTGCCCCCACATTGTCCTGACAACCATAGCTCTGGGCTAATGTGCACAGCTTCTTGGCAGCTGCTAATGGGTCCTGCACGTGGCGTACTGCGTTGACAGCTTCTGTATATGACAAGTGTTCCCACAATGCTTTGTTTCCCAGAATCAGCAACTCATCTTGAATGGTAAGTGGAGTGGCAGATATGTGGGGCTTGGGGAGGATCCAAGGGTAGAGGTATGTACAGCCCAGCATCCGGGTACAGCAGGTTACCCCATTCACTTTGTTGTCCTGGAGACAAGCAGAATGCAAATTCTGAGAAACAAGCAATAATGACGTATAATTTTTTTTATCTTTCTAGATCATAATGCCTAGGGCTATACAGTAAAAGAGAACGGACATATTGTACGGTTTTTCCGAGGATTTCTATAATTTAAATGGACTTACAAAAATAAATGTACAGAATTCTAAAAGGATAAAGTATCCTGTGGTCGTTATACCAAATAGTTCACAAGACTGAAGTTAAAACCAATTAAAATTAAGTGGCTAGAAGGCACCTCCATCTCAAAAGGTATTTGCTCTCAGGGCACCCGGGTGGTTCAGTCAGTTAAGCATCTGACTCTTGAGGTCATGATCTCACTGTTTGCGAAATCAATCCCTGAGTCAGGCTCTGTGCTGACAGTGTGGGAGCCTGCTTGGGATTCTCTCTCTTCTTCTCTCACTACCCCTTCCACACTCTCTCAAAATAAATAAATAAACTTAGAAAAAAAAAAAAGAGAGAGATTTGCTCTCAATGAAGCACAGGCCTCGGCATGTCCTTAAATAGAGGATTATCTGTCAGAAAAACAAGAAGTAGAGGGGCACCCGGGTGACTCGGTTAAGTTGCTGACTTCAGCTCAGGTCATGATCTCACAGTTTGTGAGTCTGAGCCCTATGTGGGACTCTGTGCTGACAGCTCAGAGACTAGAGCCTGCTTCAGATTCTGTGTCTCCCTGCCTCTCTGCCCCAGCACTGCTCTTACTCGGTCTCGGACTCTCTCTCTCTCTCTCTAAAATAAACATTAAAAAAAAAAAAAAAAAGATAAAAATCAAACAAAGCCTCTGAAGCCATCAATATATCTGTTTCACAGCTGCAGTGACTCTCTGGGTAACAATCCTGGCTCTCTCATTTACCAGAATTTGTCTAAACTCTATATTTTAATTTCCTCATCTGTAAAATGGAAATAAAAACACTTCTTTCATGGGGATTATTCTGAAAATTAAATAAAATAATAGGAGTAAAGTGCTTAGCAAATAATAAATGTCTGTGGTTAAACTAACATTTATAAGAATAATTCCTGCTTGCCTAGGACACCCCAAGAAAAATTACCTAAATTCTGAAAAAACAAATTAACCATAAAGTTATCTTTTGTTTGTTTTGACTGAAAGACCTTTCTAAGAGCAACGCCTCAGCTTTCCAGAATCTTCTTTGTATCAAGCCACATTATAATGGTACTTTTTTTTTAGTTTTGTGTTCCTTGGGTGGAGTCAAATCTGCGTAACCCATCCACAGAATTCTGACAGACAGCCCAGAAATGGGCCCACACAAATAAGGTCCCCTGATCTTTGCCAAAGGAGCAAAAGCAGTTTCTTAATGGAGAAAGGACAGTCTGTTCAATGACTGCCGCAGAAACAACTGGACACTCACATGCAAAAAAGGGAAAAGGAATCTAGACCCAGAGTTTACATCTTTCACAGAAATTAATTAAAAACAGGTCACAGACCAAAATTAAAACATGAGACTTCTGGAAGATAACACAGAAGAAAATCTAGGTGACCTTGGGTTTGGTAATGAGTTTGTAAACACCAAAAAGCATGATCCATGAAAGAAAAAAACTGTAAGTGGGCCTTCTTTAAAACTAAAAGCTTCTGTTTTGCAAAAGGTACTGTTAAAAAAAAGAGAGACTCTAAGAAAATATTTGCAAAACATATTTGATAAGGACTTGTATCCAAAATATACAAAGAACTCTTAAAACCCAACAATAAAGAAACAATCAAAAATGGGCAAAGCATCTGAGAATTCTGCTTTGTGGTAAACAGTGTTCTGTTTACTGCTAAAGTCTCTTTGAAAGCAAAAATGTTACTCTACTAAAAAAGGAGAGAAGCTATAAAATAGCACAGATATTGATGCTTCATTACAAAAAAACAAAAAAACAAATTAAAAAAACCCACCAGAGCATACTAAGCCATACACAGTATACACAGGAAAAATATTTTGAAACTTTGCATTTCACAACAGGGATGTCAAACTGTAGAACTTTCTCTTTTTCTGTTTAGAGTAACAAACCAGAGGAATTAAAAATTAACCAAGGGAGACATTTACATTTATTTTACATGCCAGGTATCAATCTGAAGGATTGCAAACTAAGACTTTTCATTTCTAATTTGCCTTTTCTTTTTGCTAGTCATTAACTGCTCTTTAGGTTTTCTTCTAATACTATTATCTGGATTGGATGCAATTTGCACGGCTTGATGGGAAGAAAATGGAAGTTCACTGCCTGTATGTAGAACAACATTCACTAGATCTGGGGAGAAGTAACTGGCAATGAGTGAAATTCACCTCTGTTATGATGGCTTTCTGGTCCTTCACCCTTTGAGCCTCCTCCGGGTCCTGTTCCAGGCTGAAGACTTTTGAGAGTGGCACTGGCTTTCCACCACGGCACAGGACTGCTTGGCACGTGCCGACGTTGGCCACAGTCAGACTGAAACTACTTGTTGGGTCAGCAGCGTCAGGGCGGATATAACAAAGGAGAGCGGAGGAGCCCAGCTTCTGTCCAGCCATTCCCAATTTTCTGTTAAGAAGGAAAAGAAAACAGGGGCACCTGGGTGGCTCAGTTGGTTACGCTCAGGTCATGATCTCACAGTTCATGAATTTGAGCCCTGCATCGAGCTGACAGCACAGAGACTGCTTGGGATTCTCTCTCTTCCTCTCTCTGCCCCTCCCTCTCTTTCTCTCTCTCTCTCTCAAAAATAAGTAAACTTTAAAAAAAAAAAAAGAAAGAAAGAAAAGAAAGAAAAGACATGGTAGCTAGTTTTAGAAGCGGCAGTCCTTCATGTCCGTGATTTCCTTGTTTCTCTGCCACATGACTGTGAACCAGCCTCACCTGTATCCACCTAAAGGCAGTCTCTTGCTACAGATGATGGTGAAGAGTTCTGCCTTCCATGCTCAGTGGACTGAGGAAAGAAATTTTACAAAAAGGTTGGGGGTAGGGGAGACAGTGAACATACATCTTTCTCTACTGCTTCTGCTTGGGTCTGATCCTAGACTGCAGTGACCTCATTCAAGTCACTTGCAACTTCAGCACATCAGAATCACCTGGAGGGCTCTTTAGAACAGGCTGCTGGGCCCCACCCCCAGAGGTTCTGATTGGGTGGGTAAAGGGCTGGCCCAATAATCTGCAAGTCTAACAAGTTTCTGGTCGTGCTGAAGGTGCTGCTCCTGGAACAACCCCTCACTCGGTCTTTAAGTTCCTTGAAAGGAGGGCCACACTGTTCCTTCTAGATCTCCCATACACATGGCATCCATTCCCTAGCACATGGCACACAACGCTAACCACAGGGCAGGTGCTAGGAGAAAGATCTGGTTGCAAATTCCAGCTCTGACATGTGCTCATTGCAGATCCTCAGCAAGATATTTCTCTGAGAAACTTGCCTGATGAAATACCTACCTCTTTTGTTTGTTTGGAAAATTAAAGATATGGTATGAGGAAGACTTGGTCTTCTGGCTGGCTCTGGGAGGTGCTTCATAAACCAAGTCCTCTTTCCTAAACTCTTTATTTCGCCAAGCTCCTAGCTCAATTCTATTACTGAAAAATAGACTCCTTTCCCAGCATCTTTGCTTTATGTTATAATGAGAGACAAAACTGGTTTGGGCTCCCGGCTATTCCATCTCAACCTCAGTGAGACAAGGTCACCACCGCTCAGCTGTGTGTGTCCTTCACAGAGCCCACCTGATACGCAAGATGTGATATTAGCTACTAACAGATCTTCACTAGTTTGGTTATGTAGAGTTTTTGCCCTTAAGTGGCTTAGAAGATTAAATGGTCAACTTTCTTACACCATACACAAAAATAAACTCAAAATGGATGAAAGACCTCAATGTAAGACAGGAAGCCATCAAAATCCTCAAGGAGAAAGCAGGCAAAAACCTTTCTGATCTTGGCCGCAGCAACTTCTTACTCAACACGTCCCAGAGTAAAGGGAAACAAAAGCAAAAATGAACTACTGGGACCTCATCAAGATAAAAAGCTTCTGCACAGCAAAGGGAACAATAAGCAAAACTAAAGGCAACTGATGGAATGGGAGAAGATATTTGCAAGTGACATATCAGACAAAGGGTTAAGTACCCAAAAATCTATAAAGAACTTATCAAACTCAACACCCAAAAAACAAATAATCCAGTGAAGAAATGGGCAAAAGACATGAATAGATACTTCTCCAAAGAAGACATCCAGATGGCCAACCAACACATGAAAAAATGCTCAACATGACTCATCATCAGGGAAATACACATCAAAACCATAATGAGATACCACCTTACACCTGTCAGAATGGCTAACATTAACAACTCAGGCAACCACAGATGTTGGCGAGGATGCAGAAAAAGAGGATCTCTTTTGCATTGTTGGTGGCAATGCAAGCTGGTGAGCCACTCTGGAAAACAGTATGGAGGTTCCTCAGCAAACTAAAAATAGAACTACCCTATGACCCAGCAATTGCCCTACTAGGCATTTATCCAAGGGTACAGGTGTGCTGTTTCGAAGGGACGCATGCAACCCCATGTTTATAGCAGCACTATCAACAACAGCCAAAGTATGGAAAGAGCCCAAACGTCCATCAATGGATGAATGGATAAAGAAGATGTATATATATATATATATATACACACACACACATACACACGATGGAGTATTACTAGGCAATCAAAAAGAATGAAATCTTGCCATTTGCAATTAAGTGGATGGAACTGGAGGGTATTATGCTAAGTGAAATTAGAGAAAGACAAAAATCATATGACTTCACTCATGAGGACTTTAAGAGACAAAACAGATGAACGTAAGGGAAGGAAAGCAAAAATAATATACAAACAGGGAGGGGGACAAAACAGAAGAGACTCATAAATATGGAGAACAAACAGAGGGTTACTGTGCAAGGGGGGTTGGGCTAAATGGGTAAGGGGCACTAAGGAATCTACTCCTGAAATCACTGTTGCACTATATGCTAACTAATTTGGATGTAAACTTAAAACAATAAAATTTTAAAAAAAGATTAATTGGCCAATCCTCAATAATAAGTATTCTAAATACACAAATCTGAGCAGTACTTTAACCCTTTGTAGGTCACTGGTTAAAGGACCAAAGTCCCCACATTCCTCGGTGCTGATATATAAAGAACAGTCACAGCAGGAGGAGCAAGATCTCACCTTGATCCTATACCTGTAATTTAGACCCTGACCTTCTGGCTTAGTGAGATTTAGTTTTCCAAAAGCAGAGCTGAGTTAGAGAATATTCAACCCACCTGCTTACCTGTGAGATACCAAGAAGGTGTTAGCCATGAAAACAGTGTCATTTGTTGACTGCTGTACTTCTTCCAAAAGCACATCTGCCATGGTGCACTGGAGTAGGCGAGGGAGCTCCTCATTACGGTCCCCGTCAAACATGCCATACACGGCTCCCACCCCCTCTGCAAAGTTATCCACAGCTAGGGCAGATACACACAGCCTGTAACACAAATATGAAAGAAACAAAGATCAAAGAAAGTTATGGTAAAAGCGTTATTCTCCAGGAACCTTCTTTGAAAAGTATTAGTTGAGGGTGGAAAGAACAGTAGTAAATTCTAATCTACACATGAAATAAATATTAGATAATTAAGTAGCATCTGAAAGAGGTGATGTCATAAGAAGTGGGGGAATTCAGCCCCACTCAGGAGCAGTACATACTAGCTTTGCAATGCTGCCAAAGGCTGGAAAGACGAAATGTTTTCCCTTAGCAATGATTAATGACTAGTATGGCCAACATCCTTCAGTCAAAGATCCCCAGAAGCACAATGACGGTTGGACAAGTTGGGTTTATTATGCTTTGCAGCAATAGAGAATGTGTACCATGGAACTCTGGGGTGAAAAGGTTAAGAGCGTGTTGGAGAGAATCTACTACAGGATTTGGGCTTTTGTTGGGTCATTTTGGGGACCGTCTAATGAAATAGGGGATCATCCAAGACTGGGTGCTATCAGAACATGGGGCCATTCTGTGGTTGGCTATCTCAGTAAATCTTAACTATAGGGAAAGAAGATTAGCAGAAGGATAAAGCTGTAATTGGTAAAGAAAGTAGCAGTCACCATTTTAGCCTTGAGAGGGGCTGTTTGGTATTTTGTGGACTGTACATTCATCTTGTGTTTGTCACACTGCATCACAGTCTCAGGGGGACCTTCTCTGAGGCTGGCATTCTATGATCTGTTTATGTCCCAGAGGAGAACAACATGGCCTAGCTTTCAGCATCAGATCAGATGTCAGGGGCTGCCTTTTTCATTGCTCTCCATGGCCAAGATACTCACTTATTTCTCTGCCCTGCCATCTCAGCCAGTCCATGGCTCCAGAAGGTTGATGTAACTGTAGAATCGGTGGTTGGCAAAGGTTTCTGATCAATTTTCAGGGTTGTGATATGGCTGTGGGAAGTGCAGGAAGGGAAGGTTAAACCACATATCCTTCTGTGTTTTACAAAAACTATCCCAGCAAGAACATGTGTTTTTATAAAATCATCTGCTGACAGACCAAGATTCATTTACAGAGAGACTGCGTGAAACTAGTGTACTGATCTACTGGCCAAGAAGGAGGAGAAAGGAAAGGGGTAGGTAGGAGGAAGAAACAGGGGCCAAATATTGCTACAGCTGATACTGTTCATTTCAATGAAAAACGAAGCACAACAGATTTCAAAGTTTTAGCCAACTGTCTACTTAAATATTCTGATACAACAAAGTCTTGGTGCAATGAATGAGCCTGCATCATTTCTTCGATGATGTAATATAATGTAATCGGTGTCACCTAAGATGTCTATGTGAAAATATTCAGTGTGTGGGTGTGGCTGAGCAGTAGCCATGACACTGAGTTCTGATATAAATGGGCTGTCTCCTGGATACACTATCCATCCATAACTGAATTAAACGAGAGACTGAGGGGCTTTATGGCCTAATTCATTCTATTCCTTTAATTAATCAAGATCTCTACAGAGCTTTAGGAGATCCACACATGGCTGGTAGAACTAAGAGACACGTGGATTCAACTTCAAAATTTTTCCTACCTAAATGTGTCCAGCGTCTTGTGTTCCAGAACCAGATTTGTATTTCCGGTCAGGTCAAGGTCTTGTAAAGTAGCAGGCAGAGCCTCCGGAATCAAGATCTCTGTCAAGTCATTGCAACTTAGGTCTACAAACTGAGAGGAAAATGGAGAAATCAAAAGAAAATACATCACAGAGACTGAATTCTTAACTCCCTAACTCTCAGCCCCCTAGTGTATCCCCAAAGGAAACTTCATTTCTTCCCAGGAATCAATAAAATCTATTGTGATCCCAAACTGCCGCTTGCTTCCCCTTTATGAGAAGAGAACACCCTGCCATTTCTCCAGCAGGACACCATTCCATCACATAAAAGTACCTGGATCTGAGGCAACTGCAGAATTTCTGGGAAAATGCTGATGTTGTTGGAGTGTGCGACAAGGGTGTGAAGCCTTCTGCAGTTGGCTATGGTCGTGGGAATGGTTTTAAGCTTGTTGCCACTTAGGTTCAGTTCTTCCAACTGCTCCAATTTATTCAGTTTGCTGAAAAACAAATAACAACATAGCACAATGCACTCAAAATGAGAAGATGCCAAGCCAGTTTTATAGCAGCCACACACAGAGTACAGCGGTGACCTGGTCTGCTGCCAGAGGACTGGTCAGAGTGAAACAGCCAGACACCAACAAAGGGAACGGCTCATCAAGGTGACTGTTCCTGCTGAATCTCAGCCTCATCTGCTTCTCACTGTGTTTCAAGGACTGAAGCTTCCCTTGATTCTCTTATAGCTGCTAGATCTTGTGGGTATGAACATTATCTGACTTATGGGAAGTGGCTGAATCAGCACCAGCCCACTGTTGGAAGATTATTATGGTACTTGCTTGGCCACTGACTAGTTGCAAAATACTGTGATATTTAATGTCAGTGGATATCAATATCCTCAGCTATAAAGTACTAAATCATGACTAAGATTCCATTCAGTGTTAAATTTCTACAGTTACCTATTGATAACATAATCCATCTTCAGTAGACATTTAAGGAGTGCTTACTATATGTATAGCCATGTGCCACAAACTGTGATATAAGCAAATCACATTGTTCTACAGGACTAAGCAAAGCTTTCTACACAACAAGCAAAATGTCTTCAGACAGCCTAACATCTTTATCTAGATTATTACAAACTGCTCTGATTTATTTATAATTTATTGGTTTAAAAATTATAAATAAACTGCCATAATGTGGAGAAAGTTTGGAAAATAAATCAACAATACCACCAATCTGAAATTACTTGTCTCATTTTGCTAAATGAGATTCATATTTAGAATTTTCATATGCATATGTGTTTTATATAAAATTTATGTCCTACCAAAATTTTTATATGTGTATTTATTTTACATAAAATTTATATCCTTCCCTTTCTACATATCATAAACAATTTCTTTTTTTAAAGTTTATTTATTTTGAGAGACAGAGAGAGAGAGAGAGAGAGAGAGAGCGCGCTCATGAGCAGGGGAGGGGAAGAGAGAGAGAGGGAAAGAGAATCTCAAGCAGGTTCCACACAGTCAGCGCAGAGCCTGATGCGGGGCTTGAGCTCATGAACTGTGAGATCATGACCTGAACTGAAATCAAGAGCTGGAGGCTTAACCAACTGAGCCACCCAGGAGCCCCTCCATATATCATAAATAATGTCTATTGATAGAAAATTCAAAAATACTTTTTAGTAACCAAACTCAGTAAACTAAAATTGTTTCCTTTCTGATTACAAAAGTAATGTATACTCATTGAAAAAAAAAAAAAACCTGAAAAATAAAGATGAACAGAAAAAAATTCTTTTAATCCTACTACCAGAGATAATCTCTTATAATAGTTTGGTGGAACGTATTCTTGTCCTTTTTAATGCAATAAACTACATTTTTCAAATTAAAAAATGATGTTATATTATATATATTAATAACCCCACTCTTTTTAAATTTTACTTAACAATACATTTTTAAAGTGTTCTCCTGTCCAAATCTCCTGTTTTTTCTCTTATACTACTCCCTGCTTGGATCTAACTTGTAAGAAGAAATGCAGGATCCCTATGTCAGCCAGTTTCTTACTGAGCACCCAGAACTACTCTAGATTCTCAAAGTAGTCCAAAATAAACAAGATTCTGGGGCACCTGGGTGGCTCAGTATGTTAAGCGTCCAATTCTTGATTCAGGCTCAGATCAGGATCTCACACTTGGTGAGATCAAGTTCTGAGTGGGGCTATGCTCTCTCTCTCTCTCTCTGCTCCTACCCCCCTCACACGCACATGCTCTCTCTCAAAATAAAATTAAAGAAAAAAAAAACAAGAAACAGAAGATTTGGACTATGCCTGTATAATTAAACACTGTTCAGGAGATGATTTGACAGTGGACTTATTATTCAGTATAGAACATACATTTTAATATACCGCTCCTAAATTCCATTTAGTTTTATTATCTGTAGAGTACTTTAATTTTGTGTGATCTCTTCTTAATTCTTATCTTTACTTCTAACCTATTTTCATAATCTTTAATGAGTTTTAAGTTTTGTATCAGCCTGCTTTTGACTTCCAACAATAAGAATGTCATCAGATTAGGAGGAATTCATTAGCTTCAGAGTATCATATCTGGTATCTCCCAATAGCTTCATAAGCCAATATGACTTGTCAATGGTCTGTTTTCACTTTACAGGAACATATTTGAGGCCAACGGAATTAATCTGACAGGATTAAGATTCAGCATTCACTTTAAAAGCCATTGTTCAAATTCTTTGAAGGAAGTAATCTTGTCCTTGCTTGTCTTCTATAAGCTCCAAATACCTCATTTCATAAACATTCACAAAAATTATAATCTCTAAGGGTGCCTGGATGGCTCAGATACAGTGTAGTACTCTTGATTTCATCTCAGGTCATGAGATAGAGCCCCGGGGCAGGTTCCTTGCTGGGTATGGGACCTACTTGAGACTCTCTCTCTGCTTCTCCCCTGCTCATGCTCTCCTTGCTCTCTCAAAAAAAAAAAAAAAAAATTATAATATCTCCATGAATTTTTCTAAGTTTATCACATTTCTAAGAAAATGTGTAAAATATCATCAGAATCAAAACAGCTTTGTTTGTTTTCCAATTATATCAAACATATAATTTCAAATTATAGTACAAATGATATAATTTTATATGATATATATAATTTCATTCAAATTATATCAAATGTCATTTTCATGTAGTCTTCATTTTTGAAAACATGATTTTTAATGAGTACTTTCATGGTATAGATGGATTTTCCTGGCATCAAATCTTCCCCAATTTTTTTTTTATCAAATGTATTTTGGAAGATATTTATTTCTCCACGAACACTGTTTAAAACTTTGACAGCATTAAATATCTCGCTTATATTTTCTTATAGGTATAGCCTGGCTATATCACCTCTTCCTCCAGGAAGGCCAACCCCACCCCCAGGTACTGTATGGTACAGTTAGCTACCTATGCATATTTTTAACATCCTTCATTCATTCATTCATTCACTCACTCATTCAGATTTTATTTAAAAAATTTTTTTTAAATGTTTATTTATTTTTGAGAGAGAGACAGAGGCAGAGTGTGAGTGGGGAAGGGGCAGAGAGAGGAAGAGACACAGAATCCAAAGCAAGCTCCAGGCTCTGAGCTGTCAGTACAGAGCCCAAGGTGGGATGGAAGAAACAAACCATGAGATCATAACATGAGCTGAAGTCGGATTCAACTGACTGAGCCACCCAGGCGCCCCCAGATTTTATTTTTAAGTAATCACTACACCCTTATGTGGGGCTTGAACCCACAACCCCAAGATCAAGAGTAACATGCTCTACCGACTGAGCCAGCCAGGCACCCCCAAATCCTGCATTTATTAAACTGCGTTGCAATTACCTATTGTCTATTTCCCTAATTTGACTGTAAGTTACTTGAAGACAGAGACTGTAACCTAATCACCACTGTTTCCCCAGTACTTATGCTGTACTTGAGATACAGAAGGCATTCAAGATATATATAAAACAAATAAATTATGGACTCAACAGTATATTATAAAACAGTTTTGACAAAAAAAGAAAAAACTTGTTTTCAGAATGTATTTCATAAGCTTGTACTTGTCTAGGCTGAAAATTCTCAGACTATTATTAAGTAATTACAACAAAAAATTAAATGGATTTCAGCCACGACTTCTGGTATTGGATACTTAACAAGTGGGTACAGATTTTTCCATTCAACTAGTAGAATCATAGCACTAGTAAGTTGCGCAACATAAAGCACGAGTACCCAGTAAGATAGCTGTAATGGAGACTGGCAAATGCAGATTTCACGCTATGTGTCTGAAATGACTGAAGTCTGCATCTGCTTACCTTGCAGGAAAGGTCTGTAGCTGGTTGTTTGCAAGATGCAAGATTCGCAGGTGTGGATGCCCCACCAGAACGGGCACACACTGGTCTGTCAGGAGGTTGTTTGTCAGATAAAGCAGCTGCAGAGCACTCAGACTCTCCTCTCCAGCGCCAGCGGATGGCAAAGATTCCAAACTGTTTGCAGATGCATTCAAGTATCTGAGACTGATGGAACACACACAAATCATCGTTTACTTTATGGTTATTTGTTACCGTCACACCATCTCGGTATGGGATGCTGTCGTTTCATGTTCCCCAACCTGTAACACAAGTAATTTTCTCCAGGGTTTTCTCTAATTGATTTTACCCACCCAGCCAAAGTTCCTTTTATTCAACTCCTGCAAGCCAAGCAGAGAGAAAAGAATTCAGGCTTGGTTGTGCTTCCTGGGCTTCTGGGTGGCTTGATTCTAACCTAGCTTCATCTTTTACTGTCTGTTGTTATGAAAAAGGTGTTGTTGAATGTCATGTTCATGAATATCTCAACTATGAAGACATCCTTCAGAAAAGTTTTTGATTTTAATAGGTCGTATTTATTTAGCCAATCCCCTTTTTAGTCCCCTATAATGGGCATGTAGGCTGTTCATAACTGTTTGCTATTACAGACATCATAATGAGCAACTCTGTGTCCTTTTCTAATTGTTTCTTTAGACTATATTATCAGAAGCAGAATTTGTAGGGTCAAAAGATACATGTATCTTTAAGATTTGTATACACATACTGTCAAACTGAACCACAGAAAGGTTATACCAAATTATACCTCCCACAAGAAGGAATTAAGAATGTCTGTTTGCTCAATCCTTTGTTAACACTGAGTATAATTCACTTTAATCTCTGCCAATCTCATAGGTAAAACAAGGTATGATGTTTAAAATTTGCCTAGCATGGCGTTTCATATTTATAGAACATGCTCAAATAAAAGGTAGCTAATATTATTAACCTTGTTGTGTGTTCTTAAGTCTTCTTCATATTATGTGATCCATATCCCTAACTAGCTCTTTAGGTGTTGAGGGTACTGTTTGTATGTGTGTCTTTGTAGGTCCCAAAAGTGCTCTGTGCAGTCAGTATTAAATAAATGTCATCAAAGGTTTGCTACAGCTACTCAGTAACTTCCTTACTACAAATCCTAAGGTTGTAAACTAATTTTATTCAAACTGTCATTAGAACTAAATGCAGTGGAGGGGTACCTGGGTGACTCAGTCAGTTGAGCGCCCGACTTCACCTCAGGTCATGAACTTGTGGTTTGTGGGTTCAAGCCCCACATTAGGCTCGCTGCTATGAGCGTGGCAGCATGGAGCCTGCTTCAGATCCTCGGTCTCCCTCCCTCTGCCTCTCCCTCAAACTCTCCCCCCAAAAAATAAATATTAAAAAAAAAAAAGACTAAATGCAATGTTATGCATTACTAACAAATACTTGTTAATTAACAAGTTAAATTTTACTGCATTAAGATCCCATATAAACATTCCATAAAGAAAACTGCACTCAAATATTTTCTAGAATTTCCAAAGATTTTACTTTTAGGAAAATCCAACCAAGTATATTATACATTAAGAGATGTATAAGATATAAATCCAAACTACATTGAGATACTACCTCACACTGGTCAGAATGGCTAAAATTAACAACTGAAGCAACAACAGATGTTGGCAAGGATGCAGAGAAAGAGGAACCCCCTTGCACTGTTGGTGGAAATGCAAACTGGTGCAGCCACTTTGTAAAACAGTGTGGATGTTCCTCAAAAAATTAAAAATAGATCTACCCTATGACCCAGTAATAGCACTGCTAAGAATTTTTCCAAAGGATACAGGAGTGCTGATTCATTGGGGCACATGTGCCCCAATGTTTATAGCAGTGCTATCAACAATAGCCAAATTATGTAAAGAGACCAAATGTCCATGAACTGATGAATGGATAAAGAAGATGTGGTATATATGTACAATGGAATACTATTCGGCAATGAAAAGGAATGATATCTTGTCATTTGCAACAACAGGGATGGAACTGGAGAGTATTATGCTAAGTGAAGTAAGTCAGTCAGAGAAAGATAGTTACCATATGATTTCACTCATATGTGAAACTCAAGAAACTTAATTGAAGACGGACCATAGGGGAAGGGAAGGAAAAATAAGTTACAGAGAGGGAGACTCTTAAATACAGAGAATAAACTGAGGGTTGATGCGGACAGGGGGTTGGGGAAAATGGGTGATGGGCAGTGAGGATGGGACTTGTTGGGATGAGCACTGGGTGTTGTATGTAAGTGATATATCAGGGGAACCTACTCCTGAAGCCAAGACTACACTGTATGTTAGCTAATTTGATGATAAATTAAAAATAAATAAATAATAAACCTTTAAAAAATGAAAAAAAAAAGAGAGATGTATAATCTGCCAAAGAACAAGCCAGACACCTGTGAGCTAAATGCTTTTTGTATATACCCTGTAGCCTTAAAGCACTACTGCTCATCTCCATTTTCTCCACTTCCAAACTGAAGACAATATTGCTTTCTCCCTACTGCAGAAGATTATAATTAAAACTAGTTTTCCCTTAATGGTGACATATGTATTAGACAGATAAACCTGATTACAGGAAGTAATTGGAAGACATACTATCTGTTAACTTATAATGAGAAAGCAAATAATACCTTTTGGAACAATTTTACCTTTAAATGCACAATTTTCAAAGTAGGAAGTAAAAAAGCAGTGCACATAAAGAATGTAACTTGAGGATAGATCGATAAAGCAAGAAGCAAAACCTAAATTAATTTCAGTGATATGTCCTTTTATCCCAATGCAAAAGCTGAACACTTCCCAAGAAAGCTCTATCAGAGTACTGTGATTTTTCTTTAAGAGGTCATAAATGTATTCATTTTCTGAAATGAAAATCTGTTTGAAATTTCCCAACCCGCTTGAAATTGTTTACAACACTAAAACTTAAGTATTTGATGGTTATTTCAACCTTTGAGTTGAAGATTACTACGTCATACAACAGTGTCATATTTTATTTCTTATAAATTACAAATAAATAAATCTCTACCTACAGTTAGACCGTGAGATAAACACTGTAAATATAGTTCCAAAGGTCACTCCAATGACAAGTCAATGCAGTTTGTTGAGCCAATGATTCTGCTCTTCTAAATACACCTTATAGTACTTACTTTAAGGCCTTGGAGAAGAGAGTATCTGGCAGCCTGGTGAGTAAGTTATGCTGAATATCCAGCACCTCAAGAGGGATGTGGTCCACCAGGGCTGGTAGGCTCTGTACCTGGTTGTGCCCCAGCATCAGTTTTCTAAGACTCAAGCTACTAAGAATTCTAAGGGCAACAGTACAAAGAAACAAATAAAAAACTTACTTAAATCATTTTTTCTGAGTCTGCCCTTGGCTATTTCACTGAAATCAGTAAACTAATAGAAACATATTTTTCTAGACAGTCTAATCACCGGTAGGCACTTGAGCCAAAAAAGCGGCCATGACCATATGCTTACCCACCTCCCACCAGGAAGTCATTAAGGCCATTCTGGGAAAAGGTGACTTAATGAAAGCAAACAGCACAGAATAGACCTAAACAAAAAAAGCAATCTCTAGAATAAATTGACTTACATTTTAAGTTTAGACAGCACCAAAAATTCAGTTTATTAATACACAGTTTATCCTTGAACAACACGGATATGAACTGCATGGGTCCATTTACATGCAGGTTTTATACACACACACACACACACACACACACATATGTGTGTGTGTGTGTGTGTGTGTGTGTGTGTGTGTGTGTGTATGCAGAACAGTATACCTGCTGTTCCTTAGGATTTTCTTTTCTTTTTTTCAATGTTTACTTTTGAAGGGGAGAGAGAGACACCGCACGAGCCGGGGAGGGGCAGAAGAGAGGGAGACACAGAATCCAAAGCAGGCTCCGGGCTCTGAGGTGTCAGCATAGAGCCCAATGTGGGACTCGAACTCACAAGACGTGAGATCATGACCTGAGCCAAAGTCAGACGCACAACTGACTGAACCACCCAGGTGCCCCCTCCTTAGGATTTTCTTAATGAGATTTTTCTTTTTTCATTTTAAGAATATAGTATCTAATACATACAACACACAAAATATGATGTTATGTTATCAGTAAAGTTTCCAGTATACAGGAGGCTCTTAGTAGTTAAGTTCTGGGAGAAGTCAAAAGTTACACATGGATTTTCAACTGTGCAGGGGTCAGGAAACCCCATTGTTCAAGGATCAACTGTAACTGATTATAATCAACAAAATTTATTATAACAAAAACTACTACTATCACTTAAAACGTGCTAGGCCACTTCAACTATTAATTCATGGATATGAACTGCATGGGTCCATTTACATGAACATCAGGACTTGAACGAAGGTCTGATTCCAAAGGCTGCATTCACACCTACCATGCTGTAAGCCTCCAGTTTACTTTAAAGACTCCACTAGGTGATAAGCACACATTTTACATCTCAGTGCTATTGAATATATCATCCCCTCGGCCCCAGCATTTCCCTCTCTCCCCCTCCACATACAGAAATCTCACCATCTTGTAAAGGTCAACTCAAATATGCAATTCTCTCATGAAGCATTCTCTAAATGTTCAAAGTTGTTAATTTCTAAAGCATTTTATTTATTTTTTTAAATATGAAATTTATTGTCAAATTGATTTCCATACAACACCCAGTGCTCATCCCAAAAGGTGCCCTCCTCAATGCATTTTATTTATACAGTGTAATGACGAAGAGTGAAGACTTTGGAATAAGAACGACTACATTGAAATGTCGGCTCCCATCATTTCCTAGTTAAGTGTTGCCTTGGACAAGTTACCTAACCACAAAAAGCCTTCGTTTTCTCATTTGTAAGATGAGAATAACGGCGTCTATCTAATAAGGTGGTTAAAGGATTAAATGATAAATGTGAAGTTCTTAGAACATTACTCAGTTCATAAAACTTATCCAATACAAATGATCTATTAGCACAATCAGATCGCTGATCTATGCCAGTGACCCTTGTTACATTTTATCACAGTTATCTGTGCACAAGTTTACCCCAACTATCCACTTACCAAGTTCCGTGCAGGCCAAGACTGTGCATTAGCCATTACTATTATGTAAATAATATGTAAGGCTAATATGTATTAGCCTTACAGCAATTCACACTGCCCTGCACTAGACAGGTACTCAATACCTACCGAACAAACAGATGAAAGTACCTTTGAAAGGCAACACAAATCTAGGAAAATAATTATACATACATATGGACATATATATATTAATGCATACATATGTTAACACACACATACCTCATGGGAACCTCCGTCAGAAGATTACAGCTCACATCTAGTATCTCCATCTTCTTTGCTTCACAGGCCCAATCAGGGACACACTCCAGCAGGTTTCTACAGAAAATAATTAAAGGCATTGCTGCTGATGATGTGTGGAACTCTTTTCACTAGTCTGTAATGTATCTGTTAACCAGCCCTTGAGCTCCTTGGAGGCAGGAGCACGGGCCCCAAGGCATTCCTAGTGCATTACCTGGAATATAATACTAAGTGATCAATGAATGCTGTTGACAGAAAGAGACAAAGACAGAAACATGCATTATATTAGATCAATTATTTTACCTCCTCAAAGAAGACACAAAGCCTATGAGCAGTAGGAAAGCACACAAGTAGTGAGATGAAAGAGAGATGAGGAAAGACAATGAAAGGAGTGGCATTTTAAACAAACTTTCAAGATGAGAAGGATTTCCACAGGTAATGAATGAATGAAGGAGAAGAGAAAGAAATTCTGGAGAAAATGAACCAAATGAATAGAAGTAAGGAAGTAGTGACAAAAGACAAGTGGTGGGGGAAGGCTGCAAATCATTTAGAATTTGAACTCAAGCATTTAGCAGAGCACCAGGCAGATACTCAGTAAAAGGAATTCCATTTTCAGATGCTACTTAGCTTCGCTAAGGCTCAAAGTACCTACTGATTGATAGATCAACTCAAGGCAGAAAGAAGTTGGCACTGTAGGAGAAACTCAGATACTGTTACGACGGCTAAGTGAAGGGAGCACTTTGCTGACATGGATCAGGGCAAACTCCCCAAGAAATATGACATCTGGGTTGGAATTTGAAGAATGTTGTACAATGACCCGAGATGAGGAGGACAAACCAAGCAAGAGGTGACAACATGAACTAGAGCAGAAACAAGAAAGGAAATGGCATGACGTATGTGGGGAATAATAAGCAGTCTGGTGATCCCAGAGCAGCAAATACAGAGCCAAATGGTAAGAAACAAAGCCGGAAAGACCTAAATCATATCTAGAAGTTTGTGACTTTATCCTGCAGGTACAGGGGAATCACTGAAGGGTTTGTAAGCAGTGGGGAACACAGTCTTGTACTTTATTTATTTTGAGAGAGAGAGAGAGAGAGAGAGAGCGAGCATGTACACATGAGTGGGGACGGGGAGAGAGAAAGGGGGAGAGAGAGGATCCCAAGCAGGCTCCATGCTGTCAGCGCAGAGCCCAACATGGGGCTCAAACCCATGAACTGTGAGATCATGACCTGAGCCAAAATCAAGAGTCAGAAACTTAACTGACTGAGCCACCCAGGCACCCCAGTGCTGTACTTTAAATAGTTTACTCTGTGTACACACAGAGGTCTGACTGAGGTGCTCATATCAGTAAAAGGAAGAACAATCAGGAAGCCGTTACAGAATTCCAGACAAGAAATGACACGGGCCTAACTGGGTGGTGATACATACGGAAGGGAGGGGAGGGATTCCAAAAATACTTAGGAGGCAAAAATCAAAACAACTTGGAGATGAATTAGACATGGGAGTAGAGCAGAGGGAAGAATAAAAAATGACTTTCAGGCTTCTCATCTAGACTGCCAGGGAGAAAATCATATCCAGAGAAAGGAGTGGGAGGCTCCAAATGAGGCTGGATATGTGAGTCTCTAGTGGTGTCCATCTGAAATGACTATCTTACAATAATGCCAAAAGCTGAAACAGACACAAGACAACAAGCTAAGGCAGGGCTGGAGGAGTGGATACAGAGTTTCACTTTGCACATATTTGAGGTAGTTGGAGACAGGTAGGTCAAAAATGTCTAATGTAAAACTGGATACATGGGTCTGAGGCTGGAAGAAGAGGTGTGGGCTGGCAATCCAGGTGACGCTGATACCGAAGTGTAGCCGAAATCACTGGAGTAGACGAGACCGTCAAATAAGAAAGCAGGAAGTGAGGACAGACCTGGAATAAGTGACCTGTAAAAGGCTAGCTGAGGAAGAAAAGTACGCAAGGGACAGGAGTGGTCGAAGTGGCATGAAAAAAATTAGATCATGTGAGCCAACTGAGGAAGGATGTTTGAAGAAAAGAGCAAGATTAACAGTGTCAATATAGGAAAGTTCCACAGGAGAAGGTCCAAAGCAAGCTGTGGTGGGATAAACAAATGAGAACCAAGGAAACCCAGCCAACAAATGAAAATACTTACTGAGAAATTTGGACAAAAAGGAGATGAGAAGAAATAGATAGCATCTAGAAGGGCTGCAAGATAGAGCAGACTCTGTTAAGACAGAGGAGATTGAGTGTGTGTACAGACTGAGAAAAAAAAGACAGTGAACACACACAAGAGGTGAGGAAGTGGTGACTACAGAGCAAGGTCCAGAGCAGCAGAGTGGACGCCATCCCAGGCCCAGAGGATGGACTGGCCTTGAATAGAGAAAGAAACTGAGAATGGATATGAATTACATGAATTTAAGAAAGGTGATAGGACGCTCAGGGAGATCACCCAAGACGGTCTACTTTCTCGATCAAGTGGGAAACTAAGCTCTAGAGTGAAGGAGTTGGGGCTAGTGCAGGTGAGGGTGAGGGAAGTTGGACAATGTGGAGCCAATGCCCAGGGCACTGATGAGGTTGGAAACTGTGAATTTACAGTGGTGTCCATATGATTGTCTTTGGTAATGATGAAACTCAGAGGAGAAGGTAAATCTTAGTGTTGATCCATGCTGGGGTTTTGCTGTAAAGGTATGAAAGAAAGAAATGGATGGGAGGGAATCTAAAACAACAGCTTAATAATAATGATAATAAAAAAAACAACAAAAAGAAACCTAGTTATATAGCAGCTAATATTCCCCCGAAAGACTATTTTATGCCAGGCACCATGGTAATATTTTGCATTTATTACCTCATTTAATCTTTACAACAATCCTGGCCATATGTATAGGAGCCCGTCCACTGCCCCTTCTACCTGCTCTGTCATCTATAATCACACACTTACGATGCTGCCCTGTCACTGCTGGCTTGACTGTCACACTCTCCACTAGGCCCTAAAACTCAGCCACTGATTCCTGAATGAACAGTGTTAAAAATGAAGGAAAGAAAGCAAAACCTCAGTTATATCTGTTCTTGTCCACAAATGGAAGTAATAAGATCCTGAATATAATTAATATCTCTCTGAACATAAGACCAACATGGGTCATAAGAATATCAAAAAAGAAAATAAAATTGTAAACATAAAACCAAGACGAGTTCTCTGATTCCAGACAGCAAAAAGGAAATCACTGCCATGAAGGGAATAAAAGGTTTCCTTTGTTTGCATCTCATTCTAAATCTGCAGACTTTTTAAGAATATTTCACAGGCATCTTTCTGTTTCAAGAGGACTTTCCCTTTAAATAGATGGTACAGCCATTAAAAGTATTTCTCCACTCATTCTTTCTCCCTTCTCCAGGCTATCCAAATATTTTCATGTATTTAGATGTCTTACACCTCGAAACCACCAAAGTTTCCATATCCATCTCTTAAATATTAAGAATCAAACAAGCACCACTCTCATGAGACACACTCACCGGGAAAGTTCTAGAGAAGTGAGTTGACTGGGTACTGGATAGACATTCACTGCTGTCAGCCCTAATAAAAAAAAACAAACAGGTGTTAGTGATACTCTCCAAAGAAGAAAGTAACTGAGAGAGTAAACAACAGCAAAGTGGTTTAGTGAAATCACCAGAGAAAAAACTGATGTCATCTCCTGAGATGAACTAAAGACAAAAAGCTGGGTAACTGACACTGACTAACTTTACCTGATTTGAAACCCAAATGAAACAACTGATTAAAGGATCTTGTGTACTGGTCTGGACTCACACAGCACAGAAAGTTGCTAAATGTTAGCTGTGACTACTTAGCTTTCTAACTTAAAAAAAAATTTTAATAATTGGATTTTTACGGGCAGTATCTTTTAATTAAAGTAAAAAACATACATACAGAAAAGTACAACAAGCTTAAGTGTATAGATCAATTGATTTTTACAAACCGAACACAATAGGGTAACCAGTACCCAGATCAAGAAACAGCATATTACCCGCTGCCCTGAAATTCACTCCCGTTTCCCTGTTTTGGTCACTGCCCACCAGGGCAACCTCCCTCCCCACCCCCAACTCCCAATACCACAGATGGCTTTTGCCTATCCACATAAATACACATGCACAGTCTGCATAATGCTTTCTCTGGCTTTATTTACTCTACATTGTGCCTGTGACATTTGTTCCTATTACTGCCTAGGGCTGTAGTTCATACATTCTCATGGCCATATAAAATTCTTTATGTAATTATACCACAATTTATGGACCCATTTTAGAGCTGGTGGGCATTTAAGTCTCTTCCACTTTGGGGTTACTGAGTACACGTTCAGCTTTAGTAGATAATTCCACACAGTTTTCCAGAGTGGTTGACCAATGTACAACTAGTATTTTCAGTGATTTTCAAGGACTATTCTAGTCATTCTGATAGGTGTGTAGTGGTGTCACACTGGGGTTTCAATGTGCACATCGCCGATGATCAGTGGGGTCAAGTGCCTTTTCCTATACTAACTGATCACTTGGATAATTCTTTTGTGAAGCTGAGTTCTTTACTTTTGGGACATCAGAACTGCAAGTGTTGGTGTGAATTTTTCCAGGTTAAGAACTTAAGGATTCTTTCTGTAAACAGAGCGGCTAACTTCAAACAAGCCCCGTTTGGTACAGCTCTGTGACAGAATCCCAGTTACCGAAGACAGCATTTATGTCTATGAGGTCTTTTCTAGCAGGGCCACTCATTCATTCTCTAGATACATTTAGAACACAGAATAGGGCTAATAGTAAACATTTCCACAACAAAAGACCGACTACCATCTCACAAGAATATCTAGAACTTGCACAAGTCGATACTCATCAGCTTTGACACTGTTTTGACCCAAGCAATTAATCTACGCTACAAGTTGAAATTTCTCTAACATGATAAAAGGCAGTGAAAAGAGAAGTCTATAACTATCTTTTATTTTAATAATGTATTTTAGGGATACAGAAAAGAGAATATAATAATGAACACTCTTTCACCCATCATCCAACTTTTAACAAATCTTCAAATTCTGTCTATAAGCTTCAGACTTTTTCAAGAATTAAAACACTGCACATACCAAGAGGTAAATATCATCCTGAATATTTTATCATTCCCATGGATCTTTTATATTCTCTGGTAAACACAGAGCTAAGGAAACAACTTTTCTGTGTGTTTGAAATTTGATACAACTATCTTGGTGTACATACATATACTTATGCATTTTTTTTTTTCTAAAACAATGTTTCTAAGATTTATCCATATTAATACACAAAGCTTTAGGACATTCATTTCCACTGCTGTGCAGTATTCTATTGTATAAACATGTCACTGTTTAGTGTATACATTTTCCTATCAAGAGTCATATATATTTTTTTTTTCACCGTAACAAACAACGCCGTGAGAAACACTCCAGTACACATCTCCTGGGCACATGCGGGTGTCTCTGGGAGATATTCCAAGCAGAGCACCTGGCAGAATATGCACTACATGTATCTTTGACTTCTCTGAACACTGTTATAGTGCTTTGCAAAATGGCTTTACCAAATGACCCTCTCACTGGCAGTGTAGGAGAGCTGCTGCTTCTCCATATCTTCAATAGTGCTTAGTGGGAATTTTTAATTTGATGAGCTAAAATGGAATTATCAAAATTTGCATTTCTCTGGCACTTAGTGATACTGAACATCTTTTCCCATCCTTCCTGAAACACAGGAAATGTAATTATAATTTCCTTGGTAAAGAACTCTGGGGCACCTGGGTGGCTCAGTTTGTTAAGCATCTGACTTTTGATTGAGGCTCAGGTCATTATTTGACAGCTCATGAGTTTGAGCCCCGTGTCATGCTTTGTGCTGTCAGCGTGGAGCCTGTTTAGGATTCCCTTTCTCCCTCTGTCCCTCCCCGCATCGTGTGTGCTCTCTTGCTCTCAAAATAAATAAGTAAACTTAAAAAAAAAAAAAAAAAAAAAAAGAACTTTCCATAAAAATAATACGACAAATACAAGGTCTTTTACAATGAACAATATTCCTGGAGCAAATTACTACTGAAATAAGGGGCTTCTCATTCTAGAACTGAAGCAGTACAAACTTTTGGACTAGAGATGGGCAAACTTTTTCGGTAAAGGGCTAAATATTTAATAAATGCTTTAGGCTTTGCAGGCCATACCATGTCTCTTACAACTACTCAATCATGCAGTGATATGTAAACAAATGAATGTGGGTATCTTCCAATCAAATTTTATTGATGTATCACTGATATTTGAATTTCATATAACTTTCCCAAGTCAAAATTACTCTTCTTTTGATTTTTTTTTTAAATTTACTTAAAAAATGTGAAAACTCATTCCCCATGGGCCATATAAAAACAGGTGCTGGGCCAGATTTAGCCCTTGGGCTGTAGTTTACCAACCTTTGTTTTAGGCTACTCCTGATATTCTGTTTTGAACATGCTTGCCCACCCTCCTACCTTGTTATTTTGCAAAATGCCTCTGATTATACTCACTTAGGGAATCTCAAAGTAGTCTGCAATGCCTTTTCATGCTTATCTCAGCCAACTTAAAAACAAACTTAAAAGACAAAGCTGGTCTCCATGAACCTCAAACCACACTTTGCAGACTGGCTGAGGAACATCACAGATGCCACTGTTCTTAGAAAGCTCTTGACTGCGAGCTACAAGAGAAAAAAATAGGAGGCTGGATGGAGAACTCACTGTTCGAACTGGCGTACAGATTTCGAAGGGAGAAGCCACTGAGTGTCAGCTCTCTCAGTTGGTTCCGCTCACAATGCAGCTGCTCCAAGCTACATAAGGAGTTGAGATCTAAGTCAGCCAGTTGATTGTCCCGCAAATCCATGTGGGTGATGTATTTATTTCCCTCCAGATTTTCAGTAACTACAGTTTTCAAATGGTTCATCCTTAATAGAGAATAAGGAAATCATTAGAAATAAATTCTACTAAATGTGCTTATCAAAAGAAAAGAGGTATGATCTCTTTCTTTTCTAAACAACTAAAAAATTTCACTACTTGCTTTGGCTTGCAAGGTATTAATAACCCTGAAGAGCTGTACCTTGAGTTCTTTCTTTATGAACTAAGTTAGGCAATCCAGACTTGCAAATACATATACAAATTAAATAGAGAGGGAAGAGGGATCATGCCTACAAACAAGTACTTAAAAACTTACATCCAAAGACATAATAAAGTTAGGTAGGCACGAAGAAGCACACCAAATGAACAATAAGATGAACATAACCTTCTGGGTTAATGAGCAGCAAAGCAGTCGTAGTGCACCATGTAGAGACCAAGAGGAAGCAGCCATACTTTCTCCCGTTGCTCTGCCTACTCTCTCGTATGCTAAGATTCACATTTCATTAATTACTAGAGAGGAAAATAATCTGTATCTATATGGAGTAGTTCAAGGGCAAATTATAGAAAATGGCTTCTTGGTTCTCTTCCCAAGTATAGGATTTAGTGCACGTAGCCATGTTCTCATTTTCTGGTATTTCAATACACTTTTCTGTTAACTATTTTTTTAATGTTTATTTATTGAGAAAGAGACACAGACGTGAGTGGGGGAGGGGCAGAAAGAGAGGGAGACACAGAATCCGAAGCAGGCTCCAGGCTCCAAGCTGTCAGCACAAAGCTGGACGCAGGGCTCAAACCCATGAACCGTGAGATCATGACCTGAACCAAAGTCGGATGCTCAACCGACTGAGCCACCCAGACGCCCCTCTGTTACTATTTCCTTACAAGGGACATCAATGGCTTAGTGTAAATGACAGACATTTACACTATGTGTATGTGTGTCTTTTATGTCTATGTGTCTTTTATCAGCTTTCTTTAGGAAAATATTATAACTAGAAAATAAAACTCATAAAAAATTCATAGGAAAACCTTTAACATTTAAAATCTAATATAATGGGTATCAAGAAGAAACCCAATGATTCAATAAAAAATGGTCAAGTTTAAGAAAAATACAAATTACCAATAAGCATATTAAAACGATGCTCGGGGACATCTGGGTGGCTCAGTCGGTTAAGCATCCAACTTCAGCTCAGGCCATGATCTCTCATGGTTCATGAGTTCAAGGCCCATTCGTGTTGGGCTCTGTGCTGACAGCTTAGAGCCTGGAACATGCTTCTGATCCTGTGTCTCCCTCTCTCTCTCTCTCTCTCTGCCCCTCCCCCACTTACATTCTGTCTCTCTCTCAACAATAAATAAACATTAAAAAAATTTTTTGTTAAAGATGCTCAACCTCACTCATAAGTAAATAAATACTGATTAAAACAATGAAGTATTATTTTCTCCCACTACACTGACAATAAAGAAAAAGGCTGCTACGATCCAACATTGACAAGGATGTGTAGAAATGGGAATTCTTACAAAATGTTGCTGGGAGGGTAACTCAAAACAACCTTTGTCAAAGGTAATGTAAAAGTGTCTATCACATGGTATACCTACCTCACTCATAATCTCTCTGCTACTGAGTGAAAACTGAAGCTTTACTACAGCTTGGAAAATGTTTTAGAGAAGTCTTTATAAAGAGAAAACGTAAAAGGACATCAGAGGTCCACCCAAAAGAAGGCATGGTGAAAAATGGCCTCACCTTAAATCCACATGTTTGATATGGCTCATCCTATTCAGCACCCCAAGGTTTAGGACTTCCAGGTGATTTCCCGCCATAACTACTTTATCTAACATAGTGAGTTTCTCATAAACCTCAGGAATATGACTAAAGTTGTTGAAGGAAATTCCCAGGGAAGAAAGCTGTTGCAGATTTCCCAATTCCTCAGGTAAAGTTGTCAGAAAGTTGCCATCAACACAGAGGGTTTGAAGACTGCAGGAAGAAAACAAAACAAGACTTTATGAAAGGTTTTAATTGGAATGAAAAGAACTAGAAATATGGATTCTGACATACATCACTAATTTATTATGAATCCAATAATAATAAAATACCCTATCTATAGAGACTCAATGAAATACACATAACTGACATGGATGGTCCCTCCAACATCAACAATAGTCAGAACCTCTGCTATTGAAACTGAGGGACTAATAACTAGTTACTGCTGCAAGTAACTGCTGCTGACTAGAATCCTCAGACTTGCATGATTAATTTCACTGCAAGAGCTCATGGGACTACCTTCATTCCAAATGCCAGACAAGCTCCTTACTCTGCAAGTAAAAATGAGTCTAGCAAAAGTCAGATACTTACTTTAGCAGATTGCCAATCTGACTTGGTAGGTCATGAAATCCATTACAGGAGAGGTTGAGCTCAGTCAGGGTAGAAATCTCACATAACAATACAGGAAACAACCCAAGTTTATTGTGGGACAAGTTCAGGCCCTTCAGCTGAGAAAATCTAAAAAGCAAAGGTACAAATTATACTGCTGAATGAAAAAGACATCTATTAAAAAAATTTTTTTTTAATGTTTATTTTTGAGAGACAGCATGAGTGGGGGAGGGGCATAGAGGGAGGGAGACACAGAATCTGAAATAGGATCCAGGCTCTGAGCTGTCAGCACAGAGCCTGATGCAGGGCTCGAACTCATGGACCGTGAGATCATGACCTGAGCCAAACTCAGACACTTAACCGACTGAGCCACCCAGGCACCCTAGCCATCATTTTAGATGTCCACTGCAGAATTTGTTCCACAAATATCTGTTGAGGACTCACTACCTGCCAAACATTGAGTACAGCACAGACACTAAGATGCCTAACACTGGGACCATACAATGAAGGAAATCAGGTCTAGTGCAATGGGAGTTCTTCTCGCTTCTCCTTAAAAATGGAGAAAATTTTAAAGAAAATCTCATATCAAAGTCCTATTGATATGCTTAAAACCTCTTCCTTTATGAAATTTCTACATGCAATATATAAAATTTTATAACAATTCATCAACGCACACAGGAATAGCTAACAAATATGTACATCAAATCCCATTATAAGCAACTTCTTTTTACATATTGAAATTTATATTGGCTCAAATATCACTTGAAATGAATGGGACACTTAGAGCTTTAAAGTATGTATGTATTAATGGAGTTTTACTGTAATAGGATCTAACAGAGAACATGAAATAGTAATTTTGAATGCTTCTGTTTTGTTCCTAGAAAGAAAACTATCTATGCCATCTTAACTAGAGATAATATCATCATAAACTGGATCTAAAGGAATCACTCTGCTAATTCTACTTAGGAATATTATACTTATGATTATACTAGTGCAAGAAGGTAAGGCTGAGGTGGTGTTTTCCATGATACCGATCCGTATCACCTGCTCCTAGATTTGAGTCACTCTTCCAAATTTTCAACTTTTGATTTCCAATTGTCCTGACCTTGAGTACAGACTGTTCCTTTGGCTTGGTGCCTTGACTTGAGAATTCCTAATACAGCCCTCAAATTAGATAAAACCCTATTTTCACAGCAACTCAGAAGAAAACACTAGTAAATGCTAGAAACTCACTTAAAATGATAGCTTGTATTGTTTTTACTTAACAATATAATTAAAAGTATTATCTCATTACTAAATATAGGCTTAAATCTAAAAAACTTTGTAAAACACATCAGATGAGATAAAAATACAGTGCTTTCTCAAAATTATTTTAGAAATATTATTATTAAGTAAAATATGTACTTTTTTTTTTTTTTTTTTTTTAAGTAGGCCTCATGCCCAGCACGGAGCCCAACACAGGGCCCAAACCCACGACTGTGAGATCAAGACCCAAGTCAAGATCAAGAGTCAGATATGTAACTGACTGAGCCATTCAGGTGTTCCTAAAATACGTACTTTCAATGTGTATTATCTTTCTAATCACCATGTAATCTGAATTCTTTAATGTCCAATTTCTCCCTTGCTCACAAGCCCAGACAATTAGTTATATCAAATATTTACTTAAAAATTTTTTTTAAATGTTTTATTTATTTATGAGAGTGAGAGCAAAAGTGGGGGAGGGACAGAGAGAGAGGGGAAAGAAGATCTAAAGTAGGCTCTGCACTGAGAGTAGCAAGCCTGATGTGGGGCTCAAACTCACAAACTGTAAATCATGACCTGAGCTGATGTCAGACACTCAACCAACTGAGCCACCCAAGCAATCCTCTTCCATCCATTTTCAAAGGGAGGAGGGTGGTAATGTGGGTGGAGGGAGGGAATGGGGAATATATTCTAACAAAGATGGAAAATATATGGGCCATAGTCCCTAAGGAGTGGAATGGTTCTTTTATCAGAGGGGAGAAGTTTCATAGCTGTCTAAGGCTTAGAAGCTAGTGTTAATAGGCACATAACAAAGATAAAAGTCCCACACTGGGAGTGGAATTCTTAAAATTAGGCCTATTTCCTTTAAGTTATTTAAGTTTGATACTTAGGATTCAAAAACTTGCCATACACTCAATCTCTCAATTTACCCTGGTTTCAGATCAGGCGTCACTATCAGTGAATTATATCACAAGATTGTCTAGCTCAATGGCAGCACACTGTGGCCTCCATAACAGAATATTTGCATCTATCTCCTGTCTTATGGAGGGAAAGGGGGAGTAAGAAAACTGCATAAATAGGGGCGCCTGGGTGACTCAGTAGGTTAAGCGACTGACTCTTGATTTTGGTTCAGGTCATGATCTCACAGTTTGTAAGTTCAAGCCCTGTGTCAGGCTCTGCGCTGACAGTGTGGAGCCTGCGTGACATTCTCTCTCCGTGCCCCTTCCTCACTTGTGCGCACATGCTCTCTCTCTCAAAAAAAATAAACTTAAAAAAAAGAAAACAACATAAATAAAGCATAAATAAAAATTCAACTCTTTTTCAAAATAGAGAAAATTTTCAAATATGTGTATGATGTTAAGCATGCTCACCTTCAGGTACAACTAAGACAGTGATCACGATTTGGTTTGAGTAAGTTATTCTGGAAACCTATTCTCCACATACCTGTAGAGAGTGTCAAGGCCCCCTGGTCTTTCCAGCTGCATGAAGTTGTGTCGCAAGTTGAGGTAGGTGATATCTTGACTGTAGAAGAGATGCTCAGGAACCTCCTCAAGGCTGTAACACGAGAGGTCGACGGTGCTGATTCGCTGGGACACCACCTGAATAGGGTCAAGGAGAAGAGCCATCTCAGCTAGAGCAGCAGAACAAATGTCTCTCACCCAGCAAAGGAAGGAATGCCATTTATAAAAAAAGTGCTAATTTTAACAATTGGAAAGAAAAAAAGGTAATGAGATCCAATTACTCATTTATAAAAACCAGTTCATTTTTCCTTTTTCCTAAAACCATTAAGCTGCTTGAAACACACAATGGTGTAAGCTGTAAAGTGTCTGTAAGTAAAAGGAAAAAAAAAATCATAAAGGGGAAAAGTTAACATTTCATGCAAGAAGATAAGATGATTCAAAATAACTATACAAAACTTTGGCAGGCTGTATGATATTGAAAGCCATGGCCTTTTGTACCCACAGGCTCTGCTACTTACTAGTGCAGTTTCTTCATCTGTTGTGAGGATAAAATAAATTCAGCACACAGCACACTGCTTAGTATGCAAAAGGTACTCAAAAAATATTAACTTCTCTTATAAGGTCAAAAGAATGGAATAGCTATTTAAAACTGAGATTAGTTTATTCAGAACAGATTTCATTACCACTACAATAGAAGTACATAAAATTCAATAAAACCAAAACAAGTTTTTATTTCTATAATAGTCTGCTAATAAAAGATAGGTTGTGAAAATTGGTTTAAAAACCAAACAAAATCACTAGAAAAGTTATTCATGTTTTATGGCATCTCATTATACTAAAACAATACTTTATGCAACTATTTAGTTCCACAAAGAAAAATGTGCTAAAATTCTGCAAAGATAGCTGGGAGAACAAGAAAATTTGGAAACTGCAATACAATTTTAGGGCACTGCATCTTTAAAGATTAAAAAGCAGAAATTATGCTGAAAAGCTAATTATCCTCAGCATAGCGGAACAATGGTTTGTAACAGGATCACAGGTCATGTCCCATTATAAGTTCAAATTTAAAGTGGTTCATCACAGCTGTACTAAATATATTCAGACCAAGAAGGACTAGTCTAGGAATTAGGGAATGGCTCCATCTATCCCTGACCACAGTGGTGGAGGGAAAGTGATTTGAATCTTATTGTGTCTCAATTCTTCTCAGAGATGGTATAAAGGTAAAACGCACCTGAAAACATGTTTGAATACATTTTGTACTATGCAAACATAAATAATAAGGTAAGGACCAGGTGGAATTCTATTATTTCATTCATTATAAACTTAGAGGAGCCTAAAGGAAGATACCTAAGAATTACAATTCACTCTCTTTGGAGTGAGTTCAGCTTCAAGATACATTTCTGTTGGGCTTTTACATTCTTATCACCACATCAGGACATTTGACAGCTTATCACCTTGGACGCTTGTCGCTGCCATCTCTGGCACTCAGCCAATGTCTCAAAGCTGACATGATAGGTCTGAGCCTGGGCTCCAGCTGAGCTGAATGCAAGGGAGTGCTGCCGTCGCTTCACTTCTTCCACCTGAGGAGGAGGAGGCAAGGAAACCAGGACCAAGACAAAAAAAAATCCTAGTCAGAGAGCAAAGGACAGTAACAAGAAAAATAAGTCAACTTTTTAAAATGGGGCAAAAGAGAGGCGCCTGGGTGGCTCAGTTGGTTAAGCGTCTGACTTCAGCTCGGGTCATGATCTCACAGCTCGTGAGTTCGAGCCCCACGTTGGGCTCTGTGCTGACAGCTCAGAGCCTGGAACCTGCTTCAGATTCTGTGTCTCCCTCTCTCTCTGCCCCTCCCCTGCTCACATTCTGTTTCTTCTCAAAAAATAAACATTAAAAAAAATTTTTTTTAATGGGGCAAAAGATCTGATCAGATGTTTCTCCAAAGAAGACTTGAGAAATGACCAGTAATACCATGAAATGTTCAACATCATTACTTATTAGATAAATGCAAATCAAAATTGAAAGACACCACATCACATACACTAGGAGGGCTAAAGTTAAAAATAGAAAATAACAAATGTTGGATAATAAGTATTAGCAGGTTCTGGACCCCTCATACACTGCAGTGGGAACGTAAAATGGTCCAGCCACTCTGGAAAACAGTCTGGCAATTCCTCAAAAGCTTGAACATAGAGTTACCATGTGGCCCAGCAATTCCACTCCTACATATACACTCAAGAGAACTCAAAACATACATTTATACAAAAACTTACACATGAATTAGAGCAGCACTATTCATAATAGCCCAAAAGGAGAAACAACCTAAATGTCCATCCATCAACAGGTATGCGTATAAACACTGAATGTGGTATATTTCAGTGGAATATTATTTAGCCATAAACAGAAGATATTGCTGCACACTATATGAACCTTGAAAAGATTATGTGAAGTGAAAGTCACAACCATATACTGTATGATTCCATTTATATGAAGTCTTCAGAATCAGCAAATCTGTACAGACAGAAAGTAGATTAGTAGGTGCCCAGGACTAGGGAAGAAATGGAGAGATGATGGCTAAGTAGTGCAGGGTTTCTTTTCAGGGTGATGTGGTGATGGTCACAAAACAGTGAATACACTAAAAGCCACTGAACTGTACACTTTATATGGGTGAATTATATGGTACATGAATTAAATCTCAATCAAGCTGTTTAAAAAAAGCAAAGGAGGGGCGCCTGGGTGGCTCAGTCGGTTAAGCATCCGACTTTGGCTCAGGTCATGATCTCGCGGTCCATGAGTTCGAGCCCTGCGTCGGGCTCTGTGCTGACAGCTCAGAGCCTGGAGCCTGTTTCAGATTCTGTGTCTCCCTCTCTCTCTGACCCTCCCCCGTTCATGCTCTGTCTCTCTCTGTCTCAAAAATAAATAAACGTTAAAAAAAATTTATTTTTTAATAAAAAAATAAAAATAAAAAAATTAAAAAAGCAAAGGAATAACTTATTCAGCAACTATGTTGAAGGAATAGGACTCAGGCATAATCGTAAGTAAATGTATTAATTATTCTTTAAGTCACAACCCAGTCTCAATTTGGTAATGAAATATTAGCTGAATAAATACATTGTACTGTTCTGCATGCTGGGACAAGCAGAGGAGAAAACAACAAAGCGCCTACTCTAAGTGGGGTTTAGACTTGCGGAAAGACACTCTAACACCAAAATGGTGACATAGCATAGCATGATATAATATGTAAGATGTAACATCAAGAAAAATAAAGCAGGGGAAAAGCTTGGAGGACAGGGTGGGTGGTCTGAGTTATGAACAGGTCAGTAAAGGAAGGAATTGCTGAGGTAACATGTGAGCAAAGACCCTAAGGGGGTCAAGGCATGAAAACCTCCTGGGGGAGGAGCATTCCATGCAGGGCAAGAGCAAGTACAAGTGCCTGTGATGCAAGAAAGCATCCCATGTTTCGCAACAGGAGAGTCTCTAGACCCACAGGATAAGAGTCAATGTTGCCATTGCAAAGATACGACAGTTCCAACCCTTCCCCTATCCTGGGGCACAATGGAGGTAGCTGCCTGCCTACAAAGGGTGACCTAGCCTGCTTTTTGGACTCTCTTTCCTTACCTACTAAGTACTGGACTAGATGCCATTTTTTACCCCCTCCAGGGTTGAAGTAGATAGGAAGGACAGGAAAGATAAAAGCTCAAAGGTTCTTACTAGACAAGCAGAGTCATAACCTGACTTTGCAGTCTCCAGGCCTAACAGATTTTAAAGGGAGGTTTTTCCTCAATGGGGCCTTTTAAGGATTCTTTTGGTTACCCCCACCTCAAGCCAAACAATGGATGACTTCTTAGTTACAGATCCCTTGACCTGGCTAATGCATATTATTCCAGTAGTTGACTATGCCCTCCCAGACATGAAGGAATCTGGTGGTCCATTTACAGCCTGTCCTCCAGGGAAGCCTATTTGCCCCTCTGGGTGGCCCTGCTAGACAAGATCTAAGAGAATCCACCCACTCATCCATTTTTCCACCTATCCACCCACTGGTTCTCACTTTCTCTCAACCCTTCTGGGTCACATACTAACAAACCCAAGGAGCACATGATGATCCCAATGCATGAGTCAGGCTCTTAAGCTACCTGGCTGCATTGGTAACTCATCTCTTGTCCTCAAGACTCCTTGGTCAGAAGGCAGGACACCAGTCCACTATGTTTCCCTTACTGTAGGGGATCCGTATCAAGCTCTCTTGAGTCCTGTTGCAACCTCTTTCACTAGGGTTGAGGAAACAGGCAGAAACCTTCTCTGTTCCCATTTGGGGTGGTAATAAAGATTCACTGCACAACAGCAGTTCTCATCAAAGCAATTCTCCCCCAAAACTCCAACAACCTACCTCACATAGCTTTGAAGAAGATAAAGCCTTTGTAGTTATGAAACCACTTATATCTTTCTCTGACATGTTATTTTGATATGTCATAGGTACTGAATCTTGGTGAGTCAGCTGGGAACTTCCAAATTATACTCGTAAATCATTAGGTTTCTGGTGCCAAGTAAAGATTGAATCCAATGGCAGAAACATGATAATACTTTAAGCGAAAGAGAATCATATTAAAAAGATCCAAATAAAATTACATAATATTCATAACATTCAATTGCAATGATCACAATAGGACCGCTTTTTATTAGTAATAAATCAAGGCAAGTGAATGAGTCTGTGTCAAAATAAAGGATCTTATTGAAATGAAGAATAGATATTAATGACTGTTTCAGAATAATCTTTTAAATATTTTATTACAGGATATTTGACACAGAACAATAATATACTCATATAATGTCAAATTTTTTTTTTATATAATGTCAAATATTGAAAAACGATTGTAAATCTCCCACTGGAAGTTAATTTGTCAATTTAATTATGTTAATTTTTGCATTATATATATTAAGACTACATCATAACACATGTACAACTTCAGAATTATTATATTCATCATGAAGTGTTCCTTTCATCCTTTTGGAATGAGCCTCTTTATACCTACTAATTCTTTTGCACCGAAGTCTTTTTTTAGATATTAGTTTTATTGACGTATAATTTTAATAAACTTTGTGATTTTTTTTACTTCACAGATTCTAAGTGAATAGTTTAATAAGCTTTTATAAATGAATACAGCTGTATAAGCCCATCACCCCCAATACTTCCCTTTGTGCTTTTCTGTAATCAATCCCTTCCCTTCTGCACCCAGGCAAGTGCCTGTTTTCTATCACTATAGTTGTCTTTTTTTAGAATTTCATATGATAGAATCATACAATAAACAGACTTTTTTGTACCTCGCTTCTTTCACTTAAAATAATGCTTTTGAGACTGATCTTTGTTTTGGAAAGTGTCAGCAGTTCATTCCTTTTTAGTGCTTACTAGTATTCCATTGTGTGGACATAACTCCTGTGTTTATCAACTCACCAGTAGTCAATGAACATTTGGCTTGTTTCTAGTTTTGACAATTATGAATAACGCTGTGACGAACATTCACTTCAAGTCTTTGTAAAGATATGTGTTCATTTCCCAATATCTTGGAGAAAAGCCGGGTCATCTGATATACATATGTTTAAGTTTACAAGAAATAAAAAAACTGTCTTCCAAAGAGACTGTACTCCTACCAATGACATAAGCAATCCAGTTGTTCCTCATCTTGCTAAATCTGGTAAATCAGTCTTTTGATTTTTAGTCATTCTAGTGGTGTGCAGTATCTCACTGATATTAATTTGCATTTCCCTAATGACTAATGATGGTGAGAATCTTTTTATGTGTCTATTTGCCATGTGTATATCTTCACTGGTAAAGGATATGCTCCAATCTTTTGCTGAGTTTTTACTACGTTATTTGTCTTCCTATCACTGTGTTGTAAAAGTTCTTTATATATCCTGTAGACAAGTCCTTTGTTCCATATAAACTTTCATAAAAGTATTTTGTCTGATGTTAATATAACCACACCGATTTTCTTTTGGTTGTTATTAGACTAGCATAATTTTCCCACCATTTCACATTCAACATTCTAATTGTTAGGTATGTCTCTTATAAACAGCAAGTACTAAGATTTTAAATAAGAATCTAACAATCACAATTTTTATGAATATTGATATATTTAGATATGTTTCTATCACTAAAATTTGTGGGTTTTTTTTTTTAAATATTTATTTTTGAGAGAGACAGAGCATGAGTGGGGGAGAAGCAGAGAGAAAAGAAGACAAAGAATCTGAAACAGGCTTCAGGCTCTGAGCTATCAGCACAAAGCCTGATGCGGGGTTCAAACCCATGAACCGTGAGATCATGACCTGAGCCAAAGTTGGACTCAACCGACTTAGCCACCCAGGTACCCCTCTATCACTATAACTTGTGATAATTTACCATGCTAATCATTGTGTTCCTTTTTCTCCACTCTTTTTCTGTCTTCTTTTAGCATTACAGAATTTTTTTTTTTTTAATATTTGTTTTTGAGAAAGAGAGAACACGAGCAGGGGAGAGGCAGAGAGAGAGGGAAATAGAATCTGAAGTAGGCTCCAGGCTCTGAGCTGTCAATGCAGAGCCCAATGTGGGGCTCAAACTCACAAACCGTGAGATAATGACCTGAAATGAAGTCAGATGCTTAACTGACTGAGCCACCTAGGTGCCCGGCATCAAAGAACTTTTTATATTCTCTTTTTCCACTCTACTTTTTTTTTTTAACCTTTATTTTTGAGAGAGAGAGTGAGAAAGAGAGACAGAGTGCAAGTGGGGGAGGAACAGAGACAGAGGGAGACACATCTGAAGCAGGCTCCAGGCTCTGAGCTGTCAGCACAGAGTCCGATGCAGGGCTTGAACCCACGAACTGTGAGTTCATGACCTGAGCCTATGTTCGATGCTTAACTGACTGAGCCACCCAGAGGCCCCTTTCCCACTTTACTTTTTTTAGTGGCTGTCCTTAAAATTTTTTAATTCACACTTTTTTTCCTAATGAAGTTGAACGTTATTTGGTGTTTCTATCCTCTTATTCCAAGACTTTAAACTTCTTACAATTAATATTAACTTTACCATCATTATTTTATCAGTGTCTGCACTCATCGTTTCTTATTTCTTAAAACTTCCCTTTGAATTTACTTTCCCTTATTGTATTCTTTTTTCTTTCTTCCTTCCATCTTTCCTCCTTCTTCCTTCTTTTCTTCCTTCCTCCCACCCTCCCTCCCTCTCTCTTTCTTTCTCTTCCTTCCTTTCTTTCTCTCTCTCTCTCTTCCTTTCTGGTGGGCGGGGGGCATTTTTTTTTAACCTATTTTCTTCATTCTGTCCTTCAGCCCCCAAGACCAGAAGAACCAGGTCTTATATTGCTAAGTGGTAGGTTTCTGCCTCCTGGTTGATACTGAAGTATACACATTCATTTAGTGGCAGCTTATTCATTTCCTGGTTATGGGCCACATAAATGGGTCATTCCACCTCTCTAGGACAATAGCAACAACAAGACTTGGTTCCAGTCAGTGGTTAACAGCAGTTTTGGGCTGTTTTGTTTTTGTTTTTTCCAGCAGTCCTTCAGGGGCAGAATACCACTCATCTCTTACTTAAGCCTGGGCCAGGTTCCCCTCATAAGTAGAGGACTTTTAAACCCAAATACTTAGAGGAGCTACACATTTGGGCTGCCACAACCTTTCAGGCCCAGAACCCAGCAGGCCCTCAGATTCAGACCATTTCACCACATGCACTTCTATTCTACATTCCTAAGCCCAACTGTGCCTTTTGAATATTGTATATTTAAAACTGTATATTTACCTTTTGAATATATATATTTTATCTATATATAGATGATGTATTGTGTATCTGGAGCAGATTGGCTGTTTCAACGCATGAATTCACTAAGTTTTGTCTGGAAGCTCTCTCAAATTCAGACTTTTATGATATTCAAAATCAAAAATAAAAGAAACAAAATGAGGTATAGCTTCATATAAATGTTAATATATCTGTTTCCAGTCATCTGTCAGTCTGATGGACTTGCAGCTGAACTCCTTGCCCAGGGTGGGGAATTCTCTAGTACAGACAAGAAATAATGTGCTTCCCTGGCTGCTGGAGAGGGGCTTGTGACCATCCCAGACTCTGAATTTTAGTATAAATGAGGGAAAAGGAGAAGCTGGAGACAATCTGTTTAAGGAATGGATGCTGGCGGGAAGCTGGCAGGGCAGCATCCTCGATCTACCCAGGCGTTACCAATGGCAGCATCCAGTGCCTAGCAGTGGAGGCAGAGGTATCATCAACAAATGGGTTCTGCAGCAGAATTTGGGGTATGGGGGCACCTGTGTGGCTCAGTCAGTTGAGCATCTGACTTCAGCTCAGTTCATGATCTCACAGTTCTGGAGTTCAAGCCCCATGTTGGGCTCTGTGCTGACAGGTCAGAGCGTGGAATGTGCTTCATATTCTGTGTCTCCTTCTCTCTCTCTCTGCCCTCCCCTGCTTGTGCTCTCTCAAAAAAAAATAAATATTTTAAAAAGAGAAGAGAAGAGAAGAGAAGAGAAGAGAAGAGAAGAGAAAAGGAAAAAAAGAAAAAAAAGAAAAGAAAAGAAGAAAAGAAATTTGTGGTATGGATACTTTTTGACCTCCCAGAGAATCTGTGATGTAAATAAACCAGTTTTATGCTTAAATTAGGCTGAGTAGGCTTCTTCCGGACCTAACAACTCTAAAAAACAACGTTGTAATGCAATCTTTTTTTTTTTAATTTTTTTTTAACGTTTACTTATTTTTGAGACAGAGAGAGACAGAGCATGAACAGGGGAGGGGCAGAGAGAGAGGGAGACACAGAATCCGAAACAGGCTCCAGGCTCTGAGCTGTCAGCCCAGAGCCCGATGCGGGGCTCGAACTCACGGACCGTGAGATCATGACATGAGCCGAAGTTGGACGCTTTAACCGACCGAGCCACCCAGGCGCCCCTGTAATGCAATCTTTAAAAAAAATTTTTTTAATTTAATTTTATTAGTTTTAATTTTTTTAGTTTTAATTTTAATTTTTTTAATGTTTATTTATTTAATTTTTTTAAACTTTTAAATTCATATCCAAGTTAGCATATAGTGCTATAATCATTTCAGTAGTAGATTTCAGTGATTCATCCACTACGTATAACATCCAGTACTCATCCAAACAAGTGTCCTCCCTAATGCCCCTTACCCATTTAGCCCATCCCCCGGCACAACCCCTCCAGCAACCGTCAGTTTGTTCTCTGTATTTAAGAGTCTCCTGGGGCGCCTGGGTAGCTCAGTTGGTTAGGTGTCCGACTTTGGCTCAGGTCACGATCTCGCAGTTTGTGGGTTCGAGCCCAGAGCGTCGGGCTCTGTGCTGACAGCTCATAGCCTGGAGCCTGCTTCGGATTCTGTGTCTCCTCCTCTTTCTGCCCCTCCCCCGCTCATGCTCTGTCTCTCTCCATCTCAAAAATAAACATTTAAAAAAAAAGAAAAGAAAATCCTACAGAATTTACAAAAAACAACAACAAAGCAACATAGAGCCCTGCATCGGGCTCCAAAGACCCTGGAGCCTGCTTCAGATTCTACCTCTCTCTACCCCTCCCCTGCTCATGCTCTGTCTCTCAATAATAAATAAACATTAAAAAAATTAAAAAAAAAAAAAAGAGTCTCTTATGTTTTGTTCCCCTCCCTGTTTTTGTATTATTTTTGCTTCTCTTCCCTTATGTCCATCTGTTTTGTATCTTAAATTCCACATATGAGTGAAGTCATACGTGATATCTGTCTTTCTCTGACTAGCTAATTTTGCTTAGCATAATACCTCTAGCTCCATCCACATGGTTGCAAATGGCAGGATTTCATTCTTTTTGAATGCCGAGTAATACTCCGTTGTGTGTATGTATGTATGTACACCACATCTTCTTTATCCATTCACCTGTTGATGGACATTTGGGCTCTTTCTATACTTTTGACTATTGTTGATAGTGCTGCTATAAAACATTGGGGTGCATGTGCCCCTTCAAAATAGCACACTTGTATCCCTTGGATATAGTGCAATTGCACTTTTTTTAATTTTATTTTTTAAATTTTAATTTGAGAGAGCACGAGTGTAAGCAGGAGAGAGGGACAGATGGAGAGAGGGAATCTTAAGCAGGCTCCTTGCTCAGCAAAGAGCCCAAGAGGGGACTCAATCCCATGACCCTGGGATCATGACCTGAGCCGAAATCAAGAGTCAGACAGACGTTCAACCAACTGAGCCACCCAGATGCCTCTACAGTGTAATCTTTACACATGCTCATACTTGCTTCTTTAAAATGATGTGGGGAGGGGCGCTTGGCTGGCTCAGTTAGTAGAGCATGCAACTCTTGATCTTGGGGTCATGAGTTCAAGCCCCATGTTGGGTGTGGAAATTAGCTAAATAAATAAATCTTCAAAAAAAATAAAATAAAAATAAAAAAATAAAAAGATGTGAGCAAAGTGCTGAAAAGCATATGTGATTTTAATGAAGAAGATCAAACAAAAGAAGAATAATTCCATTTTTACGAGTCTTACCTTTCCCCCAACCAAAGGCAAAATGTGCATCTTTCCAGTTTGACAATCTTTTACTGAGGAAACGATGAGGCAGGTACCACAGAGAACAACTAGGCGTTCAGCCCACTTATGCAGCTGGGTCTTTCCCTTGCGTACATTATAGATACCAGACAGAAGGATTCGATCCAGATGATCCATCTGGCATGGTTTTTCTGAAAAGAAAACAAAACGAAAGAAAAAAAATTCAGAAGGCACAATTAAACTAGTATAAGACTACTATAAGGGAAAAAGAAAGTATTGTGTGTCAATACACAGCAACCTTGTTTACAGATTTAAGTGACCAAGCAATATAAGTATTACAAAATAAGATCTCAGTCATAAAATGTTACCCATCACTGAAGTTATACAACGGGAGTATTGTGAATTTGGGGCTAAGAACAAGATTTTATTTTGGATGCCATTATTAATTCTTCTAACACAGTCCTATTTCCCATGAACACAGAGAAAAGCAAAATGGCAAAGTGACTAAGATCATAGACCTGGGGGCCAGACACGTAAACCTGAGTTCAAATCTTCATTATGCCACTTACTTTTGTTTCTTTGAACTACTTAATTTCACTGAGATTAACTTTCCTCATGTATACAGTTTGGATCTTAATAGTAATCTTTAGAATTTCATTATGAAAAAATTAAGATATTAATTTAAAGTACGGAGCATAGTTTTAGGTAACAAAAGAAGTACTGAGTAAATGACAGCCACTACTGTTGAGACGAGTCTATTCTAGAAGGAAGAAATAAAAAACTATGGAAGCACTCTACTTCTGTACACATTGCTCCATTTTCCTGCTTCTTGCGCAGAAAAGCTTAGGGCTGATATTTCAGTCAACTATCCCAATCATGGTAGCAGAAGCTCATATCATACAAGATCTTTCTTTTTTAGTATGCTCCCTCCCCAACAGAAATCTTCGTAAGGCTGAGATATAGTGCACAAAACAGCACATTATGAGAGCAGACAGGTTGTTGATTAACGCACAGCTAAAAACAGACAAGTAACTCTACAAAGGAACGAACAGGAGCAGCACTAGTATGAGATATTGCAAAGAGCAATAAAGTGGGAATAGAGAAAATTAGACCGTACCTAATATTATTACACAATTGATTATGGAACCTGTGCATCATGCCCCTTTAACTGTGTGTTTCCCACATATAATCTGAGGAAATGGGGCCTGAGGTCAATCTGAGGTCATGATCTTGCAGTTCATGGGTTCGAGCCCTGCGTCGGGCTCTGTGTTGACAGCTCACAGCCTGGAGCTTGCTTCGGATTCTGTGTCTCCCTCGCTCTCTGCCCCTCCCCAGCTTGTCCTCTGTCTCTGTCTCTGTCTCTCTTAAAAATAAATAAAAACATTTAAAAAAAAAAAAAGGTCTCAAACTTTGTATGCTAACACTAGCCCTACCCGAGAGCCATTTCTCCTTCTATGTGAGGCCAGGCCTTTCATCTATATTCTAAACCCCACCTTTCTCCGAGAATTTCTCTTCTCTCTTCTCAGTCTTCAACTCCACCCTCCTTATTGTTCTTTTCAAAGCTACAAAAGCATTCAAGTTTTCTCCCATACCCTCTCAGTCTCAACTGTAGAATTCCTTCAGTTCAGCAATTCTCCCATTTCTGTGTGCCCAAGAGTTATTATGTGACAACAGTTTAAACTGAAGGACGCTGAGACCCATTCACAGAGTGTCTAATTTGTACGGCCTAGGATGTAACATAGGAAAATGTCTTTTTGGTTTTGTTTTTGAGACAGACCACAAGCTGGGGAGAAGAGCAGAGGGGGGAAGAGAGAGAAACAAGCAGGCTTCAGGCTCAGTGTGGAGCCCAACACAGGGCTCAATCCCAAGACCTTGGGATCATGACTTGAGCTGAAATCAAGAGTCACACTAAACTAAATGAGCCACTCAGGCGCCCCAGGAAAATGTATTTTTTAACATCTATTCCAAGTAGTTTAAATGCAGATGGTCCACAAAATATATTTTGACAAACTCTAAGTTTACCCTGTTGAGGCTCTTTTCTTCTCATTTGTGCCTCTTTATTAGCTATCTCTGTTACCTCACCTCCTATTTACTCAATTTACTTCAATCTTGCTTCCAGCCTCCAAATTGTACTATTCATATGATGATAATGGCCCTCAAATTTCTATCTCCTGTCCCAATCTTCCCTTCCCTTGGTTCTAATCTCACATATCAAACTGTCTGCTGGTCATGTCCAATAGATGTTCCCATTTACCTCAAATTTCCAGGATCAGACTGGAAAGAAAGAAATAAAACTATCTTTATTTGCATATGATATGATCTTGTATACAGAAATTCCTAAGTGTGCCACTAAAAAGACAATTATAACCAACAAATGATTTCAGCAAGGTTGCAGGATAAAAAATTTTTTTTAAAATAAATTGTATTTTTGGGGCGCCTGGGTGGCGCAGTCGGTTAAGCGTCCGACTTCAGCCAGGTCACGATCTCGCGGTCCGTGAGTTCGAGCCCCGCATCAGGCTCTGGGCTGATGGCTCGGAGCCTGGAGCCTGTTTCCGATTCTGTGTCTCCCTCTCTCTCTGCCCCTCCCCCGTTCATGCTCTGTCTCTCTCTGTCCCAAAAATAAATAAACGTTGAAAAAAAAATTAAAAAAAAAAATTGTATTTTTATGCACAAGGAATAAACAGTTCAAAAGTAAAATTAAGAAACGAATTGCATCTGGGGCACCGGGGTGGCTCAGTCGGTTAAGTATCCAACTCTTGATCTCAGCTTAGATCATGAGCTCAGGATCATGAGTTCAAGCCCTGTGTCAGGCTCTGTGCTGAACATGGAGCCTGCTTAAGGTTCTCTCTCCCTCCCTCCCTCCCTCCCTCTGCCCTTCTTCCCTGCTTGTGCGCTCTCTCTATAAAATAAAAGTAAATAAATAAAAAGAAACTAACTGCATCAAAAAGAATAGTGCATAACTTGTGCAGAGAAACTAAATAATATAGTTGAAGGAAATGAAAAGAAACCTAAATAAATGGAAGACGTCCAATATTCATGAGCTGGAAGACTTAAATATTGTTAAGATGGCAAAACTCCCCAAACTGATTTACAGCAATGTAATCCCTATTAAAATTCCAGCTGCTTTCATGGAAGAAACTGACAAACTGATCCTAAAATTCACATAGAAATACAGTGGACTCAGAATAGCCAAAACAATCTACAAAAAGAACAAAATTGGAAGTATAGTACTTGGGGTGCCTGGCTGGTTCAGTTGGTAAGAGCATGCAACTCTCAATCTCGGGGTCATGAGTTTGAGCCCCAGGTTGGGTGCAGAGATTACTTAAAAAAAAAAAAAAAGTACAGTACTGACATAAGGATAGACATACAGCATTGTAATAGGATTCACAAATAAACACCTACACTTATGGACAACTGATTTTTGAGCAGGGTGCCAAGATAACTCAATAGGAAAAAAACTATCTTGTCAACAAATGGTGCTGGAACTGGATAACCACAGGCAAAAGAATAAAGTCAGATCCCTAACCTCACACCATGCACAAAAATTAATTCAAAATGGATTGTAGACCTAAACGTAAGAATTAAAACTAAAACACTGGAATAAATTTTGTGACCTTAGATTAGGCAAAGGTTTCTTTCTTTTTTTTTTTTAATGTTTATTTATTACTGAGAGACAGAGAGAGACAGAGCATGAGCATGGGAGGGGCAGAGAGAGGGTGAGACACAGAATCTGAAGCAGGCTCCAGACTTTGAACTGTCAGCACAGAGCCTGATATGGGGCTCAAACTAACAGACCGCGAGATCATGATCTGAGCTGAAGTCAGACGCTTAACCAACTGAGCCACTCCAGGCGCCCCAGGCAAAGGTTTCTTAAGTATCAACACAAAAGTTTAAGTGACAGGGGCACCTGGGTGACTCAGCTGATTAAGCGTCTGACTCTTGATTTCGGTTCAGGTCACAATCTTGAGATTTGTGGGTTCAAGCCCCACACTGGATTCTGACAGTGCAGAGCTTGGTTGGAATTCTCTCTCTCTCTCTCTCTCTCTCTCCTTCTCCCTCTCTCCCTCTCTCTCAACCCGCCCCTCCACACTCTCTCTCTCAGAATAAATAAATAAACTTTAAAAAAAGATTTAAAACAAAGTATAAATGACAAAAATGAAAATATAAACGGACTTCATCCAAAAACAAAAACAAAACAAAAAACCGTTGTGCTTCTATAAACACCATCAAGAAATTAAAAAGATGACTCACAAAACAGGAAAGAATATTTGCCAATCGTATACCAAATACCCAGAGACCTGTACCCAGAACAAAGAACTGTTACAATTCCGTAATAAAGACAAGTAGCACAATTAAAAAATGGGCAAAGAATCTGAATAGGTATTACTTCAGAGAAGATATATAAAAGGCCAACAAGCACATAAAAAGATGCTCAATCTCATTAGTTACTAGATAAATACAAATCGAAACCACAAGAAGATACGAGTTCATCGAAAAAAACAAACACTGGATAAGTGTTGGCAAGGACGTAAACAAACATTGCTGGGGTGATGATAAAATGGTGCAGCCACTTTGGAAAACAGTCTGGTAGTTCCTCAAAAGCTGAAACACAGAGTCACCATAAGATCCAGCAATTCCACTCCTACAGCTTTATCCAAGAGAAGTGAAAACATACGTCTACACAAATACTTATACCCAAATGTTTGTTCACAAAAATAGCCCAAAAGTAGAAATGACCAAAATGTCATCAACTGATGAATGCATAAACAAAATGTGGCATCATGTATACAATGGAATACTGTTTGGCCATAAAAGGAAACAAAGTACTGATACATACTACAACATGGGTGAGAATTGAAAACATTATGCTTAGTAAAAGATGCCAGTCACAAAAAGTCAAGTATATATGATTCCACTTATATGAATTGTTTAGAATAGGCAAATCCATAAAGACAGAAAGTAGATTTGTGGATGCCGGGTGCACCAGAAGTGGGAATGGAGAATAACTGCTAATGGATATGGGGTCTCATTTTATAGTGATGAGAACATTCTAAAATTAGACTGTGGTGATGGCTGCATAACTCTCTATATATACTAAAAAGCACGGAATATACTAAAAAGCACTTTTAAAGGGTGAATTTTATGGTATGTGAATTATATCTCAATAAAACTGTTTTTGTTTTTTAAATCTCATGATTCGCCCCAAAATGCTAATTGATTTTAGATTCCCCATCTTGGTTAACAGCATCACCTACTACAAAGTTGGCTAAATTATGTAAAAATGGGACTTTATAATAGTTTAACAGGCTTCCAAATTGCCTAATGATCTTTTTACAAGTTTACATGAAACAGATGTTTTAACAATTGATAGATAATTCCGAGTCTCTTCTTTCTTTGCCTTAGTTCTATTTTATTACAGAGAAAACTCCTGAATCTATACACCACCAGTCTCAGAAGGAAACATTAAATTTTGTTTTGGATAAGTTATTTATACACGAAACAACATTCTGTTTTATTATTAATTTTGGAGTATTTGCTAGACATCCAAAGTGCCTCCAGTCTCTGATCTTCTGAAAGGTGACAAAAAACAGAATGAGAAAGTTCTAATAAGTATTCAGAATGTGTAACAGTTCTAATTAAAAAATTGTTTTACAATCTCAAAAGCCAAGATTCTAAGTGGAAAATTAGGGATAATTTTCATTTCCTCATGTATGTATACTTCCAAATGTTCTATAAAGAAAGTAGATTGTTTTTATAATTTTAAAAAGTTGCTAAAAAAAACAAAACAAAACGATCAAGGGCAACCCTGTAGCAGTGAGTTCTTCTACTGCCCAGAGTATAATCTCTCAATATCATTTTTCATTAATATGAACCAGGAGTCCTTAGAAAAAGTCTATTCCTGGTCTGATTCAGACAATGAAAAGATGAACTTAGGACATCTTGCTGTGCCAGAACTTAATGCGAAATCCAGGGTGTATCAAAAACTGGGGTCATGTTGGAAGGACAAAAGCCAATGTGAAAAGCTCCCACGAGGAAGAAACTGAGCAACAAAAAAACAACCAGTAATGGTCAAAATGAGTCACAACAAATATACACAAGCCCATGAGATCACAATGATACTCAGACAAAAAAATTATTAAAAAAGAAATCATACAGAGTCTGAGTAAGATGGAGAAAGCACACCCCAGCCCTGTCTTTCTCACTAAATACACCTATAAAACCTGGACAGAATGCACAGAGCCGCTATATGAGGACCCCAAAAAGTAAACAGTAGCAGGCAGACTAGGGAAAAAGAACATAATTACAAATACAACCTAAGCAGTAGTAAGTTAAGCAGTAGTGTAGTAAGTTTATCATTTTTCCATCTCTGACATCTCCCAGCTCAGGACTCGAGAAAGCCCAAGATCCAGAAGTAGGCATTGGTGTGGAAAGCTCTGCCTTGAGGAGTGTTAAAAGGGTCTGCGAACACTCAGAGAGAGTGGGAGAAATCCCTCATTTTCCCTTCCCCGACCTTTTCTTCATTTTCTCAAGTCCCAGCCTCGAGGAGTGGCTGCAACAGTGAGGGACACAGGCACCTATAACTTTGAGGTGTGTGAACTTCCTTCTGTGATTGGAAGATCTGCAGTCCCAAAACAGCGGACGGAAAACCTGTTGAATTTTTGGTCTCATTGGGGGCCAGGCCGTGTGGATGCAGTTGTAGGAAATGCCCAAGAGGGCAGGTTAAATAAAGTCCCAGGAAATCACAAAGAGATTGGAGCTCTGGAAAATGACCCCATAAAGTTCCCTATGAACCCCTGGGCTCACCCTTGAGGTATACAAATGGGGATGTGTTCCCAAGCAGCATGCCAAAAATGAAACTTCAAAGGAGGGATAGAGAGCCAAAGGGAGAGAAGAGTGCAATGCTAAAAAATTATTTGAAGAAATAGGGGAAAACTCCCCAAGTGAAATACAAACTTATAGATTCAAGAAGTCTAGTGAACCCCAAACCCAAAGTCATTCAAGCCCAGACACTACATCGTCAAACTGCTGAAAATTAAAGACAAAGAAAAAGTCTTGAGAGAAGTCAGAGAAAATGGAAGCACTATTTATATGGGAACAATTCAAATGACTGCATGAAGGATTGCAGGAGGTCCCTGTGCTATCCCTCCAAATGCTCTGAAAATCTAAAGTTAGCTCCAAATAAAAAGTTAAATAAACACTGGTTAAGAGGTTGGGAGGTAAAAATAAAATATTTACTTACATTTAAAGAACAAAATAGGAAAGCTCAGAACAAATTTCAAACTTGCAATAGGCTCCCATACAACACAGAAAACTACTTGAAGTACTCCACTAGAAAACTTGGCAAAGCAGTGGTGGCTAAAGCAATTCCACCCTTGGGTTTCATGACCCCCAACAAATCCTCTTACATCTTCAGACCTTAGTTTCCTAAGATTAAGACGAAGGAGTTGAATGAGATGACTCCTAATCCTTCCCATGTCTCATTTTATGGATTCCTCATACTCCTCTAAACTCTCTCTCCAAAAACTAAATGGTGGAGTATCTTAGAAGTTAAAAGGGTGAGATTTAGAAGCAAACAGATTTATCTGCTTCCTGGCTCTTCTATTTGGGGCAAGTTACAGCCTCTCTGGAATAGTAACATCTCCATATGGGACTATAAGGATTACACGAAGCAAGGAAACAGAGCGCTCAGCACTTGATAAAGCATTCAGCATAGAGGAGGGGAATTAAACAAATGCTAGTTATTATAATGAAAGTTTTGCCTGCCTTAAGCCTCCTTCTCTTCCTACATACAAGGATTCTTTTCAAGATAACTTAATCTTCTGGGACACCTGGGTGGCTCAGTCAGTTAAGCACTTGACTCTTGATTTCAGCTCAGGACATCATCTCACAGTTCATGAGTTCGTGCCCCACATGAGGCTCTGCACTGTCACTGTGGAGCCTCCTTGGGTATTTCTCTCTCTCTCTCTCTCTCTCTCTCTCTCTCTCTGCCCCTCCCCTGCTCAAAGGTGCTCTCTCTCTCAAAATAAATAAATAAACTTAAAAAAAAAAAAAAGGGTATCTTAACAACTTACACAGCTTTAACATCCCCATGTACCTGACTCTCAGATCTGTACTTCCTACGCTCTGGTTCCACATTTCCAACTACCTGCCAGACACCTCCAACAGGATACTCGTCACCACTTAAAATGAAATATTCCTAAAACCAAGTCATCACCATCCCCAAGAACAACTCCTTTTCATAAATCAAGTCCTGATATTCTCCTGAAGTAAGCCAGGCTCAAAAACTCAGTTTCAGCTCCAACTCTTAGGTTCCCTTCCTCAACTCCCCTTTTTTTTTTTTTTTTTTTTTAACGTTTTATTTATTTTTGAGACAGAGAGAGACAGAGCATGAACGGGGGAGGGGCAGAGAGAGAGGGAGACACAGAATCAGAAACAGGCTCCAGGCTCTGAGCCATCAGCCCAGAGCCCGACGCGGGGCTCGAACTCACGGACCGCGAGATCGTGACCTGGCTAAAGTCGGAAGCTTAACCGACTGAGCCACCCAGGCGCCCCTCAACTCCCCTTTGTAATCAGCCACCAACTCTTACTGATTATCCCTTCAAAAAGTCTCTCACAGGAACAATTCCTTCCCATTCCCCATTTCAGACCCCTATTAATTCACATCTGAATTACTGTCCACACTGGTGCCAGCTTCACCTTCTCTGGCTCACTTGGATGCTCTCACTTCCTGCTATCATCTGCCAAACAAAGACTAAGCTCCTGATACTGAACTCAATGCCCAGAACAATCTGGACTCAAATTATCTGTGATTCACAGAACATACACTGAAGTGTCTAATCTCCCATCCCAGGTCCTCCTTTTCCTTTCAGCTTAATGAAATTCTGTCAATTTTTAAAAAACCAACTCAAATACTACTTCTTCATAAAGGCTTCCCTGATTCAAGAGATCTCCCTTTTTCAGAGAATAGTGGTAAGATAGCTTCCCTATCAGCTATCAAAATATATCATAGAGATATATTAATTAAAATAATTTTTGGTATTAGCACAGTACAAATTAATCAATCTAATAGGATAGAGTCTAAAAATAGACCCCTGCCTGTATAGGAACTTAAAAATAATAAAGATAATATTTCAAGTCAGTAGGAAAAGGATGAACTCTTCCATAAATGTTGTTGGGACAAATGGCTACCTACCCATTGAGAAAAAGTAAAGTTACATCCCTATCTTATGCAGATTTTAAAAATATAAAAGTACTGAAAATATAGAATACATTTATGAGCTAGAATAAGGGAGGAATATAAATACATTAAAGAAAAAGACTCAAAAAATCTGACTAAAACTTCTGCAGAATAAAAAACAATAAAACTTAAGGACAAGTTACAGGCTGGAAAAAAGTTTTGCCACAAATACAGTATCCAAATGATGTATACGTAGAATATAAACATCCTTTAGATCAATATGATAAAAAGACAAACACAAATTTGCACAGAAATATCAATGGGTTATTCAAAGAAATCTAAAGAACCAATGAAAATATCAAGCAATATTCAACCACATTAGTAATCAGGGAAAGAAAAATTCAAACAAGGAGACCATCATTTTATCTATCAGATTAGTAAAAATTTTAAATGCTAATAATATTAAAAGGTGATATTGTGGGCAAAGTGGTACTCTGATATACTGACGGGATATACAGTGTTCCGCAATAGTATTATTATTTTAAACGCAAATATCCAATGACCCATTAATTTCATGTTTACAGATCTCCTCTGAAGAAAAGGGCACAAAGAGGCAATTTTATTATAATGCTGTTTGCAATAGTCAAAACTGGAAATACGGTAAGCGTCTATCACCAGCGAAATGGCAACATAAACTACATAAACTATAATACACACATGATATTCAGTGCTATGCAACTTAGAGAAATGTATATAGAAGACAGCTAAAGAGGGGCACCTGGATGGCTCAGTCGGTTAAGCATCCGACTCTTGATTTCAGCTCAGGTCACGATCTCACAGTTTTGGGCGTCTGAGCCTCACGTCGGGCTTTGCATGGATCCTGTGGATCCTGGGATTCTCTCTCTCTCCCTCTCTTCTGCCCCTCCCATGCTCACTCTCTCTCTCTCTCTCTCAAAATAAATAAATAAACTTAAAGAAAAAAAAAAAAGAAGAAGAAGACAGCTAAGGAAAGATCCAAAACATATGGTTGGGTAAAAAACCATGAAGACCAGTATCAAATAATACCGTTTATGTAAACAAAATATATTTCTACAAATACCTATTAGATAAGAATATAAGTTAGAAAACCTTGAATACATATACACCAAGTTGATAGCAGTGGTTATCTATTAAGCAGTCAATTGACCTGGGAGGTGTACAAGAGATTGAAACACTATAGATAATGATTACAAGAGATTGTAACACTTAGATAATCAAACTATATCCACCTTTTACTTGTGCAATTAAATTTTTTACAAAGGAAAAATATATGGACACAATGATTATAAATGTGAAATATGTATATAAAATATGACTAGGAAATGTACCATAATAAATGTAATTGTATAAGGATGATGAAATATTTTTAAATATATTACTCCTATAGTTTAACAACAAAGTTTAAAATATGCAGATTAACATGAGACAGTATTTTTTACAATTTAGGACAAAGAATAATTTTAACAATAATACCTGATATTGGCAAAGGGACAAGGAAATGAGTACTCTCAAACACTACTGATGAAAGCATCCATCAGTATCGCCTGTGCAATTTAGGAATAGTCACAATTTTAAATATATATATGTATTGACTCAAAAATTCTACTTGTAGGAATCATGTCCTCCTTCCCCCACCCTAGAGGTCAGCCACTCTCCTAACTTTTATAATAATAATGTCCTTGCTTTCCTTATATTTCTGCCATTTATGTATGTATCCTATACTAGTTATAGCAGGTTATAAACTACTATAACAAACAGCACATAATGGCTCAAGCACAAGAGAAATTTAACTCTCTGTTAGAGTACACACTGTGGGTTTCCAGGGGTCACCTCTGTCAAGAAACTCAGGCTGAGGGAAGATCTATCACTTTCGACACATGACTTACAATATTACTCTGATGACTGCCATCCCAGCCTATGGGAGAGCAGAAGGACACTGAGAAGCGTGCGTGGGAAGTTTTAGGAATGGTGTGTTGAAGTGGCACAACAATTCCACTCCATACCACTGAAGCAAAGTGTGTCACATGTGCACACCTAGCTGCAAGAAAGGCAGGGAAATGAGGTATAGCTGGGCAGCAATGTGCCCAAATCTAATTCTCTTATTATGGAAGAAAAGAACAGATTTTGATGGACAGACAGTAGTTCTGCCACACATCTCTAAACAACATGGCTCAGTTTTAGCTGTTTTTGAACTTTAAATGAATGGAAACATACCATGTGATTCTTTTGTATCTGGCTTCATTTGTTTGTGCTTATGCTCTTTGGAACAAATGGTCTTAAACAATGTGTGCACAGAATATGGTACAGAAAGAAATGCTCAGGCTGGGACTCATGCTGAGCCACAGAGTCCCCAAACTACCACTTCACTAGCAAATCACATCTTGTAGACTCCCTTTCCTCATACACAGAGTTCATTAACATGCTCTCTTAATTTCTGTGATTGTTCATGCTACCTACTCATCTTTAGTCAATTGTATGATTTCCACAGCTTTTATCATGACTTGCACTGAGCCAGTCATTCCACTAACTCATTTTTCCCCAGAATTCCCTTTCCAGCAAGACTGGTAATGGACATCTGCATAATGGCTGCATAATGGCGAACTGGGTACCTTTTAGACCCGGCAAGCACAGCAACATTAACTGGTTTGAACTTTGGCCCTTATGACCCTGGCCTCATATAACACTGTATTCTAACTAAGCTTACTCCTCAAAGACTCTACACACAAAATATTTAAAGATGACTACTAAGCTATTTGCTTTAAGAGAATATTTCACAGATATCTTTCCTTAACAGTGGTTGTCTCTGGATTCAGGAATGGGAGTAGTTAGAGGAACATGATGAAAGGGAAGCATATTTTTTGTGATGGTTTTAAGATATGTCCACAAATTCTTTGACAGTCCTCACTCCAGAAGTTGGGGCCTAATGTCCCTCTCTATAGGGTGGGCCATATTTGGTGACTCACTTTTACTAAACAGAAGGTGACGGAAATGTCTGTGACTTATGAGGCTGGGTCATAAAAAACACTGAGGCCTCCCTGTGTGTGTGTAGGTGCACGCGTGCGTGTGTATGTGTGTCTGTGTCTGTCCGTCCATCTATCTGGTCTCATCACTGAGGGAAGCTAGCTGCTATGGCATGAAGATACTCAGGCAGCCCTATATAGAGGTCTACAAAGCAAAGAACTGAGATCTCCTGCCAAAAGCTGGTGAGGAACTGAGACCTACCAACAGCCATTTGAATGAGCCAGGCTGGAAGTGATGCTTCAAGCCTCAGTCAAGCTTTTGGATGACTACATCTTTAACCAACAGAGTGACTACAATCTCATGCAACCCCAACCAGAACTAAAGTACTCCTGGATTTCTGACCCACAGAAACTATGTGAGATAATAAATATGTATTCATTTTAAATCATTAAGTTTTTTTTAATAGAACTGGAGAAAGGCATTATTTATTTTATTTTTTAAGTAATCTCTACACCCAACGTGGAGCTTGAACTCATGACTCCAAGATCAAGAGTCACACACACTCTTCTGACTAAGCCAGCCAGGTGCCCCATCCCGTCACTGTTTTTTTGTTTTTGTTTTTGTTTCGTAAGTTTATCTATCTATTTTTGTTCTTTAGTAATCTCTACACTCAATGTGGGGCTTGAATTCACAACTCCAAGATCAAGAGTTCCATGCTTTACTAGGGCACCTGCGTGGCTCAGTCCGTTAAGTGTCCAACTTCAGCTCAGGTCATGATTTCACTGTTCGTGAGTTCAAACCCTGCATTGGGCTTTGTGCTGACAGCTCAGAGTCTGCAGCCTGTTTCAGATTCTGTGTCTCTGGCTCTCTCTGCCCCTCCCCCTCATGTGTTCTCTCCTGTCCATCTCTCTGTCTCTCAGAAATAATAAATGAATAAACTTTAAAAAACAAAACAAAACATTTAAGAGTTACATGCTTTACCGACTGAGCCAGCCAGATGCCTGAGAGGTTACTAAGTTTTGAGGTAAATCATTACATAGACAATAGATAATTAATACACTTACTGATATATATATATATATATATATATTTACTTTTGTATTTTGTGCCATATATATATACTGTCTAATTTCAAATATAGTTAGCTTTAAACACCTCTTTCCCAAACAAAATTTTCTCACTCAAAACATACTAGCTTCTCTAAATTAACAGAGGTCACTTTTGGAAATGTTCTTTGTTAAAGACTCCCCCTCCCCTTAAAAACAGAGTAAGTATGGGGTTGCCTGGGTGGCTCAGTTAGTTGAGTGTCCGACTTCGGCTCAGGTCATGATCTCTCGGTTTGTGGGTTCAGGCCCTGCATCAGGCTCTGTGCTGACAGCTCAGAGCCTGGAGCCTGCTTCCGATTCTTTGTCTCCCTCTCTCTCTGTCCCTCTCCCCCTCACGCTCTTTCTCTTTCTCTCAAAAATAAATAAACGTTAAAAAAATTTTTTTTAAGAAATAAACATTAAAAAAAAAACAGTAAGCACTAAAAACTGGTACTCTTTTGGACTCTACTAAAAATATCCTCTTAAGGGTATATGCAGACCCTGGGCATGCTATAGTTTATCAGGTGGTGGTAGAAAATTAATGTGTGGATGCCAACAGCTATGCAAATGCAATCTCCATGGCTCAGGAGCCCGCTGGCACTTTAAGGCTCAACTTTCACTCCAGAATAAAACATATAATGAAGAATTCACTTTCAACCACAATCACAAAACGAGAATGTTACTGCTCCAAGTTGCTCTTTTTTTTTTTTTTAAGCCAAGTGTTATAGGTTTAAACGGGTTGTGTTCCTCAAATTCACCTTAAAGGATTTTAGTACTTAATTTCAACCTAGCAACTATTTTCCTTCCATGAACTAGCAAAGAAGAGAAATTAATGGAAATAAAATAATACCAACTTTTAAGGAACAACATATCACAAAACAGTGTTGTGATGAAAAATTATACATAAAATCTTTGGTGAAGTGCATTTAATAAAGTTGGTTTGTGACAACTTTATTATCTTACAGGGTGAATCTGAGCCCCACGTTGGAGGCAGAGATCACTTAAAAATAAGTAAATACAACAACAAAAAAAGAAAAAAGTATACAGAAATTTAATCAGTAATTTGAGGAATGAGAGCAAGGGATTTTAGTAAACAATTTTGCCTATAGACACAAATCATTTAGTTATTATTTTAATTGATAAGTGGGTCATATTAATTAAAAATTGTTAGGTGTTAAAAGACTCCGTCACTAGTTGTATGATCTTGAATGAGTAGTTTAACTTCTCTGTCTCAGCTTTCTCATTTGTTAAATAAGATCACAGTTCCTATAGCATAAGGTGTTTCTAATGAGTAAAGTGGGTAATTCACAAGCATAAAAGCACACAGTAAGCACTCAATCAATGGTACTCAGTACCATTAGTATTAGTAGTAGACTATGTATATTTGGAAAGTAATATTCAAAAAGTATTTAATTTTAATAAGTCTAACTTTTTTTTTTTTAATTTTTTTTTCAATGTTTATTTATTTTTGGGACAGAGAGAGACAGAGCATGAACGGGGGAGGGGCAGAGAAGACAGGGAGACACAGAATCGGAAACAGGCTCCAGGCTCTGAACCATCAGCCCAGAGCCTGACGCGGGGCTCGAACTCACGGACCGCGAGATCGTGACCTGGCTGAAGTCGGACGCTTAACCGACTGCGCCACCCAGGCGCCCCAATAAGTCTAACTTTATTACTGAAGTGACTAGGTGAAAAGTTGATGGGGGTGGGGGGGTGGGGGGAATGCACCAAAAGACAAAGTAAAAAATCCTAGATTTCAAGCCCACTCAATTTAACAATATACAGCTTTAACAGATGGAGTTATCAAATGTTAAGTCATATATAATAATGACCATCTAGCTCTCAACATTCTTGAGCTATCCAGAAGTTCATGGTTTTTGTAAGAAACTTGAAAATACAATTGATACTAAAAAGCATGATGTGATGAAGATTCTGCAAAGACATAAAATAATTCTAGTAAGTCAGCAAAAAAACTAGAACAAAAAGAGCAAAAATAAAAAAGGAAAGATATTTTGGCTAATACTTTGAAGTCTTCCCTTAACTACACCCCGCTTTCTTGTTTTTGTTGTTTTTTGTAACCACATTAGTTAATTAGCTTAAACACACCTTTTACAAAAATACTTTTGAAAAGCTGAAGACAAGAGAGGCACAAATGACCAACCTAAAAATAGTTAACACACTCACAAAGCCAATAATAAGTTCTTACCACCATAGGGGCACCTGAGGGTGGCTCAGTCGATTGAGCATCCAACTCTTGATTTCAGTTCAAGTCATGATGTCACGGTTCATGGGTTAGAGCCCCACATCGGCCTCTGCACTGACAGCATGGAGCCTGCTTGGGATTCTCTCCCCACTCTCTCGCTCAAAATAAATAAATAAACATTAAAAAAACACTTCTTACCACCATAAAATCGAAGCATACAGCCAAGGTCAGGATCTGTTGCCTCCTCCTGTATGCGCACAGGGTCGTCAAATCCCAGCCTGGCTAAGTAATCATAAACAATCTGAAGAGGTCGTTCAGTAGGTTCCAGTCTCCTGCTCACACAATTCAAAACAAAAGTATTTAGTAAGAAATAAAAATGCTTCTTTTAATTTTAAAAATCTTTTAATGTTTTAAATTTTGTTTTACTTCTGTATCAAGATTTTCTTTAATATCATATGATACAACTAATCGAAACAAGAGGTGCTCAAAGGTTTTGACTCAGAAGCCTCCTAAGGTCTTGAGAACCCCAAAGAGCTTCTTTTTACATGGGGTATATCTATTGATATTTACTGAATTAGAAGCTGAAGTTAAGAGTTTCTAAATATTTATTCATTTTTAAAAGTAATAAACCCATTATATGATAATGTAAGTAAAATTTCTTTAAAAATATATTTTCCAAAATCAAACAAATTTAGTGATGAGAATGGCAATTTCAATGGACAGCTAGATTCTCAGATCTGCTTCTACATTTAATCTGTTGTAATAACATGCTGTGTAGCCTCTAGAAAACCTCACTATAACTCATGAGAGACTGTGAGTAAAAAAGAATATTATTAACTTATTATGATTTGAAATAGTTGTGACATCATGTACTTCCTCAAAGAGTCTCAGGGACTCCTACAGGGTGCTTTGAGAACCTGTGGCCCAAAAGGTAGTGAAATTATGAGATATAAAAGATCACACTTGGCCATAAGTGATTTCATATAAATTACACACATAGTCAGAGACATAGTCTTTGAGTTCCCTACTATGTCTCAGGTACTATGTATTTCCACTGGCTTCAGAGATGATTTCTTCCACAAGAATTAGAAGTCAACAGCCCAATAATTCCCCAGAAATCATTCTACTATGTGGTCCCAACTGAACGCTAAAGTCAAGTCAGAATGTCTAGTAATTATTTGTGGCCTCTGGTGACACTGCATATTTTAGATCATACAGACCTAAAGCACTTCAAAATATTTAAAAACCAAAAATGTTCAATGTGAATTTTGATAGAAAGGGCTACATCAGTAATAACAACAAGAGAGTCCTTTTACAATTGCTTCATTAGAAAGCAGTTATAGAGGCACCTGTGTGGCTCAGTCAGTTGAGTGTCTGACTCTTGGTTTCAGCTCAGGTCATGATCTCATGGTTTATCAGACTGAGCCCTGTGTCTATCTGGACTCTGTGCTGACTGTGCAGAGCCTGCTTGGGATTCTCTCTCTCTCTCCCTCTGCCCTTCCCCCACTCATGCTCGCACACGCTCTCTCTCTCTCTCTCTCTCAAAATAAATAAATACACTTAGAACTTAGGAAAGAAGGAAGGAAGGAAGGAAGGAAGGAAGGAAGGAAGGAAGGAAGGATGGAAGGAAATAGTTATAAATACAGTGACTAATAGCCTAAGATCCCAAAGTCAGGGGCGCCTGGGTGGCGCAGTCGGTTAAGCGTCCGACTTCAGCCAGGTCGCGATCTCGCGGTCCGTGAGTTCGAGCCCCGCGTCGGGCTCTGGGCTGATGGCTCAGAGCCTGAAGCCTGTTTCCGATTCTGTGTCTCCCTCTCTCTCTGCCCCTCCCCCGTTCATGCTCTGTCTCTCTCTGTCCCAAAAATAAATAAACGTTGAAAAAAAAAAAATTTAAAAAAAAAAAAGATCCCAAAGTCAGACTGACTGGGTTTGAGTCTCAGTTTTGCTCTTGGACAAATTTAGTTAACCTCAGTCTTAAATTCCTCATCATATATAATGGGAATTACAGTAGTACCTACCTCACATAGTTGTTCCTAAATTTACTTACTTACAAGATATTCTATAGTAAGGAAAGTGTTTAGCAAAATAGCTCGCATTAATGTTCAATAACGTATTGACAACAATTCTTAGGATTGGATTCAAATTTTAATTAGAATAAAAATAGAATTATCTCCCATGTCTGAAACAACAACCAAAAAACAAGTATAGGAAAGCATGTGTGTGTTCAAAGGTCATGAGGAGCATTTGTCTTTATGTCTTAAAAGGATTCTATTTAGAAAAGTTAAGGGGCACCTGAGTGGCTCAGTCAGTAGAGCATGCAACTCTTGATCTCGGGGTTGTAAATTCAAGCCCCATGTTGGGTGTAGAGATTACTTAAAAATAAAATCTTTAAAAGAAAAAAGAAAAAGAAAAAGAAAAGAAAACTTAAGAATTGTATTAATTAGGGGCGCCTGGGTGGCTCAGTCGGTTAAGTGTCTGACTTCGGCTCAGGTCATGATCTCACGGCTCGTGAGTTCAAGCCCCGCGTCAGGCTCTGTGCTGACAGCTCAGAGCCTGGAGCCTGTTTCAGATTCTGTGTCTCCCTCTCTCTCTCTGACCCTCCCCCGTTCATCCTCTGTCTCTCTCTGTCTCAAAAGTAAATAAACGTTAAAAAAAAAAAATTAAAAAAAAAAAAAGAATTATATTAATTAGAAGAAACATGATACACTCCCATCACTGCAAAAAGATACAAAGGACATCTATGTTTTATGGTTAAAGAAGGAGAAAATACTGTTGGGAGTAAGATTTAGGTCAAAATAACATAAAATACTAATACTACCAAGCTGAATGTAAACAACAACCAGAATTGTAGAGGCTGCTTTTAGGTAACAGGCTTGAGCAACAGAAACTTGAGCAAGGCTTTAGGGCCCCAGGTGACTACGGACACAGAATTGATGCAAAAAGGCTCATTAAGCATACACCCTAACCAACCAATGGGTCACTTACAACCAGGCACAGTTCTTAAGATTACCAAAAAAGGGAAAATTCCATATGTCCCTGTATTCCCTCATCCCACCCTGTAACTATAGCCCCTCACCACTCCCTCGTGGCAGACAGTTTTTCCTTCGCTTTCCTGACTGCTGCTCCCTTACGGTGTAGTCAACGAACTTTTTACCTCTTTTGTTTTGCCTTCGGTGAATTCTTTCACCACCGGTACCTCTGGCCCTCATCCAACCCCATCCAATTGGAACATTCCACAAAAACAATAATTTAGGTATGGAAATCATCCTGATGAGCACAAAAACACAAAAATAAAACGACCACCTGGCCCCTCCTGACTGCACAGTGCAGACTTTTATCCATAAACTCAGAACTACTACAGGAGGAAGGACCAAAGAACTAAAACCCTCAATGATAACTAAATACTGAATTTAAGAGAAATAGAACATAAACTTTTCAGAATAAAAACGTCAGTTACAACTAATCTCCAGTCAAAATAAAAATTCACAAAGGGGTATGGCAATATTAGCCATTTTCCCAGTATAATGGTAGAATTCTTCTAAGGAGGGTGTATTTTAAGAGGGACTTCTAATTAGCTATATCCTGGAGGGGTTAACTAGCCATGTAATCTGAACACTAAAGGATTAACTTGGGCATAACAAGGGTATAACAAGCTATCTCTATCTTCCAGTGTCAAGAAGGATTAGACTTACTCTGGATCACTCCAAAGAATAGGACTAGGAACAAGGAGAAATTACACAGGTAAGCCTGGATCAAAAATGAGGAAGAACTTTAATAATGAGAAATACCAATAGTGAAACACACTGCCTCTCAAAATAGCTTATGGAGAGCTAGAGAGCCATCTGTCACAGATAATTTAGATAAGAGTCTCCTAAAAGAATCAAGTGGGGCCAGATGATCTTTAGAGTCTTTTAGAACCCAAGAGTCTGTGAGGTACCAAGACATCTTCCTAATATAATGCAAATTCTACCTGAATCCTGCTATTATTTCCAGATACAGAGCTCAATGTACTTAAGTATCATAATTCCATATAATGATCGCATAGCCAGGACCAAGAAATAATACTTTCAGGCTAAATCTACTAGCTCAATTTTTCAATTTCTGTCTAGAAAACCAAGAGAAATGGTAACATCCTAATTCTGACATATTTTACACGATCAAATTTCCTTCCTAAAAGGGCTCTGTAGATTTTTAAACCCTCTATATACATTTCCACCTAAGGAAAGTATTTTCCTTGGTAGGAGGGAAAAAAAATCAAGAGAATCTCAACATCTGCTCTTATTAACTTAGCATAAATGAGTAAACAAGAAGTATTTTAAGAACTGCAAAAACAACTAAAATGAGGGACTAATTCCATTTACTCATTAAACTCATCTGCTTAAGAAAGTAGAGAGTATGATGGGAGGGAAATGTGTAATATGCTTACTGATCAATTTTGTGTTTCAAAGTTCCAAAACTTGAACAGGTTGGTACTTAGCTATTTGTTAAATCTCTCACAAATCAAAGGAAAATTATATACTGCTAAATCAGGTGTAGGAGAGAGTAATATTGGCAGTGAAAGGTTCTGTTCAGCATTTGAAATACTTCGGCTTCTGCTTGAAGGAAAGACAGTAAGACTAAGTTTTAGTTTGCTTCTAAGGCTCTAGGAGCTACTATGGTTCTTGTAAATCTGAATATATGTGATTATTTCTCTCCAAACCACCCAACTAATACCACAATGCTATCAACAGACATTTACAGCTCTTAGCCAGGAGTAGCAGCCAACAGTTATTCTAAACGGTGCCCGTAGGTAAGACACATGTAAGAGAAGAGAACGCTTCATTCCATGTATCAATCATTTCACAAGGATTCTAGTTAATAGTAGGAGGCAAAAGTACACATTATTAAAATATAATACAGGGAATAAAACATTTTATCAAAAACCTTAACAAAGCACAGCAGCATTCTCTACCTCAAATTGAGATTAAAACTCAATCTCTGGCCACCTATAAAGGTAAAATCTGTAAATGTTAAGATCAACAATACAGATAATACAAACAACAACAATACTTGCCTGAATGTCTGCTCCATGCCTGACACTATGCTGAAAGTGTTTAACATTTTACGAAGCTAACACATTACAAAGCCTAGCTTTTTTTCGGTAAACCACACTATTTTATATAGTTAAAATAACTTACGCAGAAGAGAGCTCAAAACACTTCATATGTTAATGTATACAAAAAAATTCAAAAGTTATGTTTGAAAATAATTGTATTCTATCAGTCTAATCCACCATCATTTGAAAGATACACTATTTTGTGTGAATCGTTATATAATACAGAATCTTACACTAGTCTTTGTCTATGATTCCTGAGGGGAGATTCTAAACCCTTGGAATTTCCTGAATAATAGAAGTGTCTTGTCATTCATGAGCCCCTGGCATTACCTCTAACAGATGAGATGACTCAAGATGGGGGCTGGTCACGATAAAGACCAACCAAGTGAAGAGAAGGTTGGCGTTTGGAGCCAGCCTGACTATGGGGAAGGAAGAGAGGGCTAGAGACTGAATGCCAAGCATGTGGTCAATGAATCAATCAAGCCTACCCAAGAAACGCCAATATAATCTGTACCGAAGTTCCATGGACCTTCCTGGTGGGTGAACACACTCATGTGCTGAGAGGGTGACACGGGGAGAGGGCATGGAAGTTCTACATTCATGACCCACTCAGACCTCACCCTATGTATCGCCTCATTTGGTTAGTCTTAATATGTATCCTTTAGACTAAAACTAATCATAAGTACAGTTCTTGAGTCTGACTCATTCTAGTGAATTAGTGAACCTAAAAGGATCATGGGAACCCCCAAATTTGTATCCAACCTGGTCAGAAGTGTAGCTAGAATCTGAAGGGCAGTCTTGTTGGGGACCATGCCCTTTAACTTGTGTAGTCTGTGAAAAGTCTAGGTAGTTAGTATCAGAATTGTATTTCCAGAAAACCAGATGGTATTGTAATAACCATTAAGAAACAAAAAACAAACTGCCAATTAAACCACAACCCATCAACAACCATAAAATACAAGCTGATTTCAGAAGTACTAAGATGTAAAAAACAGGGGTGGCTGGGTGGCTCAGTTGGTTGAGCGTCTGACTTCAACTCCGGTCATGATCTCGCGGTTAGTGAGTTCAAGCCTGGCATCGGGCTCGCTGCTGTCACAACAAAGTCCACTTCAGATCCTCTGCCCCACTCTCTCTCTGCCCCTCCCCCGCTTGCACTCTTTCTCTTGAAAATAAACATTAAAGAAACATGTAAAAACAAAATTAACAAAAACTATTTACTTAGTGTATAATACATTAAGTTTTAAAATAGCACAGAAATATGAAGCACAAAACAAAATTAATCTCTTTTTCCTTCCTCAATGGTAATCAGTTCAGTATGCATCCTAAAACAGGATTGTTCACTCTACTTTTATAACATCAAAATATGGTAAAGATTTTAGTGACCTGCATGAAGTCACTCAGCAAGTCAATGACAAAAGGTAATTAGAATGCAGTATCCCAAAACCCAAGGGTATTTTCTGTTATAAACACCTTACTGTCTCCAAGCTTATCTTAAGAGATAGTCTATCAAACACAGAAATCTTACTCATTTTGATGACTAAGAATAAAAGTAAATATATGACCATGAGCCAAGGGGCACTTCACTTTGTCACGTATGATGTCGTTATAACTTTTCAGGCAGAAGGCAATGATTACACTAAACTTCACTAGTGAGTCAGTAATCACTTAAACAGTTCAATTGAAAAAAGACAAACCAGGGCGCCTGGGTGGCTCAGCTGGTTGAGTGTCCGACTCTTGATTTTGGCAGCTCAGGTCATGATCTCACTGTTTGTGGGATCTCCACGTCGGATTCCACACTGTCAGCATGGGATTCTCTCTCTCCCCCTCTATATGACCCTCCCCAAATCATGTGTGCTCTCTCTCAAAATAAATAAATAAACAAACAAACAAATAAAGAAAGAAAGAAATAAGGGCACCTGGGTGGTGCAGTCAGTCAAGCTCCTGATCTCAGCTCAGGTTATAATCTCACAGTTCGTGGGTGCAGGCCCCACATTGGGCTCAGCGTTGATGGTACAGAGGCTGCTTGGGATTCTGTCTCTCCTCTCTGTCCCTCTCCTGCCTTGCACACATGTGCATTCTCTCTCTCAAAATAAATAAACTTTAAAAAAATAAATAAATAATTTTTTTAAAAGACAAAGCAAACATTATCATGTAAGAGCAATGGACTGGGACACCAGGTGGTGGTGGGAATGTGCTATCAACTGACCCTCTCCAGGCCTCTGTTTCACATTTATGAAACAAAGAGAAATGGTCTCGGTTATTCCCACTGGCAAGTTACTGGCCTTTCGGGCAAGGCCATTTTTTGTTGTACAAGTCTATCCCACACATTGAGGACATTAAGCCTCTCTGGCCCTTGCTCCCTACATGCTGGTAACTCTCTATTGGATGTGACAACCAGCAAACCCTGCCCCAATGGAAAGGGCAAGGGGTCATTAAGTTTGGAAAACTTTGTTTCCCTAGTAGATGATCTCTTTCAGTTTCCTCAAAGTACTACAATTCTATAAATAAATAATCCTCAGTCTCACTGAAGTGACAAGTCCATGACTGAAAAAGAGTACGGAAAGAAAAAGTCATGGGTGACTTAGAAAAAACATGAGGTAATTTTCGTCCCAGTAATCCCATTTCTAGCACGGAGCCCAGGGAGAGCAACAATATAGCGATTCATGAGCTAAGATTCAGTCATCACAACACCACTTTGAAGAGTTGAGTGATTTGAAACAACCCAAATAGGTAACACTGCGGACTTACTGGGTGCCAGACATCAAGGTAAGCACTTTACTTCTTGACACTCCAAGTGAAGCACATCTCTTAGGAGCTTCATGCAGAATCTCAGGCCCCACCCAACCTTCTGAATCAGAATCTTTATTTTAGGATATGTGCTGCTGAAGCGAGCACTAGAATATGTATTTTAACAAGCTCCCCGCCGTGAACATTAGATTTTAAAAAGCACTACTTAGCAAGTATTAATTCACTTGATCTTTATAACGTGTAATTTTCATCATGACCGCTCTATAGTGTAAATATAATCATTCTCCATTTTATACATTAGTAAACTAAGGCATAGAGCATTATATAACTTGCATAGTGACGGTCAGAGCCAGGATTTGAACCCACACACTCTTGTTCTAGAATCAAAGCTCTAAATCATTATTGCCTATTATTACTCAATTTTTAAACAAGTTATAGTATTTCCAGAAAATGGAATCTTCTGTAGCAATTAAAACTGATGTCTAAGGAATTTTTAATGACACAGGAAATTAACTGAAGAATGCAGTAAACAAAACTGAATATATGGTATGGGCCCAAATAAGTAATTTTTAAAAATTACGCACATTTACTTTGAAAAAGACCTGAAGAAAAATGTTGGTGTGGGAAGTCAAAATATGGGACCTGGTGTCAGAATGCTGGAGTTCAAATTCCAGCTCCTCTTATTAGCTCAGTTATGTAGAGGCGGCTTTTAGGCAACAGTCTTAAGCACTGGAAACCTGAGCAAGGTAAAAGGGCCCACAGGAACCACCGCACTGGACTCCAACAGGCTCATTAAGCCATAGGCTCTAACCGACCAATGGGCTACTTACAACCAGGCAGTTCTTAAGATTACCAAAAAAGGGAAAATTCCATTTGTCCCTGTATTCCCTCATTCCACCCTATAACTATAGCCCCTCACCATCACCTCATGTCAGGCCATCTCTCCTTTGCTGTTCTGCCCTCTGCTACCTTACATTGAGTCTAGAAACTTCTCTCCCTTGCTCTGCCTTGGGTGAATTCTTTCACCGCATGCACAGGTGGCCTCCATTCAAATGGAGCACCCCACATTTAGAGAACCCCCATCTGACTGAAATACTCCACAAGTGATCTTACGTGAGATTCTTAACCTTAAGCCTCATTTTCCCAAATGAAAATAACATTTACCTCACAAGATCATTGTGAAAATTAAATGAGGTAATCTACAAAAAGCATAAGCATTGAATATTATTATTTCTCTTTATACTTTTTCATCTTCCTAAATTTCTACAATGACTGTGTTACACCAGTAAATAGCAAAAATAAAAAAGAATAAAAATAATGCCTTAGATTGTCAACTATCTTACAGGCTATTAGAATGTACCTATTCGTGTGATTAGATAACACAAGACTGAATTCAAGCAATTAACAGTTGAATAAGAGATCTAAAAAAAATCTTTAAATAAGTATGCTTATATAGTAAAACTGAGTAAGGGACGCAGCACCACTTCCCCTCCAGGAGGGACTGGGTGAAGAATGAAGTCCACGACCTACTTTGAATGACTGAGGCATTCCAACTGCCTGGCAGTACCTGACTTTGAACAGGTTCCAGGACCTCCGGCAAAGCCTCACTCTTCCTCATCTGAAAGAAAGGATGCTACTTCCCTTGGAGTTACTGTGAGGATTTAATGAGAATAGGAGCGTTAAGCACTAAGCACAGTGACTGGCAAAACAAGCAGTCAATGTTAGCAAAAATCCACCATCATCACCACCATCATCATTCTCTGGCTGAATTAAACTTCTCGAGCTCCTACTCCAGGAATTGAAATATATTCATTCTTTTCAAATGGCAATTCAATAGTGTTTTCATTATTTTCTAATCAATTAGATCTACGAAGACCTATTTCATTACAAAATTATCAAGGCCACAGGGCTAAAAAAAAAAAAAAAAAGACAAACTTTCCATTTTAAGTAGTTTAGATTCACAAGTTATTTCACATTTGGATTCTTAACTACACAGCTAGTAGCAGCAAGCCAATTCAGAGTTTCTCCACTTTTCTGTATCTCTGCACACATACACATTAGTATACAAATGAGTAAGTCTTATGCTTAAATACATGAACTCCATCAATCACTACCAGCTATAATGTAGGTCAAGGCTTTGCACCTGATATAATTAGATCGGAATCGGTGTTAAGATTTAGAAAAGCCTAAGGATCACCCAGTCTGATCCTTACGTTTTGCAAATGGATTTAGGAAATTTAGTTAACTGGTGAACAAGGAAAACATTCACATGCTAATCTACTTTTTCAGGAATTAGTCCAAACCCTAAAAGAAGCACATAGTAAACTTCAGTTTAGACTTTTTAAGTGACATCAATTTTTAGCTCAACTAAAGGTGTTACTATTATTACCACATGTTGAGGAGTAAGTGGGAGCTTCCTTTCTCACTTTCACGAGCCGCTCACTCTAAATCTACAGCTCTAACTTCTGTTTCAAGACATTTGTTACAGGGAGGGAGGAGAGAAGGAGAATGGTAAGGCATTTAAGCTCTTATTTGATGTCTAATTCAAAGAACCAGCCATTTTTTTTTAATTGAAGCAAAGAGTTCATAAACACAGTATAAGACTACTATGAGAATACTTTTTCACATTTATATAAAAAATTCTAAAGAACACAAATGGCATTTGAATCTATAAAAATATGCTCAACTTCACTCATTAAGATAAATGAAAATTAAAATGACAAAATAACAAAATTCCTACCAGATTTGCAAAAATCTAAGTCATTAGGCTTGAAAACAGATTTGTCCTTGGAATGCTGACTTTATGATTCTCTAATTTAAAAAGTGTTGACAATCAGGTCTATTCACAAGCAAGTATGTGCTCACATGCTTGAGTATGTATTTATATTTACATATAAAATTTAATCCTAACATGATCTGGAGAAAGGGGAAAATAGGCATATTTTTATTATTATTTGTCAAAGTTTAACTTCTATGAAGAGATATCTGACAATATATATCAAAATTATAAATGCACAGGGACACCTGGGTGGCTCAGTCAGTTAAGCATCCGACTCTTGATCTCAATCTCAGGGTCATGAGTTCAAGCCCTGCACTGGGTTCTGTGCTGGGCACAAAGTCTACATACAAAAAAGCAAAACAAAAAAACGGTAAATGCATATATCCTTTGGCCCAGCAATTCTACTTCCAGGAGTTTATCCTAGAGATTACCTCCACATGGGAGAAATATCATAGGTAAAAGAATATTTACTGCAACACTGCTTGTAGAAGTAAAAAGTAGTAACTATCTGAATGTCCATTAATAGGAGATTGGCTGGGGCACCTTTGTGGCTCAGTTGGTAGAGTATGCCACTCTTGATCTCAGGGTGGTGAGTTCAAGCCCCACGTTGGGTGTGAAGCCTACTTAAAATTAAAAAAAAAAAAAAAAGATTGGCTAAAATGATGGTAGACTCATAAAATGGACTATTATACACCCATTAAATAAATGTAAATTATATAAATATTAATACAGAAAGATCTATAAGAGATTTCCAGTCAGTAGTGTGCTGGATATAGCACCATTAGTTTTAAAATTTATATACAGGGGTGCCTGGCTGGCTCAGTCGGTAGAGCATGCAACTCTTGATCTAGGAGGTATGAGTTCGAGCCCCATGTTGGGTGTAGAGATTACTTAAAATTTTTTTTTCAACGTTTATTTATTTTTGGGACAGAGAGAGACAGAGCATGAACGGGGGAGGGGCAGAGAGAGAGGGAGACACAGAATCGGAAACAGGCTCCAGGCTCCGAGCCATCAGCCCAGAGCCTGACGTGGGGCTCGAACTCACAGACGGCGAGATCGTGACCTGGCTGAAGTCGGACGCTCAACCGACTGCGCCACCCAGGCGCCCCCACTTAAAATTTTTTTTAAAAATAATTATAAAATAAAATTTATACAGAGAGACACATATTTATGCATGAGCATATATACTTCTCTATTTCTTTCTACACATTTCAATTTCATTATATTTACATGTATTATTTTTTTAAATAACTTTAAAATATTTAAATTTAGATATCTGACCCATGGTGTAATCCAAATGAAGTAACCATCACATTTTCCTTCCCTGATGGCTTTTAAATTCAGGAATCATAATGTCAGCATTCCAAGGACAAATCTTACTTCAAGCCTAGTGACCCCACAATCAACATCAGTTCTAAACACAATGAAAATCCTAGAGCCCACTTCCCATCACAAAGAGTAATGACTTACATCAGAGTGGTAAAACTCAGACCATACCTGACTAGGTCCCCATGAAGCTGTAGATACAGACTTTCCCTTCCCTCTCCAGCACAGATTTCCGACGCGGGGGTCTCCACTGTACACAGGACGAGATGTAAGTCAGAGGAGGCAGAGGCGGTTGTAGAGGCAGTAGTCGTGTCTGCTCCATAAAGGTAAACACAACCTCTCTTCACATCTTCTCTCAGCCAGTCTCTTTCTCGAGAACCAAACCTACTTCTCCTATTCAAACAAGTTCTGCTCCCATTGCGTTTCATATTTCTCTAAAAAACATCAAGAAGAAAGAAATCATTAGCTATAATGTCTGGCTGAGTTAGCCACATTCAGTCTTCACCCCACCCTTCCACTCTACATTCACCAAACACCTCCTCTCTTGGGGCTTTCCACATCCACCATGCCCATTCCTAAGCTGGAAAATGGTTTTCTCTCCTGCTAGCTGTTCGGGACTCTGTCCATTAGCTTCTCTGACCCTTTCTTTTTCTTATGTTTTCAGAAAAATGTCAAGAATTATCTGTGCACCTATTACCCACCTTTCATAAAATTTAACATTTTGTCATATTTATTTCAGATCCTTATTCTAAATTTTTTTTCAACGTTTTTATTTATTTTTGGGACAGAGAGAGACAGAGCATGAACAGGGGAGGGGCAGAGAGAGAGGGAGACACAGAATCGGAAACAGGCTCCAGGCTCCGAGCCATCAGCCCAGAGCCTGACGCGGGCCTCGAACTCACAGACCGCGAGATCGTGACCTGGCTGAAGTCGGACGCTCAACCGACTGCGCCACCCAGGAACCCCTTCAGATCCTTATTCTAAAGAACATACATACAACATATTCTTACATATACTGCTGAAGCTACCTGATACCCCATCAATTCCATTTCCTTCCCTCTCTCCGCATAAACACTCTATTGTATTTGGTATTCACCATTCCATGCATTTTTCTGTCTGCCATATATGTATATATCTATAAATGAAATTTTATTTTACATGATTTAGAACTGTAAATGCTAAAATACTTATGTTTTACCCTGCCATTTTTGCGGGGGGGGGGGAAGGGTCAATATTGGTCATGCTAATACACCCAGCTCATTCATTTGAATATATCCCATTATATGAATACATTGCAATATATCCATTCTCCTGTTGATGGCATTTAGTTTGTTTCTAATTTCTCACTGTTATAAACAATGCTGCATTAGATGTTTTTGGACATGTCTCTATAATGCAAATTGAGAGCTTCTCTAGGGTCCTGACCCTCTGCCTCACATCCTAAATAAGTATAGAATATTGTACAAATGGTTTTTATATTCTAATCATGTTCTCAAAAAAATTACTGTTGCATTTGATAATTTAGGTATGTGAAATTCACACACATTGTGGTTACCTCAAAGCAAAAACAACTGCTACAGCAATAATATGACAAGGTTCTAAAGATCAGTATTTACCTATTCTTTTTTATGATGGGCCATTTCTATTCCTTTTAATATAAAGGCATTTTCACTAAGGCTTACACTGCCATACCTCTCTAGTGTCAGTCTCCATTACCTGTTACTGTTTCAGTCATATCCAGCTACCTATAACTCCCAAACATGTCACGATTCCTTAATTGTGTGACTTGTCTGAAAGGTCCTTCACCTTGTCTCTCTGATGAGATAGGCTTGAAAACTCTACTCATTTGTCACCCTGTGTTCTCTACGGAGCCTTCTATTTTCCCATCCCCAATCTCTCTGCATACCTAAAATTAGCGACTCTACTCTCTCCACAGCAGAACCTCTTCACCTTGAATATGCATCTATTACTATGGGGATCACAATGGGTTTTAATAATGTATTTGATATTTCTTCCTCTCTTCTATACTGAGAATCTATTATGGTGCCTTAATACCTGAGTGGCAAACTGATGCATTCAGAACTGAACTGACATCACAGAAATGTATTGCCAGTCTATACTTTAGCCCAATTTGCTCTGGCAAGAAGTTGAATAAGCTTGGGGCGGAGGGGGGAACATCTCCTTTTTTACAGAGAACTAAAATCTTTTTGCCAACCAGAAAGTAAATAAAGCACTTTTGTTACTATTCCTCATTGGAAATCAGAAATACCTATAAATAAGCAAATATTATTTTTGTAATTACCAATATTAAATATTTGAGGACAAATGTGGCACCTAAGGTTCAATTTCTAAAGCTGATAAAGGATGGGCACTTGAATGGCTCAGTCGGTTAAGCGATGGACTCTCGATTTCAGCTCAGGTCATGATCTCAAGGTTCATGAGAATGAGCCCCATGTCAGGCTCCGCGCTGACAGCACACAGCCTGCTTGGAATTCTCTACCTCCCTTTCCCTCACCAACACGTGTGTGAACGTTCTCTCTCTCTCTCAATCAATCAATCAACAAACAAACAAACAAATAAATAAATGGAAGGAGAAGCAAAAAGGTATTCCCAGGGAGGAAGAAAGAAAAATATGAGAATGGCTTCATTGTTCAAGGATGACAAGTAAATCAACTGTTTTACAGATATTAAGGATTTGAATATAGCTATTTAAGACCATGAGGATTATTACTGATTCTAACTTTAGATAAGTAGGATAAACCCCTGCTACAAGTGGGAACTAGGTCTCTCTCTTCTCAACAAGAGCATTTTCTCAAAGCTGAACATCTCAGAATTAACAAAGGGCTTTCAAGCACTTATTTTACAAAGACAAAGGCCATCATACTTGTATCACCAAGTAATTTTAACCACTGATTAATTCCAAATATTCCTTATTTTTTAGTCTCTGGGAAAGATTAACAACTGGTCCATCTAAAAAGGCGCCTGGGTGGCGCAGTCGGTTAAGCGTCCGACTTCAGCCAGGTCACGATCTCGCGGTCCGCGAGTTCGAGCCCCGCGTCGGGCTCTGGGCTGATGGCTCAGAGCCTGGAGCCTGTTTCCGATTCTGTGTCTCCCTCTCTCTCTGCCCCCCCCCCGTACATGCATTATCTCTCTCTGTCCCAAAAATAAATAAACGTTGAAAAAAAAAATGTTTAAAAACAGCATTCTAGAGGGCGCCTGGGTGGCTCAGTCGGTTGGGCGTCCGACTTCAGCTCAGGTCACGATCTCGCGGACCGTGAGTTCAAGCCCCGCGTGGTGCTCTGGGCTGATGGCTCAGAGCCTGGGGCCTGCTTCTGGTTCTGTGTCTCCCTCTCTCTCTGCCCCTCCCCCATTCATGCTCTGTCTCTCTCTGTCTCAAAAATAAATAAACGTTAAAAAAAATTTTTTTTTAATAAAAAAAATAAAATAAAAACAGCATTCTAGGGGCGCCTGGGTGGCTCAGTCGGTTAAGCATCCGACTTTGGCTCAGGTGATGATCTCACAGTCCATGAGTTCAGGCTCTGTGCTGACAGTTCAGAGCCCAGAGCCTGCTTTGGATTCTGTGTCTCCCTCTCTCTCTCTGCCCCTCCCCCCACACAAGAAAATAAAAACATTAAAAAAAATCAAGGTGATTAAAAAAAAATAGTATTCTATATGGTACAGTAACATCTTTACAAGGAAGCTCTGTGTTCTGCACCAAGTGGAGAGAAATTTAGCTCACTGGAGAGAGCAAGTGGATACTATTCCACACAACCACCAAAAAGCTTCTTTTAAAAAACTTTTTAAGGTCATATAAGGCCCAATGATCTCATCAATCTTAAAAAAGTCAAGAGAAACCCCAGGAAGTTATTATTTTAGTCCATCCATGATTTTTCTTCTGTGAGGATTTTTAAAGACATTTTTAAATGTTTATATATTTGTATCAAGACTATAAATTCCTGGCAGCTCCTTTTGCCTAGGGGTCATGTCCCTGTGCTTTAATAAAAACACCTTTTTGTACCAAAAAAAAAAAAAAAAAGACTACATTCTTTAAGAACTTTGCTGAACACATGTGTTGTTGGTCAAAGAATGTGTTTCCTACATATATGACATATTACACCCTATAAACTGCTGAATTAGAACTTGAGTAGATATCATTCTCTTAAACCTGCTCAATGGGCATTTAAAAGGCCTAGATACCAAACAAGTATAGCCTTCTAGCAACAAATCTAGATGGACTGTTCAGCTGTTATTAGCTATTGCTGAATTACCTGTGCTTTCTTCTCCACTGTGTAAATCATCAGATAACTGCTGAAGGCCAGTACTGTCCTCTGATACATTTTCAGCTTTTAGAATCACTTTTCCACTGAAATTGCTAGATTAAGAACATTCTATTGCTTTCCTTATTCTTAAATAAAAACTGTAGACAAACTTTTCTAAAAGGGAACAGAACTATAATTACCTCTCACATCAGACAAGTATAAAAGAGCACATTTAAGATTTAAATGTATTTCTAGAAAGCACAAGTCTTTAGAATAAGCCATGAATTAAGTACCTACTTTAAGCTTTTAACTCTCTAAAAAGGAAAATAACCTATGAGGGCTGTATCCGTTCAAAGGTGATAAAATATTAAATGCCCACATACAATTAGCTCTAATATATGCATGGTAAAAACATGAGTCTGGTCAGGTAACTCTCCCTATGCACTGAGTTCTATTAGAATGTGAAATTCTCTAAGGTAGGAGATATACTCCCCGGTTCAAAACTTTAAAACAATATAGCCTCGTCTCCAGGAATATATATGTTAAGGAATATTTTGGAAAGGGTGGGATGAGATAAGGATAGGAAGAATATTTCAGTTCATTAAACTCATTTTGGTATTCACGGATTTTTAAGAACCACATACACACATTATTTGGATAAAAACTTGAAGCTAGTTCTGACAAAAACGGATCTCATGGCACTCACTGTCCAGTTGTAACTAACTTCTTATCTTGTACAGTCTGAGTAAAACAATAATCCCAAAGTTGTAGGAAACATCTGGAAAATGATGCTTCAAAGGTACTCCCAATAATCTTATGAGTATTACCAATTACCAGTATCATATTTATATTCCAACAACAGTAAACAGGTACATTCTAATTAGCAATTTGCTAAATAAATCTGGGAGAAGAGTTTTGAATCAAACTTTCCAATATCCCATACAGATGGACCTAGATCTAACCTGGCTAAATTATACTAGCTTAGCTATACTAGCCTTTTTTATGAAGATCTATATTAGACAATAATGATGCTCACAATTAGGCATTAACTATAATAAAGGCATTACAAAAAAAGAATAATTAGCCTTTTCCAAAGGTTCTTTAGAGAAGAACAGGTAGGAGACTATGACTTTCTTCTACCTATAGATTCTTGTCCAGTTTCACTTGACACAAAATTCAACTACTCAGCTACTTAAAGAAACTTCTGTATGCAGAACACACAGCACCTATTCACCACTGATGATCCCATTAATTTACAAGGATTATTTAAAATGTTGACCGTATGCAATAAAGCAAGAGATGCAAGGGCATTAGACACTGTCAGCCTCCCACCAACTCAGCACTATAATCAAAATCAATTTCTGGAATCTTTCTAATGGTCCCCAGACTGGAACCCCAGGGAACCAGTGGTAAATAGGATCACTTCCTGGAAGTGCAGGAAGGTAGGACCCTTGAATCAAGAGCCTCCTTTCTCTCAATTCCTCCCCTCTCATAATTCACTCCCTCCCCAACAAAAAGTTGCTATAAAAAAAGCCAAGGTTGTTTATCTTCTAGGCCAGAGGGCATTACCTATCTCTAAGACCTGCCATTTCCTGATAAGCCAGGGCAGAACTTTTCTTCATTCACAATTTACACTTGGTGACCTTATAGTTTTAAATAAATGTCTAAAAGTAATTATGCCTTAAATGCCTTAAAGTAAATAAATACCTTAAAGTAATTATACTTAAGACTTAAGGTTAAGTTAAAATAGTACGTACAAGGTTTATGCAGAAGTAAAGGTAAACTATGAAAAGTTATTTCTTTAAGTCACTGCACTAAGACCGGGAGGTAGTAGCAGAAAAAAAAGTGTTTCATATTCTACAGAGTTCTAGTTTATATTTCATGGATGGATTCACCAGATACTTTACGTCTATCATTTTTTTCATTGTTCTCACCTTTGTAGTGTCCTACAAAAAAATCTCAATAATACAATGCTCACCCTTAATCCCAATTAACAACTATTAATGCATTTTTAACTTTAAGTATTTTCACTGTTTTGCACAGTATTTTTAAAGACATCAAATCCTCTAAATTTTCTTTTCTCTCCCATCTCGCTGGCAAGTTTTAAATTCTGCCGATTTCCTCTTCTAGAACTCTAGAAAGAATTCTATTCCACCTCCAGAAGGACATCTAGCTTATATATTTGACCTACAGAAAAATTTCTCTCCAACTATTTCAGAGGCCAGTAGAAAACTCCATCCAGTTAATTTCCCACAACCCCTCCTTTAAACCATCTTTACTGTTGCCTCCCGACCTTACATCTCTTGTGCATTTAAACTTCTTGTCATCCCCTTCAAGTCTCCACTCTCCGCCTTGCTTGCATCTGCTTTCATTTTCCTCCTACTCCCCTCAATTCCTGCCCCAAAATCCTGCTAGATGCCTGTTGCATAACTGCTCCCCCATCGCCGTCTCCCTGGATTGTTAGCCCCACTCCCAAAACAGGAATGCCCGTTCTGCCAAACCCCTCCTCCCCGCTGCAACGAGACCAGAGATTCCCGGAGATTAAGATCCTCCGGGGATTCTCTCTCCAGGCAGGCAGGTCGAGCATGTAGGCCTGCGCCTCGGAGCGCAAGCCGGGTCCTAACTTCGGTGGTGAGCCCCGGGGGCAGAGTCAGCCCGCTCCACCCAGCACAGCCCGGAGCACACCGCAGCGCCCGGCCAATCACCGCCGCCATCCTCCCGCTGGGGTGATGTCTTCAGGTGTCCGGGGAGAAAGCCCTGCGTACTTACAGCCCTGCTCTCGGGCCACGGGCGACCGGCCCCCGGCCCCCAGCGAGGCCGAGGAAGGCCGAGGCGGGCCCCCGGGTCCTGAAGGAGCCGGGTGGGCGGCGGCGGCTGGGCGGACGCCGGACCGAAGGCGTGGGCCTGCGAGGCGGGTGGCGCGCGGCCAGGGATGGGCAGTCGAGGGGAGACAGAGGCGACCGAGGCCTCGGCGGGGGCCAGTCGCGGAGGCCTCTGCGGGGTCCGCGGCGCCCCTAGACAGACTGCGGGGCAGCGGGGCAGCGAAGCGGGCTGACGCGGCGCGGGGGTCGCCGCCTGCCTCGGCCACTGCGCGGGGCAGGGGCGGCCTCTCTCCTTCCTTGCTCCCTCCCCAGCCCTCCCACCTCACCTTCAGGACCCGGATCCCGCCCGGCCGGCGGCTCGCGGGCGCTTCGGGCGGCTCCGGGGGCTCCAGCGGGCCCGCGGGCCCCGGCTCCACCTCCCCCATCGGCC